>NC_063189.1:6333923-6353923 GCF_017589495.1 Alosa alosa
CTATCATGTGTGTGTTGTGTGTTTGTGATTCCCTCTCCTACACACTTGGATTCTGTCTCTTTCCTTGTCTCTCTCTCTCTCTCTCTCTCTCTCTCTCCCTCTCTCTCTCCCTCTGTCTATCTGTGGGTCTCTTGCTCTGTTCCTGTGTATGTGTCCTCTCTGTGTTCTCTGTCTGTTTACATGACAGCTTGGCCCACAGTGGGAACCCCAATTGCATCATTTCATGGATGCAAGTCAGTATGTTGGGTTAGGCTGGCAACTATGATCACAGCCCCATTTCATGGATGCAAGTCAGTATGTTGGGTTAGGCTGGCAACTATGATCACAGCCCCATTTCATGGATGCAAGTCAGTATGTTGGGTTAGGCTGGCAACTATGATCACAGCCCCATGTTCACAGACACAGATACTCAGACACATGACCGTGTGTGTGCATGACACACATTCTCACATACATTCAAAACAAAGCTTGAGTCTCAGTCAAACAGAAGCAAGATGCACACTTAGGTGGGAGAGGATTAAATAAGCTGTGACCTGAATGAGAGACAAGTCCTGAAGATGATCACGTTATGTTTTTTTTTTTTTACTGTATGCAAGACTAGACTGAGAGCAATGAGATATAACTGGGGATCCTAGATATTCGACTTCAGAGACACCCATAAAGTTAGAAACTTACTTGCCTGACTTATCGGCTCATTTTACAGTAATTCCCTGTGTATTAGCCGCATTGTGTATAAACCGCAGGACAGTGTTTTATGCAAGCTAAGAAACAAAACCATATTAATACCATATTAACTGCCCCCATGTAATAACCTCATAGCTGAAGAAATTTTGCAAAATAAATGTATAAACCACTGCTAATAGTTTGGAAATTACGGTACTCCAGAATGTCAACTAGAAATTAACCAGCTAAGAGTTCTGTGTAGCTTGTTCCCACTTTGTTATCTTATCAGATCAGTGATCCCTGAGCATTGTGTTGAACTCAAAAGTACATTGGTCTCATTCATTGACATATTCAGAAAATCAAAAGAGGGTGTGTACCAGAAACATTGTTGCCGATTTAACGCTGTAAAACCACATGTGGGCTCAAGCAGAGCGGAGTCCACTGAGTTTGGGAATATCAGCAACCAGACGTATGTTCTGTGCGTCAGCTCCTATAAACACATGAGCTCATCTGACACACAGGGTAATTAAGGGTGCCACACGCCACATACACATGGGAGAGAATCACCATGAATGGAAAGAATGCACACTGTTTACCCTACCCAGAATATTTGCCCAATCCATTATGTGGAAAATCAGTATTGTGGAACCAACAACATGTAGAAAACTGCTATTGTAATTTGCACAAAGGTACATTGATTTTTTTTTCTGTTTTTACATGAACAAACCTGTTGGTACATTAGCATATTTTTCTTTTAATCATTCGACTGAATTTGTTGAAAGTTTTTATTTTGAATATGCATATTTATTTGGAAATATGCCTTCATACCATTTTTCAGAGACAGTGCTGCCCATTATCTACTAGTGCAGCTCTTCTGCTGGTGTACACAATATAATAACTCCCAACCATCTGAGTGTACACAATATAATAACTCCCAACCATCTGAGTGTCGCAAATATTTAGTATCCAGGGTCCTGGTGTTTACTCAGGGTGCAGGGTTGCAGTGTTTATGAGAGATAGCCAGATGAGGGCCCTTTGGGGGAGAAAAAGAAAACCATTCCAAATGCAAAGCAATGATTCATGCCACAGATAGTGTGCAACCCAAATAATATCCCCCCAGACACCACCACTCAGTTACCCCGGTTCCAGTCGACGCAATTTTGATTGGCTCTGAACAGTGCACAGAAAAGGTAGTATTGCATTACTCCAAATCCGTGGCCTGGGACAACTGTGAGGTGGGTGGTCTC
This sequence comes from Alosa alosa, assembly GCF_017589495.1. NCBI lineage: Eukaryota > Metazoa > Chordata > Actinopteri > Clupeiformes > Clupeidae > Alosa > Alosa alosa. The sequence goes on from NC_063189.1 coordinate 6,335,834, forward strand.
CCCTCATTATCATTACATCCACTCAGACTGATTGATATTATGGGATGGAATTTAATAATGGAAACAGGCGTCTGAATGTGTGTGCACACATGTATGTTTGCTTGATGGGGTCCTTGAGGGCAGTTCCTTCTTCCCCAAAATAACTGCTTCACTTGCATAGAAATGAACATTGGAACATGTAGATTGTGGTAGATACAGTGCAAATATGTGCAAGGTATATATATATATATGTTATGTATGTTCAAGGTATATATATATATGGGTTTTATTGAGAGAAAGTCAAAAGTTGTGGACAGATACTGCCATCCACTGTTGCTCTCATTAGTCTTCTAGGACACTTTCAGTCTCAGTCTCAGTTTTCTTTTTGGTGGCTCATTCCTTGACGCAGAGTTCACTTTCCAAGCCGAGCTCTGTGATTCAGGAAACACCCAGGAGAACACCGGGCTAGTGGCCACTGCAGCTTCCCCCCACATGACTTAGGGTCTTACCTCAGTCCAGTCTGCAGGGGAAAAGGAGGAGAAGGAAATACCCTAATGGAAAGATGGTGTGTGACGTCCATGAAGTGGCAACATCCCGGCGGAGCATCCCAGTGACCAGCCAGAGCACCCGTCAGAGCACTCAAGCATTCAGGTCCTAAAGGGACAGACCATTCTCCAGCCTCCTTATTTGTCCCAATATTAAATATGTGCCTTTTCCTTGTGCCGCTCATCTTCTAGATGTCAGGATTTTTAGTCACATTGTCAGTTACCATACAGCCCATAGATAATTACACACAGATGGAACAATGCACTCATGGAACAAAAATGTTCAAATGATTAGAATGATTTAACTGTAAAAGTATTACAAATGACCTACGGCACAAAATATTTCACGCATTGAATCTGTCAAAATAGAATTCAAACAGTGAAATGTGAGTGTAGATATCCTTTTAGTCCTGTGGCTCCCTCACTATCGACTGTTTATGAGCACGTTCATTATGCTTATTCCGCTTCCTATAATGACATTATTATCCTTTACTTAATTATCTGGAAAACAGAAAGATGAGACATTCAGTTTCAAACATGCTATAAACTTTAATAGACATATTGATATTTCTGAAAAGAATACCAAGATAGCCCTAGACTTATTTACATGATCAAAATCTTCACAGATAATGGTAAAAACAACATAGAGAACTTAAATAACTTTATGGCGTAACTACTTAAATAAGGAAGAAAATGGAAAAAAAGGTTTTCTCTATTCACATGTTACCTTCTCAGCAGCTGCAATGCAAGTTTCACATTAAGTGCTTAAATTAAAGGATAAACTTACAGCATGGATACTTTAACATAAACTACGACCACAGCAAGGCCAAATTCAAAAATACATTTAAGAAAAAAAAAAAAAAAAAAAAAAAAAAAAAAAAAAAAAAAAATTGACAAAAAACAAAACAAAAACAATGCAACAACCAACAATGATAACAGCATCTGCTGTTGATGGAACTCCTCCAATAGGACAAGCAGTGCTGAGAGGGATGCACCCATGATGACTATGAGTGGACAATCAACAAAAACAACCTGATGACTGGCAGCATGCATCAGTTACCACATACCAATGATAAAGAAATGATTACATATCATTAACATGGGAGAGGGTTTGGCTTGTTCTCTTGACAGGGCTACAGGGCAGAGACTGCTGCATGCAGGGTCTGCATTCTGGTCTCAGTCCCATGAGCACTGAGCACCAAGACAGCCACAAAGGACACATGAGTAACACATGGGCCAGCCTAACATTAGGTTCCAACAGTTGGGAGAGTTTATCAAATACAATACGATCAACAATAACCATTACTTATCTTAACCTCATTTAGTCGCTCTCTCACCATTTTTGAGGGTGCTGATAGCTTCTGAGGTGTTTGCACTGGTATGTTTTTAACATGGTGGTGATGGAAACACAATGTTTTCAAACCAAACAACCAAACCTTAGACATCAACTTTTGTTAACACCTGTATACGTAATTGAATGTTTTTACATTTTATTTGTGTTCCAAAACTGAAGCAAAGGATATGCAGTTCTGTGACTTTCAACTGTAATACAACTAATTAGTCCATGCTTGAATGATGGCAAAAAGAGAAATAAAAAAACCCCCAATAAAAACACTACTGGTAATGGATTGGCGATTACAGTGTTCGCAGACACACTAATATATTAACTGTGCTCCTGTTAAAACACGTTTTGATTAGGAAAAAGAAAACGAGGTGTGAAAGCAAAAACCTTAATGTAAAACCACTCTATAAACATCCTCCTCTCCCATATATTATCACACTTACAAAAATAAATGCTCCTCTATCAAACAACAGTAATGCTATATTATTTTGTGAGGCTAAAGTAGTACGTCTCTCAGTACAGTTTTGTAAGAAATATACACCAGCGTGTTCTGTCCCTTTGTAGCTGAATGCTGAATATGCTGTAGTATTCTTCAATATAGCTTGTATGTGTTCTGAAGGGTTTTAACCCTGGCCCTGCACTTCTTTTTTTGGTCTCTGTATGTCTGTGTTGTCTAGCCATACTCATAACATTGCCTGCCTTTTCTAAGGCAGGCTCTGGACTGTAGAATTGATTGGACCCTATTTTCTGTGGAAAATTGACTATCTTTAAAACATGATTAAATCGATAAGAATATTCTTTTTTTCAAAATGCCACATATCAACTAACTTGGATCATTGTATCAAAAAACAAAAGCAGCTTTCATGGATATGGTGAATAAGTAGAGAAAGATATGTTTTTCATATAGTGGCACTTGTCTCAAGAACAGAACACTGACCAAGGTTAATTCCGCAGCATGGAATCTTCTTGACATCAACAACTGTAGGTACTGCTACTTTAAGACATTTAGACTTTTACGTACCTAGAAGTAAACTCTAGCATATTGATGTACAATAATGTATTTCAAGATGCAATATTTCTACAGGTCTGAAAATACATGTCACAATGTTATTCATCCTGACCTATTTTCATTTAGCTGTGTTGCCTATGGCTACATACATATATCAAGAATATACTGACTAGTCTTTTAACTATTGAACAGGTTGTGATGAGGAAAGCCAATGATGCTTCTAAATCTCAAACAGATTGACGACTGGCCCTTTTGATACTCTGAACCAGTGACATGGTCCGAGAAAATGAAATGGATTTGGCACCATTATCCTCCAGCAGGGCAATGCTTAAAAAGCTCTGACAACCTTTATCATTTTTTTGGGATCTCAAGTTTACATAGTTACAATGCAGGTTGGAGCCATGTAAATCTCTGAGAAGATTGTCACAGATATTATTTATCTTGTATGCTTATTCTTTTCAAGTTAGCATACCACTAAATCGTGAGCTTTTTGAGTTTATGTCAAACTGACAGATGTGCATTCATTTTTAAATGTTTTAACGTGAAGTCTTTAAGAAGGCAAAGACCAAGGCAAGCCCCTCTGTGAGGTGGCCATAGGAATCCTGGTAAGAATGTGAGTTTCTCCAAGGTGCAGTTCAGTGTCATGGACTGCTGCAGGGGGGTGGGGAGCTTTCCTACTGCATGCCCACAGTATCCAATCTGTCTGCAAGTCACTGGAGTTTTCATACGTCTCCTGCTGACTCCGTAAACAAGCTGGCCTTTAGGGGTAGTGTAGGGGGTTGAGGCCTGGTTCCCAACTACACATTTCTAATCAGATCTCTTCAGCTCTAGAAGGTCTGAATGGTTGTTGCACAAAGTCAAGGGAACCATCACCGATGAAAGGAAACCTCACAGTGGTTGTTAAGACACAAGAAGCTGGAGGAGAGTTGAGGGGTGCTGTTGGATCAGCCTTCATGCATGCATCTGCCTCTGATACTGGTGACGTTGGTTCAGCATGTGGACTAAGAGTGGGAGCTGGGCCAGAAGAGGGAGAGACCTATGCTGGCTATCTCTGAGGTGGAGTGATCTGGGTGCGGCTCTGCGGTGTTGGTCAGGGTTGGTGAGGGCGCTTCACCAACTGGGGGGAGATCTCTCTCCGGTGGCCAGCCTGTCCAGCAGATAGGAGGCCATGCCAAAGATGCTGTCCAGGAGGCCGTCTTTGTTCTTGTCCCCGTCGTCGTCCTCGTCGTGCTCCGAGCCCCGCTCGCCTTTTTCACACTGGGCGCCCGAGAAGCCGCTTTTACACAGGCACTTGCTGGGCTCCACGCACACGCCCCCGTGGCGGCACGCCGGCTCACACTTGGCTGGAAGAGAGTGCACACAGGAGGGAGACGGTGAGTGATGCACACAACACAACATGGAGCCCATGGAGACATGGCAGCATCCCTGCACTGCTGTTCACAGCAGCAGAATAACTGTGGGCAGGTTTGCAGCGACTCACCCACTCTGCAGAAGGGGCCCTCCCAGCCCGGGGTACAGCAGCAGGCTCCGGTGGGGGTGCAGTGTCCATTCTTGCACTGGCGGGAGCAGGGGCTACTGAGCATCTCTGGGGCCTCCACTGGACGACGGCATTCTTTAGGTACCGGGGGTCTGAAAGCACAAGCACAAGCACATGTCAAACAATAGGGTTCTCAAATTGTGAAATGAAAACAAAAAATTGTGAAACACAAATCAAATTGGGACCCAACACAAATTGTGAAATCCATTTTCAGCACCAACACAAATCAAATTGTGAAATCCATTTTCAGCACCAACACAAACTCACATTTATTTTTCTCTTTCTCTCTTCTCCCTTGATGTGACACACAGATGCACATGCAGAATGGATTATTAATAGAGTTAAATTAGCCCTGCTCTGATGAATTATATCAAGCCCTCATCATGACCATGTCTGGAAACAATAACAGGCTTGTGCGTAATGGAGTTGAAGCCTCTTGAAACAAACATCCTCTTGCCTGTGTGTGTGGCTGTGTGTGTGCGTGTGCGTGCGTGTGTGTGTGTGTGTGTGTGTGCGTGGCTGTGTGTGTGTGTGTGTGTGTGTGGCTGTGTGTGTGTATGTGTGTGGCTGTGTGTGTTTGTGTGTGTGAGAGAGAGAGAGAGAGAGAGAGAGAGAGAGAGAGAGAGAGGGGGAGAGAACCTGAGAGGCATGTGTGTGTATAAAGAAGTGTGAGAAAGAGTGACAGAGTGAGCATGTGGGTGGGTGTGTGAGGGCACTCGGAGTGTATGTGTGAGTGTGAAAGTGTGACAATACAACAATGACAGTATGTGTGGGGCGCAGGAGCCCACGATTGTCCTGACAGCCCGTGTGACTGATGGCTGGACTACTGTGGCAATGTGTGTGTGCATGTGTGAGAGTGTGTGTGTGTGTGTGTGTGTGTGTGTGTGTGTGTGTGTGTGTGTGTACTGGGAGGTGGGGGTGGGTGGAAACAGGCTCTTGTGTTGAGGGTGGTAGTTCCCATGCTCCTCTCCACTGTTCTCCACACCCACAACACATGCCTCCTTTCTCCTCCTCCGAACACTCCCTTCCACTTTCTCTCCCCCACACCACACCACACCCCCCCCCGCCTTTGTGTTGTTGTTGTTGTTGTGACAGCCTGTATATTGTTAATAACAATGAGAAAGGGAGGGAGAGACTGAAACGGTGAGAGAGAGGGAGAGAGAGAGAGAGAGAGATCCAAGACTCAGGGCTGTGCGAGAAGAAGGGAGCGCAGGGGTGAGATGAGAAAGGCAAAAAAGAAAGGGGGATCTCCCCAGAGGATTGGGCTGCCACTGTTAATGGCTCGGGAGGTCAGTGGCGCTACCGAAGGGTCTGTGTGTCTGCCAGGGTGGGCTTGAAAACAACACCTGCTGCTCGCAGCACCAACAAAGGCAGCTGGGTCAACAGGCAGTGTGGGAATGAGGCAGCCCAGGAGGCCGCACATACAGCACGCAAGGCTGATAAATTAAAGAAAGGAGGGAGTGCGGCTTATTGGTTTAAGGCTGTCCCCAGGACAGTGGGGAGAGGGCTGTGCTGCTCTTTGTTGGGAAGGAACAAAGCGTTTGTGTCTGATGCCAGTCCAGTCTCCCTTCTGTGTCTTACCATGAAGCTGGTGATAAGTGGGAGAAGAAAAACCCCAAAGTGACCAGACGAGACGGAGCGCAAGTCATCTGTGAGCTGGGCCACGTGACCACGCCTCTGGCTGAGCTAAGAAAACGCAGGGCTTCCCGAGTAACGCACGCTTGGCCTTCGTACCTCAGGTTAAGCCAACAATGAGAGGGGCAAAGTCAAAATAGGGGGGATTCTCCACACAGGAATATGTCAAGCCTTGTGAGCCAGGAAGAAGGAGAAAGAGAGAGAAAGAGAGAGAGAGAGAGAGAGAGAGTGCCATATTTCACAGTTTCCCACAGAATGCATCATCCAATGGCTCCGAATCACTCTCCCCCACAACCTCCCTATTGTTCTCCTCTCTGTGTGGTTTCATCCCTGCTTTAATTGTGTCTAAAATTTACTGTGTATTGTAGCTGTGGGCCTATTCAGTGGGCTGTCCAGGGGCCTGGGGGTGGGAGTAGAGGCAAAGTGGGCCTGAGAGATTTAAGAGAGATGGGCAAATGTGCACATTTCACTAGTGAAAAGAGCTGCTTGCAAAGTCACTCTCTCTCTCTCTCTCTCACACACACACACACACACACACACTTACATAAACACTGACACTGGTGAAGCCAGAACTGCATGCAGTGACACAGAGAATTAATATAGGGAATTGTTTTTTTTTTATTTGTTTGTTTTATTGTTGTGGTAAACCAACTACATAGCTAAAACCCACAGAGAAAAATGTCTGAACGATCTGTCAGTTTCTCATCCCAAACTGTTTGAATCATTGTCTATTTGTTTTTCTCCTGCTCTCTGTGAGTGTCCCTCTCTTCTGGCTCAGACGGACTTCATCAGCAGGAGTAAATAACTGGACGTCTCTAGGGCCCCTCTGCCTGCGTGTGGCAAGCCAATTGAGATAAGAGCAGTTTCAATGATGCATTTCTCTGTCTCAATCAGACACTACACTGGGGTCATTCCACAGAGGGAATAAAGACTTGGGTTAAAAGAGGGGAGAGAGAGAGACAGACAGAGCAAGAATGTGCAGCTCTGTCTCTGTTTTGGGCCCACCAGGCGCTATGAGATGTTTGTTAAACACTTCCATCTCTCCGTCAACGGCAGTGGCTGATAAACAATCCCATAATACCCGGCCATCCACATGGGACAGCGATGTCTGTGTTGCTCATGTTAAGCTGTATTTATTATCCAAAGTTAGGCCCCTGACAAACAAACGCTGGTGACAGACGCTCTTATTGTGGCATGATGTATTTATTCCAAAAACATTGCAGACATTTTACTTGACGCTAACCCCGTCCAGTCTCAAACACTCCACCACGGCACACCAAGTGCCCCACTCCCCCAGCTGAAGAATGCAGAGAGATCAAATCCAAACATGCTGTGGTTGTTGCCCAGCCCCGCAAGACCCTCCCCCAAACATAGCAGGGAGGCCTTGGGGTCTCAGGTACACAAGACCACCCGACTCGATCTCGCGCTTGAGGTCAGCAATGTTATCCGCTTCCCTTGCCCTGCTCTGTAATGAGATCCTACATGATCTCAGTGTGTGTGTGTGTGTGTGTGTGTGTGTGTGTGTGTGTGTGTGTGTGTGTCCGTGTGTGTGTGTGTGTGTGTGTGTGTGCGTGTGTGACACTGTCTGTCTCTGTGTGTGTACATGTTTGTGCAAGCATGTGTACATGTGCATGCATGAAAAAATATGGAACCGACCAAAGGAACACCAAAGGTCTCAGACAGACTAAACAAGTCCAATCGATGGTGGAAAGAACTGTTCCTCGGAAAAAATGTGTGGATGCCAGAAAACGTAAATAAAAACGTTTGAGACGGAGGGGCCTCAACGTGGGCAGGGACTCTGGAAACATCTGTGAGCTAATTAATTGTGTTAAGACTTGGGTGGCACTGTCATCACCTAGGAATAATTAGCCTGGGCTCCATTTCTATTGTAATTCCCAGCAAAAGAAAAACAAAAGCGTCTGCGGAAATCGCTGGACGGAACCCCCCGAGGCCTCTCGCTGGACGGAGAGGCCCTGTCTCTCAGTCTCCTCACCAGCCAAGCAAAGGTGATGGTGAAGAACCACACCCAGACAGATCAGTCCAGCTGTGTGTATGTCTGCATGTGCAGGCTGGGGTGGGAGGTGGCTGGGGAGTAGATGCTTTATGGGTGCTTGGTTTGAATTAGTGACTGTGGCAGATCAGCTTGTGCCTATTGAAAGCTCAAAGTGTGGGGCAGACATATCTTGTTCTATTAAAAGCGCACTCGTCGCTGGGGCTGCTTGTGGCTGTGTGGGAATTCTCACGCTCCATGCACACATTTCCTAGTACTGTGGCCCGCAATGCTTTTCACATAGATTTGGCTTGACACAAACAACAGATTTGAAAGATGCATCATTATTGCAAATGTCTGTCTGACATATGGGACAAATTACAGCCTATTGTGAGGTGGCGTGCATACACACACAGATACACATGAAAGACACAAAAACACAAAAAAGTTATAAGCAACTGCAGTGGTTGATGGTTGATGCACATCTGCTACAAGGGTCTTCTGACACATAATTCTAAGACGCAAGACAGTTTTGGACCAGTTAAGGTTGAACTGCATGATTTCACTCTCTCTCACTCTGGCTCACATACACAGCACTCTCTCTCTCTTGCTCTCCCTCTCTCTCTCTCTCTCTCTCACACACACACACACATTCACCCTGCCATCTGAAAGAAAACATTCCTGTGTGCCGGCAGGTGCCTGGGTTGCTCCAGAGTGTAAGTTCTGTCAAATCTCGGAAAATACCCAGCAGACCACACAAGCTCTGCAGTGAGCCTCCACGGGCCCAAGCCACCTAGACAGTGTTGGTGTTAGGAACACGCTACACTAACATTTGGAAATACTATGCTTACCCTCCAATTATGAGCTGCGTTTGTGTTGGCTAAAGTCGGCAGTTGTGTGATGATTTGTTTAAAGGATAAGGCCCTAGTGTGGGTGCATGTGCATGTGTGAGTGTGTCAGTATGACGGGCTTATATGTGTGTGTTCGTCTAGTCTAGTCTATAAAGGGGCTTATATGTCAAGAGAGAGTGTGTGTATGTGTACGTGGAGGGTGATGTGATCTCATATTGATGATCTTAGCTTTGAGTAATCAAGCCATGCGCTGGCCCAAAACAAAGAATGTGTCTATGTGTAGAGTGTGTGTAAATAAGAGAATGTGTCTATGTGTAGAGTATGTGTAAATAAGTGAATGTGACAATGTGTAGAGTACTGTATGTGTAAATAAGAGAATGTGTCTATGTGTAGTATGTGTGTAAATAAGAGAATGTGTCTATGTGTAGAGTGTGTGTAAATAAGAGAATGTGTCTATGTGTAGTGTGTGTGTAAATAAGAGAATGTGTCTATGTGTAGAGTGTGTGTAAATAAGAGAATGTGTCTATGTGTAGTGTGTGTGTAAATAAGAGAATGTGTCTATGTGTAAATAAGAGAATGTGTCTATGTGTGTGTGTGTAATAAGAGAATGTGTCTATGTGTAGTGTGTGTGTAAATAAGAGAGAGGGGCTCTCATTCCACGCTACACAATATAAACTACACACCTGTCACTCACCACTACCCCTCATAAGCCATAAACACACACACACACACACAAACACACACACACACACAACACACACACACACAACACACACACACACACACACAACACACACACACACACACACACACACACACACACACACACACACACACACACACACACACACACACACACACACACACACACACACACACACACACACACACACACACACACACACACACACAACACACACACACACACACACAACACACACACACACACACACACACACACACACACACACACACACAACACACACACACACACACACACACACACACACACACACACACACACAGAGGGAGAGAGAGTGAGAATAGGGAGAGAGCCTTTGCAGTTGTCAAGGTTACTGATGCTGCCTCCCTATAGCTGAGAGAGTGACAGCTTTCTTCTCTGCAGATGAAGCATACCTAGTAATGATGGAAAGATGCTAACAGATATCACCATGTCACTGAATGTGTGCTTTTGTGCATGCATATGTAGGTCAGTGTTTGTACCTCTTGGGGTCCAGGAGCTTGTAAAGTTTCCCGCTGTTAGACTGTGCCATGCTTTTGCTGGAGGTCAGAATATAGACTTCACCTGTGGAATACATATGGGGAAATGAAAGAGAAACCTACATTAGTTTCACTACAAGCAGATGCTCTGTTGATACCAAATCACCTTTGCCACTGCCGTTTATTCTAACTTTGACCCATTTCTAAGGGAATGAAATGATCCCAGAGGTTGTATTTTTAGGCCACCACATTTTGTGCCCCCCATGCTGCTACACTTGACAAGAGAGGATGAGGCTAATGACTCGTGGTCATCTGGAATCATGCAAGATATTTAATTAGGACCAGGCCCAGCAAGCGAACATCACAAGCATGTGTGCAAGAAAGGGACCAACGCGACATGGACATCTGATGCAGCCTCCCTCTAAATCACAAACACACCACACACATTTGTCTCCGCTTCACCAGCACCATAAAACACCTTGCCCTGACTGAGCACAAGCCTGTGAGCACTCAGTGTTCACAGTCGAGAATGTCTCTGGTCATTACAGTGGTCGTGTTTGTGCCTGCTGCGGACTTCTGAACATATTCTGAATGAGTCTCTGATAGAGATAAAGAGAGGCTCAAGAGCTGCATGTACATGTAAGTAGTTAGCAGCCACGCTGTGGTGTGACGCTGAGCTTGGGGAGGCCTGTCTTGTGTCCTTAAGTCCCTGAGGGGACGGGCAACAGGGGAACAGAAGTCATCAGGAGTGTGCGGTGGCGAGGGAAAGAGCAGGGCAGAGGGAAACCCAACCCTCGGGGTGACCCCTCCTGCCCTCCCAGTCTCAGCAATAGCTGAGCAGCAGCCGGAGGGGAAACGATCTGTCAGGAAGCTCCAGGAGTTTCATGTCACCCTGGAATGTGGAACAGAGGAAGAGGGTATTGCGTATCAGGAACACACACTCTCCTCTCTTCTCTCTCTCTCTCTGTCTCTCTATGTTGTGTATGTGTGTCTGGGTGCGTGGGTGTGTAGGTGTTCTTTGACCCCTGTTGGCTCTCGCTGCAGAGGATTACTTGGATATCTCCTAGAACTGGAGACAGGACGGGTTCCCCCCCAGAACCAGTAGGTGTGTGAACAGCTACAGCCTCAGTTACACCCTTCCTGTCCCATCATTCCATGGCCTCGTCTGTGCTGGAGAAACAGCAGAAATGGTCTCCCTTGACGCATCTATCTCTACTCTATGACCAGATCTGAGATTCCACTGTTCCAAGGCCCACTAAATGGACACAAACAAGGTTTTTGCTTGTGCTATTCCACTTGCTAAGCTGCTACATATATTAGTACTCTGTACCATTTATTCACATGAAAAGATTTTCATGCTTTCATCCCTAAATTGAGTATCAATATCTACTATGTACACAAAGATAATTACACAGGGGAGTGATGGGTTAAATTAGTCTATCTATTATCATTCACAAAACTGATGGCCATCTGCTAGCCAATCAAAATGTCTTTGCATCCATTTGCACACATATTACACTTGAACACATTTGCACGTCGCTTAGAGCTGGCAGAGGGTGGCACTGACCCAGCTCGTCCTCGCCGAAGCCCAGGATGTGCCCGGTCAGCGAGGCTCCGCACGTGGTGCTGCTGCCCAGACAGAGGCTCTTCTCCTGCCAGGGCCGATCGTCTCCACTCCTCTGCAGGATCTGCAGGTTCCTGAACACCAGCAAAATACACAACACTCAGTCTCCAACAGCTCCACTTTAACACTCAGTCTCCAACAGCTCCACTTTAACACTCAGTCTCCAACAGCTCCACTTTAACACTCAGTCTCCAACAGCAACACTTTAACACTCAGTCTCCAACAGCTCCACTTTAACACTGTCTCCAACAGCTCCACTTTAGCACTCAGTCTCCAGAGCAACACATTAAAGACGTCAGTTTACACATTTATGGAGAATTGATCAGTTCCAATTGTACTGGGAGTTATAGAGTTGAAATTTCATCAATGGAATGGAAGCCAACTCATTCTAAGGGCACAAACCCTCACACCACTTCATCTGAGTGCAGGCCATGTCAGGCACATTGTGATATTGTGCAAAATGGGCGTTGAAAACAGTCTGTCTGTGACTTCACTGCACAGAAGAAAAGACAATAGCAGGAATGGAACTGTATCTCTGGAGAGAGAGGTGGAGCTGGAGAGAGACAGAGGGAGAGCGAGAAAGAGGGATCTTGTTGACCACCCTATATTTCCTGTGTTTACTCTAGAATGGTGTATTGACACCAGTGGAGGAGGATGAATTACAAACTAGTGGTACGTGTGAACAACACAAGGTGGTAGCCAAATGACATGGCAGGAAAAGCCAGCTCATTTTACACAGATTGACTTGTTTTTTCCCCTCTTCACTTGGAACTTTTCCCCTCTTCACTTGCACAGATGGAGCAACAGGATGGATGGAAGGCTATACTGAGCAATTCTTAACCAAAGAAAGACAGAATTTCAAACATGGGGAATATGAAATTCAGTTCGAGAGGACCTTGATATGAGAGAACCTGCATGGGCTGCTATTGTCCTATTCAAATACACCTACTGTAATTACATGATAACTATGCTAGTATACCATCTGAAGGCAGACAGGGTGTTCATGAATTCAAATGGAATGTGACAACTGAATATGTACCCATTTCTGTCCCCAAAGACGTAGCTGCCATAGAGACGCCTTGATTGGCAGCCTCTGTAGATGAAGCCTCCAACGGGGGTGGAAATGCCAGTAGATTTCACATCAAAGATGGATGGCTCATTTTCTGCAGCAAAATAAAGACAGAACAACATAAAGCTTGGATTTAGTTTCATCTCTTGAACATCCATTTTATAAACGTCCTTTCTCCCACTACAAAAACAGTTAAAATGAACCAGTATGCACTAGTGTGGAAAAACAGCAACAATGGCAACTCCTCTGCTTTAGAGTGTAAAAGTCTGTTGTGAGTGACTTAGTGTTAGCATCTGGGTAAATTACTTAATTTCAGCGGAGAGGTTGAATGAAGTAATTCTGCAGTGGTGTGAATGCCTTAATTCACATAGTTATGACTTCATTTAACATATTGTCATTAGGTTTGGTAATGACTTGAGGTTGATTTACACACTGCCTAATGAGAGCTGTGTTTCTGTGTTTGTGTAGGACTCTGAGGGGAAATCCATGTTTACTGGAGTCTGTCAGGAGTCCATTAGTGCGTGGCATCGGGTGCTTTTAATTATCCAGCCCTCGGCTCGTTAAAATCTCTCCATTCTATCGTAACAGATTTTAGAGGGATGCCAACAGCATTCACTTTTACAAAACACCTCAATAAACATAGATGGGTCTCCACATGGCCAAATACAGTAATACACAATGTCTGTCTTTCTAGTCATGTTGTGGAAATGTGTGTGTGTGTGTGTGTGTGTGTGTGTGTGTGTGTGTGTGTGTGTGTGTGTGTGTGCGTGTGTGAGTGAGTGTGTGTTCAAGTGTGTGTGTGTGTGTGTTCAAGTGTGTGTGTGTCTGTGTGGCTTAACATGTTAACATGGAAAGAGTGGGGTTTGGGGGCGTTGTAGTTTGAAATACTTGAAAAGGGTATATTTTGGTGGGTACTGGCATGTATCATTGTATGTGTGTGGCACTGCTATAATCTAAACCAAACAAGAGCAAAAATGTTAATTTTTTGTCTCTTTTCCCCACAGGAAATAGCATTTTTGGGAAACTCTGGCATTGATTAGCCTAGGGGCTCAATCCCCACCACTGAGGGATGGACTGCCATCATGGTCGCTGCATTTCAACAACACTAAACCAGAATCTGGGCTTCAATTGTTGCTGACAGTTATAAAGCGTATTCATGGCCACGCATTCACATTCCCTTGGCAAGTGGGACCTTGTGTGGGAATCACAGACCATTGTGTCTAAAGGCTTTCTCTTGCCTCTATACTCTGTTGTGCACAAGTGCAGATGTTTTACTAAATGTCCAGCTGGTGATGTCCCAAAAGAGCACAAACACAGAAACTTTGCACTGTGTTCATGAGTACGGCTGCAGTTTGGCTTCTGGGAGGACAGTATCACCTATTTTCAAAACTTGCACTCAAGCAATCCTAGAGAGTGTATTCAAAACACTGCATGGAACTCATGCAAATCATTCATGTTTTTTGACTTCCATATCAAAAGATCTGGTTTTCTCGCTGAGGGATCTTGGCCCTATATTGATCCACAGCTCACCGTAGTCCTTCCCTTTGACGATCTGCAGTATTCTCCCTGCGCTTGTGTTTCTGCCTGAAGAATCTGTGCACAGGATGAGGAGACTGCCGTGCTGGTCCACCGCACACCTGTGGTGGAGACAGAGAGCGCGTTAGGAAACACACAGCACACAACGTGGCGTCCAGCAGCTCAGCGCTCAGAACAGTGCACCAGTGGCGGCCATTCTCTGGGGCACCAGTGCTCTTACAGTGAGGACACACATGGTTGGGCAATGTTACAGGCAGATGCAGTGCTCCCAGTGAGGACACACATGGTTGGGCAATGTTACAGGCAGATGCAGTGCTCCCAGTGAGGACACACATGGTTGGGCAATGTTACAGGCAGATGCAGTGCTCCCAGTGAGGACACACATGGTTGGGCAATGTTACAGGCAGATGCAGTGCTCCCAGTGAGGACACACATGGTTGGGCAATGGTTGGGCACTTTCCCCATTGAGCAACACATTTGAATGATTTTTAATAAATTCTTTAATCATCAGTAGGCAACTTGTGATCATCAAATCATGTGATTGCCTGGCAACATTTTTGTTGGCTAACAACTAACATACCTAGCCTCATACAGTAAAAAACACAAACACATTCAAACTCAAATGACCTCTAACATTAAAATGTCACATCAGACCACAACTGAAAGCTTTTCCATGTTCTAGTGTACATACTGTACATACTATTGGTCACCCACCTGCCAGGATCATGAAGCCCATGGGCAAAGATCTCCGGGGGCTGGTTGGTGCTGTTGAAGTAGGGGTTGTTTTTAGGGATGGTGTAAGGAGACACACAGGAGTCCGTGTCCACGTCCACTCTCAGAACTGCTCCTGTGAAGTCACTGCCGGGGAGAACATCTCGATTCAGTTCTATTGACATCATAGACATCTTCATCATCATACTATGTCTACTAGGAGTGCTATATATCACACAGGAAGTACCTGTAGGAGAAACCCCTACCATGAAGGCAAAACTCGAACAATGTCCAACAATGATGAACACCTTACCTGAGGCCATCCATTTCTTCCATGTCATCCAAGGTGATCATGCCGTCTCCCAGGAAGATGTGCAGCAGGCCGTCGGGGTTGAAGAGGAGCTGGCCTCCCAGGTGCTTCCTGTGCAGCTCAGCCACCTCCATCAGTACCCTCACGGTCCTAGTGTCCACCTGATTTGGATTTTTCCTGCCAAGGGACAATCCAAACTATCGTCAAATGTCTTGAGTTTCGGATACGCATTGTTTCATGACTTGAAATGATTTGTGATATTTGAGTTAGTCCTATGTTAAATTAAATTGAATATGTTGTGAACTGAACTGGTTGGAATACCAAGAGAGAATGCCTAATCACCATTACTGCTTTAAAATGTGCTGCTAAGAGCTAGTTGAGTGAATTCCAAAAGGCCATACGTGTGTCAGGTATTCTTTTAAATACTGGTGGTTTTAAAATGGGCATGAAAACAAAAAGGCATTCAGAAGACAAATATGCCATCAGTCTTTGGCCCCATGTGGCTATTAGCACAATGGACTATACCAGTGTTATAGTGGTGCGTCACATCTGAGTGCACTGCCTGAAGACTCATGCCCTCATCACCTCACTGCCATGATATGAAAATTACTGGAGTGTTTAAACCGAACACACAACAGCAATTAGGATAATAAACCATAATACTTTTACTAGTTTGTTAAGGGGACTGTTGTTTTCTTAATCACCAGGTGTGATTTTGCAACCTTAGTATCCAAGCAGCAGTAGCAGGAGACTCATCATCCTTGCCATGAAAGCAGCCCATATAATTATATGGCATGATTAGGGTTTTGGATGAAAACATCCATCACTGTCAGCCAAACGGAATTCAAAAGTTGTGCAGTCTCTCTCTCTCTCTCACACACACACACACAAACATACACTTTGTTTTCATAACCACACATTCTTGTTTCCCTGGTATCTGATTAGTACTCACACATTACCTGGAAACGGTGTACTCAACCACACGGAGTATGTGGTCGTGCGGCCCGATGGCCCAGCGCTCCTGGTTGGTGGTGTAGGACACGTAGAGCTTTCCATTCTTCCTGTAATTGGGGTGGAATGCGAGGCTTAGCAGCCCTCTTTCATCTCCAGCCTGTCAGTGTGGGGGAACCACAAAGGATCCAGAAGTTAATTATGTTCCCTGTTCTCCCACTCCGCCTGTGCCCCACGCTCACGGCCAAATCCAGGCCCCCCATGTCCCTTTCTCTTTCCTTTTCTCTCTCTCTCCTCTCTCTCTCTCTCTCTCTCTCTCCTCTCTCTCCATCTGGGACCACTACATATCCCTATGCCCTAAAAAAAAAAAATCTCCCCCTCTTTTCCTGACGACTGCATTACAAACGATTATAAAACATTTGACTCTGCGCAACAATGCCACCCCCCAACCCAACCGGCGTCCCTCTCTCTGCCCAACCCCCAGCCTGGTTATGCGCGCCTGTCTTAGGGCCTGGGCCCCTGTCAGGCTCCTGGGGCCGCCCTGGCGGCCTCCATTGTGTGAGTGATTTGTGTGTGTAATCTTTGGGGGATATCCGTGAATGCAGTGCAGAGTGGCTCAAAGAATTTATTAGCTCACTCGCAGTTCATAGACAACACAAAAGTCCAGGAGTCCTTCAGCCCTCCCCCCTTCAGCCCTCCCCTTCTTTACCCCCTTCTCTCTTTTTAAAAAAGTCTGTGAAAAATCTATGCAAAGAGGAAAAAAGCCAGAAAAAACACACTATAATAAAAGAGTGAGAGAGAGAACTAAACAAGGAGTGGGCTGCCAACTCCCACTGTCTTGGCAACATGTTTAGAAAACAGTGAAATTGCTTGTGTAGTACATAGCACTTTGTTTGGCCTGGGGGCAGATACATCAGTTGTCACTACTCTGGTGGTCCACTCATCATAGGCCGCTGTAATAAGCGGCTATATCGTTTCAGTCCCAAGGCAAGGCAATCAGGTCGGCCTTTCCTTCTCTTGCTTCTCTCTTTCACCCAGTCTCACAGTGACCCATTCTGTCTCTGCTTTCTCTCTATTTTCAAAACCAATAAAAGAAAGAACTGAGTTCTTAATTGATGTGCTATGAATGTGTTCAAATTAGATCCTGATTCATATGTGTGACATAAAAAACCTACACTGTTTGTCTGCCACTGAACGCTGAGAGAAACTCAATTCTAATTCAGGAGACTCAGTAGATATCACAGTGGTCCATGTGTAATCCCTCAGACCCTTCACAAGACCAGAAAGAGCATGGTATGGGTACGGACAAGTCGCTTTTACAATAAATACACAGTGATGTAAGGTTATATCTGACACTAGCAGTAGCTTGTTTCTGCTATATATATATATATATATATATATATATATATATATATATATATATATATATATATATATATATATATATATATTTTTTTTTTTTTTTTTTTGTGTCTTTTACGGTTTTGCGCATGTAGAGGAAATATTCCTCATGCACCTTCAGGAGATTGACCCATATGCTGGAGAAGCAGTGACCTGAATATCCCAAAACAAACGCATACAGAGCAGGACGAGGCTGGAATGGCAGCAGAAGGACAATGCTCCCCGGCTGAGGACCACCAAGAAGTCCGTTTGAGCTCCCTCTAATGACCATACCTCGGCAGAGTCAAGAGAACGCACGGAAATCACACACCCCCTTAAGAAACAAACAGCGGCCTCACAAGGCTGCTCCTTTGGGTGGAATTGAACATTAACAATGATT
>NC_063189.1:6356423-6511423 GCF_017589495.1 Alosa alosa
ACGCTCACAGAACAGCTCTCTGGGGGCCGAGCCGGGGATTGAGACACTTCTAATGGGTGCAATAAGGGGCTTTATCCGCAAACAATTAAGTTTAATGATGATAAGGGATTGTGGGGGAAGGCTTCCCCGGCCTGCAGCATGTGTCCATTCAGACCCCCTCCCATCAGGATTTATTCCCTTGGAGGGAGAGACAGTAGGCCTGCGTCATGCATAAACACCCCTCCACTCCCAGCCTCCTTTACATCCGGTACGTGATCTAAACAAGGCCCTCTTTTGTGAAAAAGAGGCAGTCTCTAGTCACCATGGATATGGGTAAACATCCAATCCAAGCGATGACACATTGTTGGTGGTGACAGACATGCACAGCTAAATTGCACAGCTGCCGACGTGCGGATGGCAATCCTGTAATCACACGGTGAATTCTCCAGCCGTCTTGAGATCCGTGGCCACTAAACAGATGATGTTTCCACAACTGGCAGTCGACAGGACCAAAACAACCCCCTGGCACACCGAGCATAACTACGTGGCACTGTGCCAGCATGCCAGACTGCATCCAACACCCGAGTCCTGCATCCACGGGCACAAAGAAATGACTGAATGAAATCCTATTCTCATCCAACCCCTGCCCAAATGTGGGCAAAAAAACTCTGAATGGAAGGCTAGTGGTGTGATGGCGTTTCCTATTGGTTCTCTTTGGTGGGTGTGCTTCTGTCCCCCATGTGCTCCTCTAAGCTCAAGAATGGTGGAGAGTGTGATTGTGCTGTGGAGGATGAGACTGGTATATGTGTGAGTGCGTGTGTGAGTTCCACTGTCCTCTCTGTGATCATTCTAGCTTCACGCTGTATACTGGACACAACCCATTACTCCACATTCCATTGTTGCACAAGCTTCACAATAAATTCCACTAAATTCCATTACGTGCAATGCTGTATCCTGACTTGTTATGTGCTACGTGCCTTGTTTAGAACTAGCAAAGGTCAACGACTAATGACCAGCAGGTAAAATGTGCATGAAATTGATGACAGGTGTGGATTGAAATGGAAAAAGACCAGAGGCCCAAACTAGCAAACATAGATATTGACACAAAGAAAAGATTAAAGGCTAGGCTTAGTTTTGTGGCTGAAAACCATGGCTGAATCTTACTAATCGCTGTCCACCACACGAAAAGTAGTAGCAGATTAAGGTAATACCAAGTCCTCCCATCGTGAATATACAGCACACTTGCTATAGGGACTCCAAGGCACCGGACTTCTTTGCAATATAACTTTTGTTTCTCTCGTCTGTTAGTCATTAAGTGCTGATTAATTTCCAGCTTGAGGTGCTATGAAGGTGCACAGTGTGATGATTACCCTTTCACACCTATTATAAGCTTACTGTGACAACACAGTACACAGTAAACTCAAACAGAGAGACAAATACCCACACACATTTCTCTACATTAACTCTCAGCCAACCAAAATATTAACAACCTTGGAGGTCAGCCATTTCTATTGTTGTTTTTGACTTATATCGGGGATATACAGTCCATCTGTGACAAGCTAACATACTTCTATCTGCAAGAATGATGGCGGATAATGCTAAAAATCACTAAGGAGTATGGAATGTGATGTTCAGACTTGCAAAGGTGTTTCTGATTTCCTCTAACGTGATTTGTTAGTGAATAACACACGTTATATACATCACATAGGCACAATGGTGCAGACATCTGAGCACTTTGGAGACTGACTGCCTTACCTTCATGCCGCTCTGGACCAGCTTGTGAATATCTAGGAATGGCTCCTTGAGCAGCTCCATGGTGTGAGTGAGGATCCGCACAAAGCCCTCTTTCTCTAGAACGAAGAGGCGATGGGAGCCGTCTCCACAATGCACCACTCCAACCGGCTGTCGCAACTCGCTCAACACCTCCTGCACGCAGTAGCAGTTGTGTTTGTGCTTCCTGAAAGCAAAACAGAGATGGGGTCAAATGCTGTCTGAATATTTTGAGAATGCAAGTTTCCGGTCTTATCTCTGGAGTTGGCTCATATCTGCACTCAATCAGGACCTGGTTTCAGTGTACGGGTTGTCCGTAGTCAGACTCCCTTTTTAGGTTGCCAAGTTTTTCAGTCATAACGGTCATGAAATTTGCTCGATTCCAAATGTAATCATCTCCTCGGTCTTTCCTGTCTCTCCTATCCTTGCCATCTGGACATATTGTCCCTCCAACCTATCAAGGACAACTCCTAGGGTCTATTTTTGGATGATAACGAGTGTAAACTTTCGTTGGGGACCAAAACAAGATTATTCGGAGTAGTTGTTGTGAGAAAGATTAATTTACAACAGCACATAGTAATAGTCTAGGGCAGTGTTTCTTAACAGGTGGGTCAGGACCCAGAAGTGGTTCTCGGAACTGTTCTGGGTGGGTCGCAGTGCTTGTGGTGAAAAGAATCGCCCATTTAAAATGCTACCCTATCAGATCTAATGACGGACCTGTATTTTGATAGACTTTATTTATATGCCAGGCGTTGCCATGGACATAGACAATGTTTATGCGACAGGTTGTGTTAGACATCATTTTAGTGGCAAATATGGCAAAATGGGCCCCAGCCGTGGCGCAACTGGCTGGGGCACCTGCCCCGTACACCGGTGACCCGGGTTCGATTCCCGCCCCGTGGTCCTTTCCGGATCCCACCCCGACTCTCTCTCCCACTCACTTCCTGTCATTCTCCACTGTCCTATCAAATTAAAGGCATAAAAAGCCCAAAAAAATCTACTTAAAAAAAAAACAAAATATGGCAAAATGACCCTTACGTATGGATTCACTTATATTGAGGACAAAATGGGAAAGAAACTCCAGTGTGTGGTGTGCAGTGACTTGCTGGCACATGAGATCATGAAACCATCAAAAATAAAACAGCACATTGAAACAAAGCACCCTACTGTCAAAAACAAACCTGTCGAGTACTTTGAAAGGCGACTTTGCATAACATCAGCATGTTCCAAACAAATACAGGCGCTTTGTGCGTCTTACCACACAAATCACCATATCAGTTGGTTTGAATTCATGACTTGATGACCGTGGGAAATTGAGGGTCCCAAGGCCAACTACGTCAAAGTGAATTTGATATTAAATTTGAAAATCAGTTCAACTGGCAATTTCAACTGAATGACATGAAAGAGAAAGCAAGAAAGGCTTTCTATGCCATCAAAAAAAGTCTATTAAATTTGACATATTCATTCTAATCACACACACACATACACACACACACACACTGCAATGACAGTACACGATACATAATGTTCTTCATTTGTTTGTTTACTTTCCATTATATACTTGGAGTTGATGTGTGTGTGTGTGTGAGAGAGAGAGAGAGAGAGAGAGAAAGAGAGAGAGAGCACCTGCGTGCATGTGTGTGTGTGTGTGACTGACTAAGTGAAAATTCTGTCAGAGAGCTTAAAATTCCTTGTAGATCCCCTGTCATTGATGAACACACTGTAGACATTCAAGGACCTCACACAAAATGCAAAACGTACATTTTGAGTAGTATGTTTATAATAATCAGGCATTCAGGCTAGGGGGCCATGTGTCCCTTTGTGAATTTCTATAGGGGCCTTTCAGGGTCTCTCAATAGTCAACCCGGGAGTCAGTGGGGCTTACTTGGTGCAGCGGTGGCCCCCTGTTATCTCCGGCCAGTGCTTGGTAGGCCAGTCTGTGTGTGTGTGTGTGTGTGTGTGTGTGTGTGTGTGTGTGTGTGTGTGTGTGTGTGTGTGTGTGTGTGTGTGCGCGCACCTCTGTATCAGGGTTGTGCAAAATTCCAGAATTGAACTGCTCTGTATATATACCTATTTGAATGTGTGTGTGTATTTATATGTTTATGTGTGTGGAAGTGTATGTGTGTGTCTGTCGAAACTTGTGTACTTGTGTCTGTGTGTACGTGTGTATGTGTGCATTTGAATACAGTATGTGTATGTGTGCCTGTGTGTGTGTGTAAATGTAAAAAACTGATTTAATGCATAGATTCACATGTGCACATCCACTAATGTGTCAGTTGCAGTGCCCCTGTGGATGGAATTGCACTAATTCAGTGTGTCAAAGTCAAATCTTGAACCTTGAAAACTTTGAACCTCAATATCATGAGGTACTGGCACATGCATTTCTTGAGATGGTGAAAAATGTCAGCTGAAGTGCCTCCTATGGATGGAATTTCATAAAATTGGGCATCTGAAGAATATGGTAGTGATGTCACATTAGATTAACTTTGACCCTTCATATAAAGACTGGCTGCTGAATTTTGATTTGCCGTTGGTGGTCATTTTGTTGAGTGTGACGAATTAAAATTCAGGACGTGAGCAAATGTTGCCAAGTGTGAATTGTGTGCCAAATTCCAACATCATATCTTAAGCGTTTTTTGTGATAAAGAAATATGTCAATTGCAGCGCCCCCTATGGGACTTCACAAAACTTGGCGTGGGTCATAGTGATCCCTCATGTTGGATTTCATGTGGCTCTCACCTTCTCATGACAACATATTGGCAATTGCAGTGTCCAGTGTTTGCATTACATCTTTCACTACGCAGCGCTACACCACAAATGAGCATTAATGAGTCAGTGGGTTGATGCGCCTCCTTGTGACAAACCTGCTAATTTTGGACGGTTGGCGAGTTATTTAGCAAAAACTAGTTATCAGCCTAGTGGGGCTACATGCCCACCGAGTTTCAAGTGCCCCGCTGTTCTGGGGTCCCAGGAATCGTCGACTGAAAATAGCTGTAAAAAATGGACAGCTAGTGCTTGTGAATGAAAGGTAACAAGGTAACAATCAATCAAATAATAATAATAACAAAAATGTCTGCAAATCAGCCAAAGCAGAAACACTGCACAAAGAATTACTGTATGGCAAACTGTGTGGATGGGGCTGCATGGGTACAATATCACCATAATGATTCAACCAGACTGTATTGGATCCTCAGAAGATTAACAGAAACACACACACACACACACACACACACACACACTACGGGTTTCAACACTCCTCCTAATCAGGTTGAACCAAGACAGAAATCAATGTTTTCTTTTGAATAGACAGAATTTCCAAGAAAACATGTTCAGACCATTTTTAAACTACAGTATATCCTCAATACAATATGTGTTGTATGAACTTGAGTCATGTAGGATTGGCAGGAGCCACCCGTCACTGTAAGAGTACATTTAATCCATCTGAAGTGAGGAGGGCCTTCACGCTGTGAAACAAGTGTTCCATAAACCACAGCTTCCATCAGATGTGGAGGAGCTCGCCCAGACCACGCATTAAATATCACACATGGAAACGAGTCCCCAGCATAGACACACACACACACACACACACACACACACACACACACACACACACACACACACACACACACACACACACACACACAGTGCATACACTGGCTAACTGAAAAGGTTATGCTAGGTTATTTCACTTCTTTTAGGTCTTTGGGCAGTTCAGTAAGTTACACACAGTGTGTGTTTACATATATATGTATGTCTGAGCATGCTTTTATTGAAGGATTGAGGGGCATGGGGATTCTGTGTATTTGTATGGTCAGGTTGACAGACCACGGGTAACAGGTGACATGTGTGTGTGTGTGTGTGTGTGTGTGTGTGTTTGTGTATGTCAGGTATCTCTCCCCTCATTTCCTGTCTGGTATGATGTCATGGTAACATGTTATGGCAGATGTGAGGACCAGCTGGAGTCTGTACAGACTGAAGTGAATGGAACACAGCATCAGGCCACTATGAGACAACACACTCTCATTAAGGACAGGAGGACACATGTCAAAATGCCATGGCTAAAGGAATCTTTATGCATCTGTATGCTTCAGCATGACCACACCAGTAGGGTAGGGAGCGCTTCGTTTTTTCCTAGTACAAACCCGTAATCTCTGAAAAACCCTAGGATGTACTATACACTGAAAAGCATGTTATTACATTAATATACGGTGGATTAATGATACTTGTGTAACAACAGCTGTTTCATTTTCCATCAGTTGTCCTGTCATGTTTATGCAATTATTTCTCCATCTGATGATGGTGACCATGGCGATGGAGTACAAACATGCCCTCCCTCTTAGTCTTGTGTACAAAAGGTCAGAACTCTGTGGCCTTAGCTAAATGCGCGCTGTCTAAGCATTTTCATTGTGTCATCAAAGCTGGCCTAACTCCCTTTGAAGCAACAGTGGGTTTAGGAGGGCGCAGGGGAGCTTTGGGAAGGTTGCTGTGGCGGGAGGGAGTGGAGCTAGGAGTGGCCAGAGCCTGTGGGGTCATTCACCGGCCCACAGTCAAACTGGAATAGCACCCCAGTAAATTACTAACTAAAGTAATAAAAGGTAAAGACTGATCTATTTTCATGACTTGAAGACCTGACTGTCAATACCAATAGTATGAGTATGATTTACGATAGTTAAAAAAGTGTTCAGTTGCTCCTAGCTGTGAGAGAAAGGGCTAGTGATAAACCAACAAACCAACAAAATGACAAACCTGATGTCCTCAGTCTTGTCGTCCCCAAGATAGTTGGAGTCTGTCCTTCGGCCTCGATGGAAGTCTGGGAAACACAGGCCTCCATCTCTCCTGCTGTAGTACTGGCAGAACTCATCCACATCTGCCTGGAAAAGCTCTGCAACACACAGACCCACACACACGTGAGACAGGTAACACACATAAACCCCCTCACACTCACACACAGACTCACACACACACGTGACACAGGTAACACACATAAACCCACTCACACTCACACAAAGACCCACGCACATGAGACAGGTAACACACATAAACCCCCTCACACTCACACACAGACCCACACACATGAGACAAGTATCACACATAAACCCACTCACACTCACACACAGACCCACACACATAAGACAAGTATCACACATAAACCCACTCACACACAGACCCACACACATGAGACAAGTATAACATAGGACACATATAAACCCCCTCACTTTTCCACTTCATAAAATCAGACAAAAATGGACTACTTATTATGTGTATATGTGTGTGATATAATTATAGTACATTATAGTAGTATCACTTCTACACTAAGAAAGAAATGGTATTTATGTGTACTAAATATTAGCTCGTAAAATGGAAAGACTCTGTTGATACATAATTTATAAACTTAATTAATGAAATGACCAACAATTTGTAACATAGAGCATATAGTCTAAATGATATATAAAGTTTAAATTATATATCATTGAAATTTGAAAAGGTCACTTGATCTGGACTAACTTCCCCTTTTTTGTTCCAGTTTTTTTGTTGAACTATGTGTGTGATTGTGTGTGTGCCTGTAGACTACTGTGTGTGGGCATTTATGGCTGCATACTAGTGTGAGATTCTAATATGGAAGCCAATCATTTCATTAAGAGCAAGGAATCCAAACATTCCCAACTGCAAATAAAAGCTGCTGGCCATCCAGTGTTAACTGATAGTCTTATCCACTCTAGAGTTGGAACTCCTGTGAAGCGCCTCCCTTATTGCTTTTGGAATGGCTGTGTGAAACTCTCCTAAGACAGGGAGCTTCAGTATCACTTGCAGGACACTGAGAAATCCTCCCTTTGGGAGCCAGCAGACAGACAACATTATTCTAGAGTTTCTAGGAACGGCCTTTCTCCCTGTGACTGGCTCTGGCGGAGGACAGGGCAAAGCCTCCAGGGGGAAAGCATTAGTGGAGGATCTTGAAAGGCTGGCACGACCTAAAAACAACCCTGCTGCTATCGTTTCCCCTATTTCCCCCCGGCTGAACCCTCAGAGGGGGAAAAGAGCAAACACGCTGGTGATGGAAACACAAACACAGTACACCATCCTGCCTTTCATCTGTTCACACAGGCACACACACACACACACACACACACAAAATGTCACAACCTTACTAACTGTAGATGATAGGATATCCTATTGAAGCATCAAAATAAGAACCAGGAGATCAAACACAAATGCCCATATGGAAACACACACACACACACACACACACACACACACACACACACACCTACACACACACACACACACACACACACACACACACACACACACACACACACACACACACACAGGCATGCGTGCATACACACACAGACACACAGAAGCACACTCTGGGGTCATACCACCCACCTTCAAGTCATCCTTGGTTATTTTAACCCTGCGTGTACCACTGACTGTGACTGAGCCAACTGCTTCATCCATTCTCTAAGCCTCCACATGCCAATTATTTCCTTTAACGCCATCAGGGGGGTTGTGCGAAATGCAAATCATAGAGCACAGTGAGCTATCTGAGGCTGCAGGTGACATATAAAACATGGCGATGGACATTAGAGGGCCAAAGAACGGTCACTCCGGTGGTACTGTAAGTGGAGGGATTCATGAGGGCATAACAGGGGAGGGGTGGTTGAACTGCTGAAGGACATTTGAAGCATCCAGTAAATGCTACTGTTCTCCCTCCCATCTACACTCTGCCACACTGGGTCAAAAAGACACCATTTCGGCCCCAGCAGTGGCGCGACTGGCTGGGGCACCTGCACCGTACGCTGGCGACCCGGGTTCGATTCCCGCCCCGTGGTTCTTTCCGGATCCCACCCCGACTTTCTCTCCCACTCACTTCCTGTCAATCTCCACTATCCTATCTAATTAAAGGCATAAAAAGCCCAAAAAATATCCTTAAATTTTTTTTTTTTTAAATCCGTTGCCACAGATTACCTTGAGAACAGAAAATGACCAGTACATTGCAAAGGTTTCTTTCAGAACGTTTTCTTTTAAAAAGCTTTTAAAATCCATATTCCCTAACAGCGTTGTCCAAATCTGGTCATTCTAGACAAACACACAGTATGGCAAGACCAAGAATTAGCAGAGCGAGCCCAGTTTTTCAGCACCTCTTCAAACTCACAGTTTTATTGCACTGCCGAGAGAATAGTGAGAGAGAGAGAGAGAAAAAGAGAACGAGTGAGATGAAAACAGAGAGAGAAAGAGAGAGAGAGAGAGAAAGAGAGAGAGAGAGAACGCTCTGGCCACATCCCCAGCACTAACATTATACTTCCATCTGGTTATCTTCCAAAGCAACCTGGGTGGCCACCCAAAGCACTTGACATCTTGATGCACTTCAGCAGTTTTACATATACACAACCTTTGTAGAAAAATAAATGTGTCATTCGTCACCACATATGCTGATTTGGAGGGTGGGGGTGGGTTAGGGAGGGGGCTCCTGTTTTCTTGCTCTATCTCTGAGACTTTACTGCGGTTAGCTCACTTACTGTATGGCTGCTGTTTCTTCTTTCTTTCTCTCTCTGTCTTCCTGTCTGTCTGCATCTCTCTCTTTCTCTCTCTCTTTCTCTCTCTCTCTCATGCTCTTCTTATATCCTCCTGCTAGGCTTAGATCACCTTAGAACCTGCAGCAGTGAATCATGTGAATCATGGACACTCTCTTGTGGAATGTGTGCGAGTGTTTGATTTGGGGTGGCCCTTTGCATCCTCCCACTGATGTGCTGTGTGTTTGTGCATCTCCGCTGATGTAATCTCCAGCCACGCTCCGCTCAACCTGGGCTCACTGCATTCTGACACCATCATCTGGAATGTGGGCTACAGCGCCACAAGCATCACAGTCCACACGGGGGGCGGTCGTTGCTTCCCTTAGCCTTTGTTCCTTGTCCAACGGAAGTGATGATTGTCATTTGCTTGCAGTTTAGTTCAGATTGTGTATTGTAGAGGATTGTGAGTTTGTGAATGCTCTTTTTAAATCATAGCCACCCACTCTGTCCTCCACTACACTGATTTGCCAAGCGTACAGGAATATGGAATGTTTGTTTTGTGTTTACAGATTGTGATTGTATGTATGTATAGGAGTGCCTAAAATGTTTGAAATGCTTCAGCTCAAAGACGTGGAATTGTGCAGAATACCTTGTTCATGACCTCACTGGAAAATTCTAGCCTGGCTAGCGCCACCACTTCTTAATGAGACGTGGTCTGGGAACCAAACGTTCATTTTCTCGTATTTGAAAAAAATGCCCAGATCCGTTTATTGGGTGCCACGGATGTCTATCAAATGCGTCTGTATTAGCTCATCATCGTCTCGCTTTCCCCCCTGTTCTGTGATTGGTTCCCTATCTCAGGCGAAAATTTTGCTCCATGGTCTCCAGGCTGCCTTAGCAGCGTGAATCAAATTGCGCGCAAGGCAGCATGGGAACACCCAGGCTAGGAAAATTCACCTCTTGTGAGGAAATATTCTAAATGCAATAACACAGGTGGAGTCCACAAGACAAGAACTGGGGGAAAGACAAATTCCCATTGTTTCTTCCTCTGAAGAGAAGCCAGTCCAAATGATGAAGACAGATGCAAATATTTAGAAAGTCAGGAAAGTGCAGGTCTGGAGCTGGCTTCACCTGCTGCCAGGAGGCATCTCTGCCTCCACTACCAAGCATTCTCACAGACTGATTTGTGAAGAGGAAAGCAAAAACCCGCCCTGGAATGGCAAAGCTGAACTACTTAACCAATTCATTAAATACAATTGCCTCATTAGAGCTTGCCAGCATCTACCAGCCATCAATCTGTCTGTGTGTGTATGTGTGTGTGTGTGTGTGTGTGTGTGTGTGTGTATGTGTGTGTGTGTGTGTGTGTGTGTGTGTGTGTATGTGTGTATGGATTGTGTATGTGTATAAAAATGACATTTAAAGCAAGAAAGAATGCAGAATAGTGTGAGATGACCCATGTATAAGACCAGTTCATGCTAGAGTGTGTATGTGATGTGTGTGATGAGCTCTGGTGAGCTCTAATCCTCCCATGCTCCTCATGCTCTCACTGATCCAGTCGCACACCATCTTGTGTTTACCTGGAACGTGTCCTCTGCAGGTGTAGTAGAACTCCCTGCAGTAGTCGTGGCACAGCAGGGGCAGGTCTGGCTCTCGGGTGGGCACAGCGGCAGCTCCGTGGGGGGCGTGGAACAGCATCTGGGCGTGGGGCGAGCAGCGGGCACACCTCAGCTCCTCCAGCAGCCGGGAGCACTCCGTGTTGTTGGTGGAGAAGGTCTGCATCGTCAGGACCACAGACAAAAGCATATGAGATGCATGCTACAAGCAGTATTTTTGGGAACGTCCAACTGCTGTCAAGTTAGAGGCACCTGACACCACATTTACTTCAGAGACACCAAGGTTGTGGGGTTTTATCAATGCTTTACGAACCATTGCACACTTCCATTCTTCTTAAATAAAAAGTGAAGCCTAAATTCAGTATGAATGTTTTGGGAAAAAATTGGCCACCCAAATAAGGATTCGTGCAAATGTTCCTCAGTCACTAAAAAAGGAAACCTAGTGATTATGGCTGAGAAAATGAGTGGGATTATTTACATAAGAAATTAGCTGTAATAAAATAACAATGTAATCTGTCTTTATCCCATCTCTCACCCCAGCACTCGCACACACACACACACACACACGCCACCATCCCCCCAGCCATGTGCTGTGGCCACTGCTGCCTGTGGAGGCTGGCCAGTCACTCTGTGTGAGGTCCATGTGTAAACATCCATTTCCAGATAGACAGGCCCATCGCTCCCCACTATGCTATCAACAAATTAGCAGTCTGTCCAAGTCAATTAGCCCAGCAGAGCTCTGAGATGGACGCCCACTACTCCACCCCCCCACACACACACACACACACACATGCACAACCACAACACCACACATACATCCAACCTGCAGCAACTGAGATGCAGGGAATTAACACCTCCTCATAGGGCCACCCAGAAGAATCTACGTCCCTCAACATACCAGCCTGGGGGCTACTGAAATGATACCAACACACACACACACACACACACGCCACAAGACACACACACACACACACACACACACACAAGCCATGAAAGTTCTATAAAGATGAAGTGACCACCTTCATCATGGAGGAGGATGGCTTGAATAGTGCTAATCCTGAGAGCAAAGCATAACATGGTGTGCTATGGGACTTGTTGTTGCTTATTCATAGGGAGTAAAGATCAGACGTTCCCCTGTTCCTGCCCTATGGTCTGTCCCCAGCCTCTCTGTGAGATGGTGGGCCTCCCCTCCCGGTGGTGGTAAATTGCCCATTGAGCTGGTGTGCCGTGGACTGGCACATGAGCTGTGGAGAGCAGCATTTGTGCCCTCTCAGCCATGCCCTGTGCCCATATGTTGCTGGGATGGGCTCCAATGTTGCCATCACCCACCTTCAGAACAAGAGGGCCGTTGTTGTGTTGTGAGGGGAAAAAATACTCCTCAAAAGCAGCACACCAGCCTAATTCTTTCTCTCTCTTCTGCCTCCTTCTCTGGTACTGGATATGAATCTAGTTTGATCTCAAGTAATGGGAAAAAAGGAAAGGCAATGAAGTGCAAATGTGACTTTTAAGGTTCTCCGTGCTCTCTAAAAGATACTAAACAGAAATGTACAGGCACTACAGTTAAAGGCAGATTAAAAGGGAGACTGAAGGGATCTATGTAATTTCTATAGAGGTTGTGGATTAGATGAAAGAACCCAAGAAAGGAACATCTCCCCATTAATCCAACATGACTGATATTCCCTGACAAGAATTTTCAACTCTTGTAACCCTGATGTAAAACATGGAGAGGACGTGCTTACCAGCTAACATGTTCACACATCTGGAGCATAATCAAGCTTCTGACCACCCTTAGATATGTTTTTGGATATTTGATGTTGTACAAGCTAATGGATGTTAAGATAAGAGCTAAGAGCAGTTAAAACCACCTTCCAGTCTATGCTGGTTTTCAGCAGGGGAACCATAGCCTTTTCCCCCTGAAGCCACCAGTACAAAGAGGCAGCCTTCTTGAGAACGTTGGGTGGCCATTCAGTCAACAAAAAAAAACATGAGACAAACAGAACTCGTTTCTTAACTGACAATCATAGGAGAAAATAACATTGCATCACTTTGTGCATGTGTGAGAGTGGATGAGAGTGAGTGAGTGAGAGTATGCAAGTGTTAAAAGAGAAGTGATGGAATGGAACAAGACAACAGCATGTAGAACTGAAATACATAGAAATTCCATTCGATTCATCTCTTTACAGAGCAACACAAAGTAAAATAGTTAATGAGACAGGGAGAGAGGAGGCCGATAAATCCTCGCTACTCTCTGCACTCGGGTGTTAAACAGCTTAACCCAAACGCTTTGGCTCCTCTGGGAGTGTAGGAGGGAGGGAAGGGGGGTGTCACACTACCACACCGAACACGCTCTAAAGGCGATAACACCAAGGCTGAATGATGTTCTCCGGCTGCTCCCATTAGTGAAACCAACAAACACAATGGTGTTGTTGTTATTCTTTTGCCATAAGCAAAAAGCCTCCGTGTGTGGCCAATGGAGTGAGGGGGAGGGTGGGGGATAGAAGTCGACTCCCTTTTTGTTCTATTGAGTCCTTATTATTTTCGTATTTGCATGACTTGATCAAATTAAATCAAGTAATATGTTGACCATCCTACGTATCCATATAGGCTAATTATACATCCAATTATTCTCTAGGCCTACGCAACTTTTCGTCCGCTATAGACTACTCAATACCTGCAGATCTTTATTTCAGTAGCCATTATAGCCTATCACAACTGCTATTTTAGGCTACATTCTTCTTTTTGGTTGCAATAGTAGGTTATGATTCCCACTAAAAAAAGTACGTTTACAACACGCGTCTCAATACCTTGTGCATGTACTTCCATACGATTCACGTGGAAGCTGGTGGACCAAGCATTTGGCTACATGTTCACCAAGTCACACCTGAGTAGTGTTCCGGTCAGGCGCAACTGCTCACAGTAAATCCACCGATAACCATGGTAACACGGGCACGCACTGGGCACGCTCAGTAAGAGACTACTACCTTGTTTTTATCTTTCATGTGTCATAGCCTGTGCTACAGCTCCCATGTGTAGCGCTCACAGGGGGCGGGGGTGTAATGTATGTAGGCTACAGCATGAGGTCAAGTAGGGGAAACATTCGGACAACAGCATGTGCGAACACATTTGCCCAGAACATGCATTCAAGCCTGTCTGTAGTCATCTACTTTCCAGCGACATGAAACTGAACCTGTTAAGCAAGCATGCATCAGGATGGTTGAAATATCAGGATAATAGTGCAAAACCACAGTTTTTACGTTGAAAATGACATCGAGACTAGTCTCAAATGTAGGCAACATACCCTGGCATCGCGCCGGTGAAGTATTTGAAAAGCAGCTCTCCGGTTGGGGCAACAGGACACGCGAGGGTAGAGCCTGTGGCAAACCTCGCTGCCGCTGCCGCTGTCCAGTGACAGTTTTCTGTCTCTCTTCTTCAAGCGCTTCGGTAGGCTTCCATCGTAACATCTCCTCCTTCTTGGACTAATTTCTCCTTTTTCTCCACCGAATTTCGTGTCTCCGCATTCCCACACATTGGCCGCAATAGCCAACACAAGTACGATTTTCAAATGCTTCATGTTCAGATAAATGCAGCGCCAAAGCGCGACTGATTAATAATTATCCAATCCCTCCAACTGCGAATATCCAGCGGATAGTATAGCCTATAAATGCTATATTAAGAGCCTCTTTTTACACGTTCAGGCGAGAGGTAATTGCCAAATAATTTAGAAGGGTACACTATACACATGGATGAATCTATAACCTATTAAATATTCAGAAACATTGAAGACTGTTATGCATGTAGAATAAATTAATTCAAGTGCTGGTTATGACGACATAACTCATTATCTTTTGAAGCCTAATAAAAGAAAACAATAATAAAAGTGTAAAAAAAGCACAACTAGAAGATATACAGGAATCCTAATAGATTTCCTTTCCCATTAGATAGACTCCGTTTCTGCGCAGTGGTTGGTGTAGTAAGTAGCTTATATTATAGCAAAACAAAAAGTAGTACGAAGTTGTCTCTGTCTCACTAGCTCTTCGGGCCACTCACATGTTTCTCGGTGCTCTTTCCTCCTGCTTTTTAACCAGCGCGCGCGATGACGTCATTGTGCGTCGAGAGCGCGCTTAAGCTCCGTGTCGTCTGCTCCTCTTAGGGGTGAGGAATTACCTGTCAGTTCGAGATGGCTGTAATTGTGTGTGTGTGTGTGTGTGTGTGTGTGTGTGTGTGTGTGTGTGTGTGTGTGTGTGTGTGCGTGCGTGTGCTTGTGCTTACTCATTTATGTTTTGCTACAAAGACCAGGTGATACGTGGTTAAGCTGGAAAAAGCGTATGCGTATAGATAAGATGTAGCCTATGTGTAGGATTTGACATGACATATAAAAGATGGCTTATATTATAGCAATATCTCTTGTTCATATTATGAAAACATAGCGTATGTGATTTCTGTTTTCTTTTCTCTTTTTTCTTTCTTTCTTTAATGTTCAAATACACTTCAAAAAGGGGACCAGGAGCCTACTTGAAGGATGGTTGGATTAATTGAAAAAAAGCCATACTGCCCTCTGTGTCGCTGGATGCGAGTATGCAAGGTATGCTCATTTCTCACAGGGCATTCAGATAAGGCTCAGCCAAATGCTGGACAAGTAGTCTTTCATTCTCTCATCTTTTGAGAGATTACCAGATTGCAGGCCCATGGGGGAATGTCCTTGGCAATTAAAACACTCTCTCTCACACACACACATACAACACACAGATAGATACACACACACACACACACACACACACACACACACACACACACACACACACACACACACACACACACACACACACACACACACACAGATACACACACACACACACTCACACACACACACACACATGCTAAGGGAGAGAGAGGGAGAGGGTGGGAGAGAGAGAGAAAAAAGGAGAAGGCTGAACTTGAACATTACCTCAGAACCGCACCTGTTCTTCTTTGGGGGTCTGCTGTTGATCAGAGCTCATTTCTGTTATCTGCTCTGGAATCCACAATCCAGGAATCCAGAGTGATTTGACTGTGAACAATTATGGAAATGGTTGATTCACTAGCAGGGGTGATGATGATGATGATGCCCGATTTGACCCAACTCCTTTCCCTCCCTCCTCCTCTCTTAGTGGTTATCCTTTCAGCATTTACTAATGTCAGGTTAAAAGGAAAATGTTGAGCCAGGTCTTGTGTTACGGTAAGTCCAGCAGAGCTAAAGGAGGACACAGAGCTAAATAAACAGAGGGAGGGCTTTAGTGTGGATGCTGTGAGCGGAGCGGCCGGGCTGGGCAGCGCGGAGCGGAGGGGAGTGAGGAGGAACATGTGGGTCACAGCTGTGGAGGCAGCACTGCATCTGCTGAGGGAGCTCTAGAAGCCCGTGGGTAAATGGCTGAGAGACACACCACAGACTTGTGGCTAATGTTAAAGCTAATGGTGTGTACCCTGCTCTGTGACAAGAAGAACGGCTTACATACTCCAGGCACTCACAGCGGCTGGTATGGACATCACATCAGCCGGTGGCTCATCCCAGCGAGAGCTGAGGTACCGGTACTACTGTGGATGTCGCACACTGAGTCTGTCCTCATGCACAACTTAGAAATAGGAACTGCTGAAGGAGTGACCTTATTGGCTGCATTTGAAATGAAAGGAGAATGCAATTTTAGACTCCAAAGGATACTCAGTGTGCATTATGGTTTGCAAAGTCAGAAGGGGGAATCCCTGGTCACCTGATATAGTTGTGCTCTTCAGCAATTGCAGGGTTGCACCACCATGAAGAAAGTCTTGTGGCGTCCCTGAAGCCTGCCTAGCTGGTCTGACCACACATGAGTCCAGCAATATCACACCCTGCAGAGGCCATTGGTAGGCATGTGGATAGCCCCCCTTCATTAACAGCAGCATTTAAAGTGATCTTTTTTGTATTTGGTGGGGGAGGAGGTATTTGAGGGGGTAACAGACTCCTGTCAACGGCCTGCCAGTCACACCTCTCTCCCTTGCCCTGCCACCATTTGTGGAGCCCTGCTCCACGACTCCTCTCCTCTCATGGAGGACACAATGAGGTCCACTCATGGGATTCCAATTCATTACTATGGGCAGTGGTAGTGTAGTGGTAGTGTAGTGGTAGTGTAGTGTGTAGTGGTAGTGTAGTGGTAGTGTAGTGGTAGTGCAGTGGTAGTGTAGTGGTAGTGCAGTGGTAGTGTAGTGGTAGTGTAGTGGTAGTGTAGTGGTTGGAGCTGGGCTAGCGTGCAGTAGCCTGTAGGGTGGTAGTGTAGTGGTTGGAGCTGGGCTAGCGTGCAGTAGCCTGAAAGTTGTCGGTTCAATTCCCGGCTTCCACCGCTGTGCCCTTGAGCAAGGCACTTAACCCCAAGTTGCTCCGGGGACAATGTAATCCCTTGTAATATAGCTGACTTATGTAAGTCACTTTGGTCAAGAAGTGTCTGCTAAATGTAATGTGCCAAAAGCGATGAGCTCTCTTCTAATGAAAGAGAATGAGAATGGAAAGACAGAGGCCAATGTTGTGATTTCCACTTCTTTCCACAACTGTAAACGCTGATTACGCTGTGGTGCTGGGTTCAGCGCTTAGGAAAGACACCTGCCAAATCATTGTCAATTGCAGTCTTTAGACACTACTGTCATTCTACAGCCATGAGCCTCATTCACACCCTTACTCTATCACCCTTGTGCTACATTGATTGGAACACAAGGTATCAAGGCGTCACTCACAAGGTTGGGTAGAGTAGGCTATTTCGTAAATAGGCTTAGGTAGAATATTTTATAGATATGAGGCTCTGAAATACAGTTTCCCGACTTCCCCAAGTTACATTTGCTTTTCACTTACTATTTTAATGGCCTCAGTTGTAAATCTGTACACTGTCACACTGTGCTCTTTCCCTGCTTGCTCTATCTGAGTTTCATAAATGACTCAAACCAACTGAACAGAGGAGTTCTGTGCATTTTCGGGACAGTAACTGAATGGCAGTCTATTTGCTCTGAATTGACTGAATTGGACTGAACTGAACCTTAACTAAAGTACATGCTGTGATCTTTCTGATCTCTTGGGTTTGATCACATGTAGCCTACCCTTGATTACATCTTCTCAAACCCTGGAGAAGTGAACATGCAGATGGATGTTTTTCCCCCCATTCTAATGATTTGTAAATGGCTTCCAGGGGTTGCTCAAATCAGGCTTTGACCCCCAAACATCTCTGATGTGTATGTATGTGCCTCACATGTGTGCAAATTGCGGCTTCATTACAGCTCTTTTGCATCACTGGGGAAAAGGAGGAGGAGGCAGCAAGTGCGGTCTGGTGTGGGCAGCGTCGATGGTGGTCTCTCTCTCTGATGGCCAGCCCTCTAGTACCCCACACTCAGCCCATCTGTCACAACTTGGCCTCACAGTCTCCTTTGCATCAGGTAGGCTTCAGCCTCTGATGGACTCTAAGTACCCTTGTGTGATCCAAATCAGTGGAAATGATTTTTTTGACCATCAGCAGCCCCCCGCCTGCCCTCCTCCCCCGCCTCCCCCCCCCTCCTCTCTTGGCCATGTGCTCATAACAAATGAATGAACAGAACACAAACACCGTGAGGAGAACACACAGTCGGCTCTGCTCTGCTCCTCACTCCTCTGTGTGGCCCTACTGAGGACAGCAAGTGAAATATGCCGAGGGAGACCATAACTCACTGCCTTGACTTGTCACTTGACTGAATTTTTAAAATAATGTTTGAGCCACCCTATCAGCAATGTTGCTGACGCAGGGGCTATCTAAGCAATGTCTGTAATGTTTTAAGCAGCTCTGGTCTCACCTATTAACTATGGAGCCTAGTTTATGCACTAAATTCTTATTTGAGTCAGTTTCAGTGGATGTCTCTGTAAACATCCACCTATCATTTCAGAAGAGTTCTCTGAAGTGTTGCTTTATCCTTGCATATATATTTAACTTTCATCGTTCAAACAAAAGGACTGAAACTAGATTCAGCCAGATTAGTCAGGAAAGAGCTTATTTAGATTTGGGAAGGTGAAATTCATTTGACGTCTGTTATTTTGAAAAGGTAACCCCTTCCAGGTTGTTCTCTGTCACGGCGGTACAGTGCTGGAGGTTTGTGAGACACTTGTGGAGTGGACAGATGATTCAGTCATACCAAGAAATTAATTTCAAAAAAAGGCACCCATGAATCATAAACAACATAGCCGTTATGATTCTAGTCAGGCAACAGGTGAGGTCATTTGGCTCCCATGACAGAGAGACAGGGAAGGTCATTAGAGCTAGTTTAGAATTCGTCACAAACGTCTGGGCACTAACAGTTAACAAAAAATGTGTTGGTTGAATAGAGGTGTTGTAGACAATTGTTCACTATTTGTATATATTTATGTATGTACGACCAAGGGAAAAGCAATACACATCCACAGTGTGTTTTGGGCATGGCAGGTGTGGTTGGTGTACAGTAGAGT
The DNA here is from genome assembly GCF_017589495.1 of Alosa alosa. NCBI lineage: Eukaryota > Metazoa > Chordata > Actinopteri > Clupeiformes > Clupeidae > Alosa > Alosa alosa. The sequence continues at coordinate 6,375,764 of NC_063189.1, forward strand.
ACAGTACGCTTCTGTCTTCACAGAAAGGTAAGAGTCGTCTGGCACTCTTTTGATGTTTTTGTTCCTTGGAAAGTATATTTGGTTCCTTGGAAAGCAGGATGTGTGTTATGTTTCCTGGACATGGCACCCCAGAGTCTGTTAATATCTTTGACATAAAAGTGAACATTTCCCTTTGTGATGGATCTGATTACTGAAGCACTAAGTCATTTTTGTAATGGGCTTCTCTCTCCGTGCCAGGATGTTTTCCTTGCAGCCCTGTTCACCCAGAGGAAGGTGGGCCCACACCAGAGCCGACCGCAGTGCTGTTGTTTGAGTGGGGATTTTGATGCCACCCAGGCTAAGATGCACACCATCATCCATTTTTATGTTTGTCTATACAGCCCACGGAAAATATTCGGTTGTTGCTATGATGCCACAGATAGCATAAAGCAAAGCACAAGTGCCACCACCCTTGAGAGTGTGTTTAGTTTTCCCTGCATGTTTGTGTGTGTGTGTGTGTGTGTGTGTGTGTGTGTGTGTGTGTGTGTGTGTGTGTGTGTAAATGTACCCTTGTTATGAAGTGTTTGTGCAATTACAAAATGTTATTGACGACCCCTGAGGCCTCACTATTTGTTGGCCTGTTACTCATCAGGCTTCACCACCAACTAACATAATCCATCAATTAGTCATGCACATCTGGGTATTAGTCAGGTCTCCATGTCTTGCCCCAACCCGTAAGGTTCTCATTAGCTGATGGGTGACGCTGCTGTCAGGGTGTTCCTCCGCATCAGTCAGCCCCCTCGACTGCAGTGAGAGAGAGGGCATTAGTGGCAGGCGAGTCCCAGGTCTCAGTAAGGCCTCTACCTTTTGTGGAATGGGGTCATCACCTTGTGTTCCTCCTTATATCCTCTAATCCTTCAAGATGAAGAGGAGGGAGGCGTGGGGGTCATGGAAGACACACAGAAAACCATATACACACACACACACACACGCAGGGGACAGCCTGCTCTCCGAAACAGTGTTGCAGAAATGACACACATATCCTGCTATCTTACACAGCAAACACACACACACACACACACACACACACACACACACACACACACACACACACACACACACACACACACACACACATATATACACTCACACACACACACACACTCGCACACACACACACACACACACACACACACACACACATATACACACACACACACACACACATATATACACACACACACACACACACACATACACATGCACACACACACACACACACACACACACACACACACACTCACACTCACACACACACACACACACACACCCCATTCCTTGAGGCCAGCGCAAACCACTTCAGCCAGGCAACAAATTAAGTAGCGCCAATTACCATAAACAGAGGCTATATTTTTCTGCTTTTGTGTGGGAAAGTTCATTTTGTAAATATTTTAGGGAACAAAGTCTAAATCAGGACAGTGCACAAACCCAAGTTTATCTTAAGCTAATTGCAAGGACAAAGCCATGGGTTTACTCTGTTGGTTGTGGCCTGCCTCCCTCCCCTAACGTTTGCATTCCAGATGCCGATAGCACAAGAGGACCACCAAAGACTTTAAGTATGCTTTATTGACTTAAGATGCATAAAGCTGCTGATGAAGAACTTCCCTCTATGGCCCATTCGTCTGCAGCGCCTGACAGCTGGGGCTGGACATAGCTGTCTCTGCAAGACGCTCCCCGTCCTTCGTTGCTCGCTTCTTTAAGGGATCCCATCCAGAGGAGTGCTCAGACTGTAGTCCTATGGTGTGATTTACAGACACTCAAAGCTGGGGCATTTCAGGATACACTAGCAGTCAGAATTCCAATCTGTGAGAGGCAGAGCTCCATTAAAAAGAAACGATGCAGATTGCAAGTGTAAATTATGTAGATGTTGTAGCTGGATGGTGTAGCTGAATATATGTATAGCTGACATGCATCAGACATTCACAGACATGCAACTGCCCCCCACCACACACACACAAAAAAGAGAAAATGCAGAATCAATGCAGACTAAAGCGTGTGTTTTTCAAATTTGGATTTGACATCCATTTCCAAGAAAACCTGTCCCTGCCAATGTCAGAATCAATACACCATGCTACAGTCTTCTGATTGCTGGAAGATGGAGACTACTTGCTTTGTTTTTATGAGCCAAATATACAGAGCAGCATGGTGTGGTTTTTATTAAGATGCTAAATGAACTGCGACGTTATATTCTTGCGGCCGCACTTGGCCCACCAAGGCTCTGTTGCCTTTGCTGTGCGTTGCGATAGTGGAGATGGGAAAAGCAACCTGCTTTGTGACCCCACAACAAAGCGAGGGGCTGATGGAGCATAAATCATGCTGCGTGTGTGCGTGCAGCAAAACATTTCAGCACTTGTCTTTCCTTTGGGATGCGATTGAAGAGGATTTTTTGAACTTTTTCTTAACCTGCAGTTTCCATGCTGCTTTTGAGGAGCCCAGGACTGCCAAGCATGAGCACTTTGCTCACTCAAAATATTTATATGGTCAATTGCACAGTGTGTGGTTGCGGTCGCCCGACCTTATGAATGGCTTCCAAATACCCTGAAGTGTGTTTTTTCAACTTTAACTCTTTAATATTTTTTTTTCAGGATATTGGTGTGGTCATGTTTGTTATAACTGAAGTGTGCCAACACATTGTTTAGGGTAATAACCAATTTCTTGTTGGTTCGAATCAACTCTGATGAGACTTTTGTGTGTTTTAGTGCTCTGGCAGTCAGCCAGCGGTTCCTGTATCTGGCTTAAGTTTGCATTTTTATGCTCAGAAATGCATGAATATAGAACTGGCCACAGACACTTTAGCTGTTCATCAGTCCCGAAAGATCGAGAAGTTCATATTTTCTGCAACTGAATAACTTTAATATGATCTATTATTAATATCAAAACAATGACACATTATGCGCCACCTTGTCTGTAATGTGGAAGAGCAACTTCAGTGGTGATCCACATATCACAAGTTGGTCATTGTTTGGTAAGTTGTTTGGACTACTGGTGTATCGTCTCATCCAGAGCCTGACTAAATATTTATTGGGGTGGGGCTTTTGGGTGGTCCTCTGGGCGCTACTGGGGTGAAGTCATCGGCCAACATCATGACACTAGCAGGGACTGTGTTAGCATACGGGGGCCCCTGACCCGCTACGAGTGTTACTGACCCAGGGGCCGAATGTGGCATGTTTGGGATCGGCAGAATATATTCCATGCGCTAATTTATACAACAGCACCAATTATAGCTTGCAAAGGCCAAACAATACGATCTATCAGTCATGGACACAAGGCTTCAGGGTAAACAGGAGAGGGTAGTTGAATGGGAGGCAGTAAACTCCCCAATCAGAGGATGCCAGGGGTCACAGGCACTGTTTGATTGTCTTATTTGGGGTGTTCCAGGGTGGCAGAGGGTCCAAATGAATGTATGTTTGTTCTTCCTGTCTACACACACACACACACACACACACACAGATGCACATGCGCACACACACACACACAGACACAAACACAACATGTTTATTTGAACATCTAGCGGGTGTCTGAAATGTTTTCATGCTTTGGGTTGTGTGTTTCTCTCTGTGTCACACAAGTGTGTTGCTCTCAACATCTGTGATAGTCCACCTCACCTAAACCACCTCACTTAAACAGTTTACACAAAACTTGTCGGTGCAGAGTCATGTTCTGTCAGAGGGTATTATGCTCTTTTGACTGAATTTTGAGAAGTGTGTATTGTGTTGACCAGTTTTTAATTTTAAAAAGAGTGCTCAATTTACTTCCTTTAGAGAGAGAGAAAGAGAGAGAGAGAGTGAAACTGTTCTGTGTCAGTGGAAGTGGGGATTGGGGTCAATGGCAGTCATTGGACAGTGGTTTCGGGAGTCCAGATCCCCTTTCTGGACCACCGGCACGGCAGCCCCTTGGCCATCAGGCACAGTGCTCTTCCCCACGTACGCAGCACGCCAGGCTGTCACGGCAACAGCATGCTACAGCTGATCCAGGATCTGTGTCGCCATGGGACGCATGTTGATGAGACTGACACACACAATGCTGGGAACAACCCCCAGAGCTAGATCACAAGAGACACAAGGCTATTCAACTCAATCCTCAAGGGCAGTGCAGTGCTGATAGAACAAACGGCCTCATCACTCCCACATGTCATTAATCCATCTCCTGAAGCACTGGCCATTGGTCATGTTTTGTGGTTAGCTGATATAGACTTGATCAGAATTAGATATGCATGAGGAGTCTGAATGTGCCAAAACACTGGCAAATGACCAAGAAGTCTTATGCGTGGCTGTCGCGGCTGGGATACCCCTCTGGGATGCTACTGTGTCTTGCTTGTTGATGTAGCTCTGGTACGGTCTGTGCTCCAGCTGATCCTGGACCTGTGTTTGCATTCTATGACCCCTGAAAAGCTAGAAACAAACGAACCTTTAATCACCATTGACCAGCATCTTAACTCCTGCAGAGGCGTCTGTAGCTTCTGAGGCTAGCTAATCCTATCACGCTCTTTGTAAGTGAAAGCACTAGAAATGCCCCCCCCCTCTCTCTGTCTTTCTCTTTCCTTTTCTGTCTCTGTCCACCTCAGCATCTCCTCTGCCTTTCTTTCCACTCTCTCCATATCTCTCTCTTGGCATGCAACTCTGACTTGATTTGGCTCTCCTCCCCTATTTCCATACCCTTTAACTAGTGGATACCCCCCCCCCTCTCTCTCCCACTCTCTTTCTATTTCTCACTCACAAACATACACACAGAGGGGAAAAGGCGGAATTGTGTGTGTGTGTGTGTGTGTATGTGTGTGTGTGTGTGTGTTGTGTGTGTGTGTGTGTGTGTGTAGTGTGTGTATGTGTGTGTGTGTTTATATGTGTGGTGTGTGTATGTGTGGTGTGTGTGTGTGTGTGTGTGTGTGTGTGTGTGTGTGTGTGTGTGTGTGTGTGTGTGTTGTGTATTGTGTTCTATGAGCTATGAGAGGTTCCCCTCTGAGTCTTTCTGTTGTCTGAAACTCTACTTCAGTTCAAGGCCTTATTGCCCACCCATAGAGGTTATAGGGCTCCAACTGCCCCCTACCCCCCTAAGTGGGTGGTCCACTGGGGTACAGCGCAGGCACAGGTGGGGTATTGTAGGGGTGCTCACAAATATAGCCCCCCCCAATCCCAAACACCCTCCTTCTCTACACACACACACACGCACGCACGCACACGCACACGCACACGCACACACACGCGCACACGCACACGCACACGCACACACACACACACACACACACACACACACACAGAGAAACACAGAAACACACCAATGCCATGTCTTCTCCACTGGGAAGTATAATTATTTTTCAGACCAGCCTAACAGATTTAATTCAAGATTCAAAATGAAATTTGATTAAATTAAATCCTCTCACTGAAATCACATTAAAGTAAGACCTTTTTCAAAATTGTGAAGATGTACAACAGCATGCATGTAATAATAAATTCTGAATAAATTGGTTCTCTACAATGTAATACAAATTAATACAGTATGTCATATGGCTGCCCTCTGTTGTCTTCAAGACTTTGCTAAAAAGATCATTCCAATGTTTTTTTTCCATTATCATTGAAGTGGGAAGGTCTTAATTTCATTTTTATGTCCCCCACAGTTATTATCTGAAAGAGATTTCCTTTGATGCTCCAAGTAAGGTTCCAATGAAGATACAAACAGAAGAATTCTTTGCAAAAGCATGGACTAATGTGCACTCCTGAAACTCTCTCAGATAGATAGACTAGCTCAGCTCTCCCTCACGGACTAATGTGCACTTCTGAAACTCTCTCAGATAGATAGACTAGCTCAGCTCTCCCTCATGTTGTTTATGGCTTTACACAGAGAACACTGTGCCTAGCAGGATGATGAGAATGATCCCTTTTCCACTGGAACCACATAAACACTAATCAAGGCTCAGATGAAGGCGAGCTGATTTTTGGATTCAGTAATCAACTGAGCGGGCTCATAGAAACATGCTCACAGATAGCTGCACATGATGTATAATGTTTTTTCCTGTGGTGTAAATGTTTTGCCCAGGAGTTTTGTATGTAATGTATTTTTTATTTGTTAGTGCCTCTTAATAACCTGTCAGTGTACTCAGCACAGCCTGGGCAAATTCATTTGTGTTACCACCTGGGCGAGGTGGAAAAAAAAAGATGTATTAAAAAATCCACCCCTTGCACGGGTCTTTGTAAATAATTACAGTTCTGCTGAATGCGTTGTCCAAAGTTTACATGGCAGGTTCACTTCACCCTATCTGTTGTTTGGAAGTCAGGGAACCACCAGTATGATGTTGACATACGTCTGCTCTGCTGTGGCGCACAAGCCATGGTCTTGAGCTGCTCCATAATAAACAAGAGCATAAAGAGAGATCTGTGCAACAGCCCACCAACATCCCCTCTAGTCATCCAGTCACTCTCTCTCTCTCTCTCTCTCTCTCTCTCTCTCTCTCTCTCTCTTTCTGCCCTTCTCTCTCTTTCCCACACACACACACACACACACACACACACACACACACACATACCCCCCCACACACATACTTAACTTAATATATACAACAAATGTACATATATCCACACATACATACACACACTCATACATTTTTAAATACAAAGCATGTGTATTCACACTGTACACAGATGTTGCTGATGGTGCTGATGATTGATTTTGTCCAAGTTCATAATTTGTCTTCTGACGAGACAATGTTACATTGAGGAATGGAATGTACAATGAAAGCATTATTGTATGGCATCTGAAAGCTGCTGATTTCTCAAATAGAGCCTGTAACTGTAAGGACTTGTGTTTGTGAGACAGGGAGCCAGCGGCTCATACTGCAGAGTCTTACCCCAGGGTTGGAGCTCTCGCACGGCTCATACTGAGAGCACTGCCAGGCCCTCCTTCACAATTTACAGACAGACACACACACACACACACACACACACACACACACACACATAATGTCTCACCTCAGGGCAGGGTGGGGGCACCTAACACTGCTGGTGTGGTCAGAGGGGGAAGGGGTCACTCTAAAAATGTTTGCCCTGGGGTCAAGAGCTGCTCTAACCTTACTCCAAGGGTGAGGATTGAATTACCTCTCCTTCACCTCTCCCTCCCTTTCCCTCTGTCCATTCTCACCTCCACCTATACCTCCATCTCTCAATGTGACAGGTACAACCACCTCGGGGTCAACCGAGACAGCGAGAGAGAGAGAGCTGTGGGCCTACAGTATGTTAGCTGGCTGAATCCAGGAAAAGATGTTAGACACTGAACATGTGTCATGGACGTGTTTTATGACATTTGATGTGCGCAAAGGGGGAGCGGTCTGTCTGCGTGCAGGTCTCCACTGGCACCACAGTTATAGGTTAGAATAGCTGAGCACTGGCCCTCAGAAACACACACTCTCACTCTAGCCAGAGACTTTCTATTGAGGAGACACAGCAGTCAAAAAATCCTCCATAGAAATATGTATGGGGTTAGTTTGTAACGCCAATTTGGCAGTTATCTACACATATCCCGCACCTTCCACGGCCAAAAGTCGATGGTCAGTCATGTGTTGGGATCTGGCCGCTGAGCTAGGTTGGTGTTGTGAAGCCTCTATTTTCCCCAAATAGATGCCCCATAAGGTCCCAAAGTGTGCTGCAATATGGCCGCCGAATGGAGGGACTTTGCTCTACAGTAGCTTTCTTGTACAATCAGTGAGGTTTCATGTATGGGGTGTGGGCATGTATGGGGTGTCATGTATGGGGTGTAGGCATGTATGGGGTGTGGTGGGCATGTATGGGGTGTCATGTATGGGGTGTCATGTATGGGGTGTGGGCATGTATGGGGTGTGGGCATGTGTGGGGTATGGGGTGTGGGCATGTATGGGGTGTGGGCATGTATGGGGTGTGGGCATGTATGGGGTGTCATGTATGGGGTGTGGGCATGTATGGGGTGTCATGTATGGGGTGTCATGTATGGGGTGTGGGCATGTATGGGGTGTCATGTATGGGGTGTGGACATGTATGGGGTGTCATGTATGGGGTGTGGGCATGTATGGGGTGTGGGCATGTATGGGGTGTGGGCATGTATGGGGTGTGGGCATGTATGGGGTGTCATGTATGGGGTGTGGGCATGTATGGGGTGTCATGTATGGGGTGTCATGTATGGGGTGTGGGCATGTATGGGGTGTCTAGTGTGTGTCTAAGGGTGTTGGTTGATACTTGATTCTTATCTGGCCTTTTGGTTTATGGGAAACCAAGGATTAGAGGCTACTGGATAATTCACTCCATGCCCTGTGCTCTCTCTCTCTCTCTCTCTCTCTGATGTTGGATATGCCACTGTGCCTTGTGTGAGACTCTACCTATCCAGTTTTGTGTGCCTTTGGTTTTGGTTATACTTGCATTGTGTTTATTTTCTGCTCTCACATGTGACGTGTGATGTAATAACAATTATAACAGCAATAACTTATGCAAAGTGAAAAAAGTACACTTAGTAGGTGAATACACACACACACACACACACACACACACACACACACACACACACACGCGCGCGCGCGCGTCAGGATGCACAAGTGAACCATCATCTCAAAATGAGGCTCAGCGTGTGTGTGAGAGAAGGGGTTTTCTTTTATAATGCCCAAGAGATTTGCTGGAAAAATGTTTCTCTTTCAATCTTATAAAAAGTGATCTTATTAGCAAATGTTGTTAACATGTCTCTTTCCCCTCTTTCCTAATCTCCTCTGATATCTTGTTGATCTCTCCCTCTACACTGTTCTTTCGTTCTTTCTTTCTTTCTTTCGTTCTTGACTGTCTCCCTCACTCTAGCCCCTTCCTTTCTGTCTCAGACTCAGTCTCTCCCCCTCTCCCTGCTTGTGTGTGTGTGTGTTGTCTGGTGATCAGTGCTCTTGTGTGCCTGCGCAGTGCAGAGGAGCTGCTACTTCTTGTGTGGTCCTCCTGGAAACTGTATGATTTATTGGGCTACAGGCAGAGGAGCAAGACCCTGGTGCCCACAGAGAGCGCTCGCACGTGGGTTTAATGATTTCACCACAAAAATGTCTGCTATGGCTGCTCCACCACAGAGAGAGAGAGAGAGAGAGAGAGAGACGGCGAGAGAGCGAGAGAGTGAGAGAGAGAGAAAGAGAAAGAGAGAGAGAAGTTGCAAGACATAAAACCCAACCACACGTTTCCCTCTTTGGCTCAGTGTCTCAATGGTTACCTGGCAGCACAGGTGAAAAAGAAAGAAAAGGGTGCCTTGCCTTTTTGTTTTCATTCCTTTGGTGTAAAGTGGCAAACTTTTGCATTCAGCTCTCTTATTATGCGCTTGCTTTCTGTGTTATTCTGTGTCATGTGATTCGATACTGATGGTTGTATTGTTTTGGTCTTCTTTTGCGATCGCTCCATTTTTCCAGCTCTGCTTCATATGTAGCCATGAGCATCCGATTGGGGGGGGGGGGGGGGGGCGGTTCTGTTTTCACATGCCATATGATGTTAAGCAACCCAAAGACATGCATGGGCGATGAGACCATGTAATTTTGCCTTCTAGCGAGCGTGTTGATATGTGCATCAACTGTTTTGTTTGTGGAGGAAAATGGAGATGAATTAACTTGTGGACAACATAATTTAATGTCTAGGGAGTGAGTGCACATCGCAGTGGAATAAAAGCACTCTATTTTCTTGGCTAGGTGGTTTCACTCATGCAGGAGTGGATCTCCATCATTAAAAAGGCAGTGGAAGAAAAGCAGAGTTGAAATTACAGTGAGGGCCACCGTTCTCTGCCATCCCCTTTTTTTAAACCCTGTTCAATTAAGGCTGGAAAATGCAGTTTCAACATAAACAGACTGACATGGCTATTACCAGACAGCTCAGCACCCGCCACTCCACCTCATAGCATCTCTCTCTCTCTCTCTCTCTCTCTCTCTCTCTCTGTGTCTCTCTCTTAACTTCTCTCCTTCTCCCCCCCCCTCTCGCTTTGTGTCTGTATCACAAAATGAATGTATGAAAGTAGTAAAAAAAACATCGAAACATAAACCTGTGAAAGACATTTCAGAAACTCTGAATATGAAGTAATGAATGTAAAATGACAGAGAAGCAAAGGAAGCAAAGCTCATGAAGCATATGCCATCTCTCTCACTATGCACTCACAGCCATCTCTCTCACTATGCACTCACAGCCACTGATATAGACAGTACAATAATGTTGCACTCACATAGCCACTGATAGACAGTACAATAATGTTGCACTCACAGCCACTGATCGACAGTACAATAATGTTGCAGACAAATGATGACATGCTGTAAGTAGCCCTCATGATGTGACATGGTTGCTCCTCCTCACTAAGTTTACATTTTTCTTCCCTCACACCATCACTGGATTTGGCACTGGGAGAGATTGGCAATGTGAGTATATGAAAGAAATGTCCAAGTGTGACACAACTTGGTGTGGCCAGTCTCTCTCTCTCTCTCTTGTATCTCTATCAAGAGAGGGTTTGTTTAGGTCCTAGTGCCCTGTGGGGCCTTGTGGTTTCAGCCACGATGGTGGCAGACCATTTCATGCTAATTACCTTGGATCAGTCACTGAGAGGGAGTTTGAGAGAGAGAGAGAGAGAGAGAGAGAGAGACTGGGAAGAGAGAGAGAGAGAGAGAGAGAGAGAGAGACTGGGAAGAGAGAGAGAGAGAGAGAGGGACGGGGAAAAGAGAGGCACTTTCTCTATTTCTGGCCCCCAGAAGCAGTGACGAGACCCTTCTCTGATCTTACTGGAAAAGCCTGGACCTCCTCTGAAGATGAAGGAGAAGGGCTTTTTTGAAGATTGCCCGTCTGGACCCAATTCTACACTTTTCCCTGAGCACCTCCTTTCAATGCTTGGTGCCTGTTCCTTTCCTTGCATGCTTCTCTCCTCTCCTCTCCTCTCCTCTCCTCTCCTTTCCTCTCCTCTCATCTCATCTCCTCTCTTCTCCTCCACTGCCCTCCTTCTGCTGGCCCTCAGAGCTGTCTTTCTCCTCTGTGACATGAAAAATGCTAGAATGCTCTGCTTCAGATTATTTTAGCACACTCTACTGAAGTAAATCACTTTGTTTTGCTAGGTTCTGATTCATTTTCTGACCTGGTGTTTGAACAGCTGTAATAAAGACAGGGTATTAATAACTTCTCCTGAGGGCGACGAGTGAGGAAGGGCGTGTGTGTGTGTGTTGAAGAGGGTGAAGGAAAGGGAGAAAGGGACAGAGAGACAGGGCAAGAAAACGTTTCCTTGCAGGTGAGATGAGTGTAGGTGTTGTGATAGGCACATCCATGTCATTACGTATCAGATCAGATGTACCGTACAGTGCAGTAACTTGGCTTTTGTGGAATACCTGGAGCATGTATGTCCCCTCATCAACTTCATGGAGCACACAGTGACCACCAATAGATGTACTATCCAAAGTCCTAGTCTGTCTGGAGTAGGGATGGGCATCGTTAAGAAATGATCGATATCGATGCCATTGTCGAGTCTGCTTGTCGATGCGATTCCTTATCGATTCCCATATCGATTCCTGTACCATTTGCTGAACACTTATAGGATGGCTTTGAGAGTTGTTGGCTTTGAATGTCTAATTTAAAGTGCTTTTAGAGAATGAATATCAAGTGTGCAATAACAATACAGAAGTTGAATACTTTAACATTTCTAAAAAAAGTAAACATTTCTAAAACAAAGCTTTGTATTGGAATCGTTAGTGGAATCGTTAACGTTTGGATGTTGTACGATTCTGATGGATCGGAACATTTGGAACCGGTTCCTTACCGATACCTGGAACCGATTCCCAAGCCTAGTCTGGAGTTTGCCTCTCAGAAACCCCAAACTTATCCCTGCAGAGTAAATCAACAAGAAAACCCAAAGTCTCCCATGTGTCAACAGGAAACAACCCATTTGTCTCAGTTTTGCTAATAACAGGTTCTCTCAATTTAGATCAGCAGTACTTAGTGTGAGTTGTCCACACTGAAGCCACAGCAAATATAAATTCCCCCTCAATTTCCAAATGAGCAGTTATGGTCAGTTTGATCCGTAGCAGCTTTAAACATCACTTAATTCATAAGTAGCCATGTTAAAAGGTAACCTATTCTTCAACTACACATCTATCCACTGTGTCATTATAGGGCAATAGGATGGGTGGCAGCTCTTTAGTCAGGGTTATAATAGTGGGCCAACATGGCTGCTTCCTCCCAGGGTGGTAATCATAGCGTTCTCGCAGCTCTGCCTGCTGCTGGGCTCTGTGTTGCCTGTTTAGCCTGTGGTTTGAGGATGCTGCCTCTGGACAGGCCTGTGTTTCTCTGCTCTTAACCCTTATAGGTGTAGGTTTTTGAACATTCTAAGTTCCGCAACAATTGAAGGTTCTAAAATTATATGTTGAATTCAATGAACCCAGATATTCTTTAGAATGTTAATTTCCCAACATTCCCGTCACACCGGTGTGACGGTACTCCTTTAAGGGTTAAGGATGCTGTCTCACTAGAAAAAGGGCGCCGTGCGAAACATAACTGTCTCTGCCCAAGAGGGCGTCTCTCTTATGGGACATGGTATTATGGAAATATCTGCGCTTGTTTAAATTGCACTGTACTTCAAAGGAATGACACCTTTCTGAAGTTCAACCTCCCCTGCATGTTTCACAGCAGTTTGACGACAGAAATGAGTCATTATCCACGGGGTTCTGAAGTTGTGTGTAGCATTTCAGACTTGTTTTCATTTTTCAGTTGTTTTTTCTGTTTTTGTTTCCATCATGAGCAGCATGCTGTGGTTGCTAAGCAAACAAAGTGCGGAGCTCCCGTGTGCCTGGCACCATGTAAGTGCAGCCTGCGCCTTCCTGAGCTGTCATCTCACATCGGAGCGCTCTGGAGCCCGCCTCGGAATGAGCCACTAAATAAGCACATGGCCAAGTTGTGACAGGTGATGGCAGCCTACAGTACACTGCGGTTGGGCTTGTCACCCAGCTCTCTCTCTCTCCCTCTCTCTATCTGTCTCTCCTTCTTTCTCTTTCCCTTCCTCTCTCACACTCACTCCCTTTCTCTCTCTCTGTCTCTCTCTGTGCTCCCTCACCCATAATGCTCCCTCTTCTACTTTCCGATGTGCTCAATGTTGATGTCTCTCTCTCTCTCTCTCTCTCTCTCTCCCTCTATCTCTCGTCCGTGTGTTTATCCAGAGGGTGCTTTCTACACCTGTAGGCCCACCTTGTCTCTATCAGTAATGAAATCACTGTCCGTCATCAGTCCTGTGGCTTCACAGTGCTTTCAGCACAGCAGCAATTGCACTGCTCTTGGCTCCACTCACGGCAGCATCTGCTCCCCTTCAGCACCTCTGCCTGGGTTGCTGCCTCTGACCTCAGCTGTTGTGAAGACCCAGTGGCTCTTAGCGTATCTCCCCATGGAATGCCTGTGGACAATACTGGACACAGACCCCACAGGTGATCCCTCTGGGAGGCCAAAGCTAAAGATGCATTTGAAGGTGCATTTGAATTGGTCATATTATATCTACTGGGCTTTCTGTTTCTTTATACGAGTGTATGTGTGTATGTGTTTGTAATGTATTTAGATAGATAGATAGACAGATACTTTATTGATCCTCAAGGGGAAATTCATTCATTTATGAGTGTATATATGTGTGTGTGTGTGTTTATGAGTGTATACATGTGTGTATGTGTTTATGAGTGTATACAGTATGTGCGTGTATTATGAGTCTATATATGTATGTATGTGTTTATGAGTATTTATATGTGTGTATGTGTTGAGTACATGTGTGTATGTGTTTATGTATATATGTGTGTGTGTGTTTATGAATGTATATATCTGTGTGTGTGTGTGTTTATGAGTATATATATGTGTGTGTGTGTGTATTTATGAGTGTATATACTGTATGTGTGTGTGTGTTTATGAGTCTATACATGTGTGTATGTGTTTATGAGTGTATATATGTGTGTATGTGTTTATGAGTGTATATATGTGTGTGTATGTTTATGAGTGTATGTGTGCATGCATGTGTTTATGAGTGTATATATGTGTGTGTGTATGTTATTCTTTTCAGTAGGCTATGTTAGTTATGCGTTGAACCTAGCCTAGTCATCATGCCAACACTGGTGCAAGGATTTCCTCATGGCTGCACTAATGTCCTGTGTGTGAGTGTGTAGTGAGTGCAGGGTTGTGAGGGTCACTAATGTCCTGTGTGAGTGTGTGTAGTGAGCGCAGGGTTCTGAGGGTCACTAATGTCCTGTGTGAGTGTGTGTAGTGAGCGCAGGGTTGTGAGGATCACTAATGTCCTGTGTGAGTGTGTGTAGTGAGTGCAGGGTTGTGAGGGTCACTAATGTCCTGTGTGTGAGTGTGTGTAGTGAGTGCAGGGTTGTGAGGGTCACTAATGTCCTGTGTGTGAGTGTGTGTAGTGAGTGCAGGGTTGTGAGGGTCACTAATGTCCTGTGTGAGTGTGTGTAGTGAGCGCAGGGTTGTGAGGGTCATGCTGGGTTGGCTCCTGAGGGAGGCCAGAGAGTAGCCCCAGGCACACGCTGAGCCAGCTTGGGTTTCCTCGGCCAGCACAGACCAACACTTCACAGCTTTCACAGGTAACAGTCTACTCAGGTTTCAGACCTCTCTAACGGAGACCACCTGGGCCACCTATCACACACACACACACACATGTACGGACATACACACACACACACACACAGGTACGCACGCACACACACGCACACACATGCACACACACGCACACACATCCACCCACACACACACACACACACACATATGCATGCACACCACACACAGACACATATATACATGGGGCATATCCTTCTATGTGTGTGTGTGTGTGTGTGTGTGTGTGTGTGTGTGTGTGTGTGTGTGCCCAGTGCGATGGTTGATGACCCGTGTCTAGTCTGAACAGGCCCACTGTCTGTGACTGACTGCTGGAGATGCAGTCCAGATATCAGTCAGTTTGACCTGCTGGGTGGGGGTGAGGTGTGTGTGTGTGTGCTATCAACGGTCATGGATCAGTAGTCTCAGTCTTCATGTCTCCACCAGCCAACACTCTTTACAACACACACACACATACACACGCGCGCACGCACATACGCATGCGTGCGCATGCACACATGCACACACACACACACACACACACACACACACACACACACACACACACACACACACCATTGTGTGTGGCACCCAGATCAGACTATTCCATACCCTGTTACATACCATGCTTCTTTTCCCTGTACTTTATTTCTCTAAAGAACCTCAAGATTGGGCAAGCAGTTTTTGCAGCTGGTACCACATCTCAGCAGAGAGCCTATTAGTCACTGCGACTCACTAAGGAATTACCATTGTAATTGACCTCCTCTTTAATGGCAGCAAACAAAGCCTCAGCTCAGAGTGAGGCCCTGGCCATGGGTCTGGCCCTGGCCCTGGCCCTGGCCCTGGATCTGGGATCTGGAAGCCATTTTTGTACAATGTTGTTGTTTTTTTTGTTTTTTTTAAACAAATGCTTCAAAGCAAGAGAGAATGCACTGGTCTACCGCATGGGAATAAATATGGTTTTTTGATCAGTTAACTACCATGCAAGCATAAACAAGGCCTGGCCGAGATGGCAGGTTTTGCCTCCAGTTGTGTGTGAGACAGACAGGGTCCTTTGTACCCATCCCCATCCCTCTCTCCCTTGGAGGGGTTTAATAAAGTGGTACATGCTGGACGTCAGCTTAATACTATAGCAGCCCACTGCCAGACAGCCAGGCAGGCTGACCTTTCATGAGGATAATTGGTCCTCAGTGTAGGCTGATCCGTTGTGTTGCAATGGAAGTTCTGGAGAAAAAATAAGAATTATTAGTCAGTACCCAATGTTCTGGTGTTGGATGAAGAAATAAGGTATTTTTTTACAAATATGTTTTTGTTAAAAATCACACAAATCAAGAGTGTATTCATGACAACAGGCATCATGATTTGATTCCTAGTGAAGTTAAACCTTCCTCCTATGTTTCTGCATAGCTGAGTCCCCAAACCGGTTCCTAGGCCTTATTTATCTATTTATCTAGGCATCTATTTATGCCTATCCCTTATTTGATGTCAGCTGACAGTAGTGTTGTGAATGCTTCATATGTTATAAATCATACATAAAGAGGGAATAGCACATCATCCCCTCCAGCCAGACTTTGTCTTCCCTCCTTCTCTCTCCGCGTTCCCTCCCTCTCCTCCTCCTCCTCCAATCTTGTTGCCCACCATGGCTCAATCATGCTCTCGGAGTCTTTCGCCAAGCCTCAAATAGTGTTGCACTTGAGTAGTGGCCAGTGAGGGAGGGAAAAAAAATAGCCCTGCTCTGATATCCACTTGCTTGGCATGGCCGAGTCATTAGGTCTCCGGTTGAGTGGTGGCCTGTGCTCTAGTGTAAACTGCTGCAAGTGTATTGCCGGCACACTCCGTTTCCGAAAACTCCGTGTGTGGCATGGCCACCGTCAGACGCCTGCTTGCGTCAGACATCTGTGCTGAGTGTCGGCTCAGCCCGCTCTGCTATAAATAAGGCCTGATAGATTGCACAGACGTCAGGCACACGCTGCTGACCTGCTGTTGGTTGTTTTATAATGATCTATTGTTGTACGGGAGAAGTTTGTTGTGCTAAGCTGTAGTTTGCACACAGGAGCTGGACTATTCGAACATATTGTATCATGTCTGATGATTGCCTCAATCTGCAGTCACTGTGGCCACAAAATTAACCCAAACAAACAAACAGACAAACAAACGCATAATTCACAAATTGAAAAACTGAGAGTTAAACTGGTCCAGAACTGATGAGTCATCAGTCAAGCTGACGCTACGCAAGAGAGGCTCTCAGCACGGTGGAGCTATTGCTTGACTTTGTCAAAGGAAATAGAAGGAACAGGGGGACAAATTAATGGCAGGATAATTGCTCATCCAAGACATCCTGCTGTGAGAAAAGATAAAGGCGATGGTTGTCCCCGGGGTCATAACCGCTGTGAGAAAAGTTAAAGGCGATGGTTGTCCCCGGGGTCATAACCGCTGGAGCTGAAGCGTCTCTGCTGCCGTTGCCTCGACTGAGCAAGGAGCACACTGCGCCGCTTTTCAGGGAGCGTAAATGAGAGGTTGCGACCAATGGTATCTTTGGTTCCGAGTCAGCAACCCCAAAGAAAGCCCAGGGGGAGCCGCGTGAGGGGACAAAGCATCGGCGCGGGAGCGCTAGAGAGCGGCATGCTGGGACAGACCCGGGGTCAGCGCTGGAGAGCGGCATGCTGGGACAGACCCGAGGTCAGCAGCAGCACATCATTAGAGCTGGGGAATAACTGATAGCCTGCACGGAATGATGAGGGGATAATGTCCCAGAGTGAAATGGGGGTGCGCGCGAGGAAGGGAGAGGGATGAAAGGATGAAAAAGAGGAGAAAACAAGGGAGGCGGAGAGAGTGAAAGTTGGAGGGGAGGAGGCACGGTGAGGGTGCTTATGTTTTGTTTCAGCTGTGTAGCAGATTAGAAGAGAAAAGGAAGAGAAAAAGAAGAGAAGAAGAGTATCAAAGGGAGAGAGAGAGAGAGAGAGAGAGAGAGAGAGAGAGAGAGAGAGAGAGCGAGAGAGAGAGAGAGAGAGAGAGAGAGCGAGCGTATCAGATGGACCACACTGGTGGGGCCCATACGGATGCTCCCTGGGTCAGCTATTTAGCCCTAATTAGCCCAAGGAATGCCACGCATTACAGCGGAACAGATACATTACCATTACGCCTGGAATTTCCTTCCTCTGTGGCATGTGCTGGTTTAACCTGATTAGGTATGGCACTTATCACAGAGATGAAAGAGCTATGGGGAGTGGCAATGCAGTGATACACGCACCGGTACACACACACACACACACACAAACACACACACGTGCACGCACACACACACACGCACACACACACACACACACACACACACACACACACACACTTTTACAAGAACAGGGGTACACATGAACAGATGTACTCTCCAGTTCATTAATGAGATTTGACCTAATACATCAACTGATTTCTCAGGTATTATATCCTTGGAGATCCTCCAAAAATAAATGGTTTTACTGGGGGTACAACACCCACATCAAAGCTTTTTTTACTGAAATAAACTCAACATGAGACTAAATACCATAGAACTTTACAAGGCACTGCAACATTTTCAAGGAAATGATCAGTAGACAGATTCAGGGCATGTTACGGTTGTTGTAGGGAGTGGTTTTCGGTAAGTATTTGATTATACCAGTGCCAGTGATTGTAGCTTTAATAATCTCCTCCAAATCCCCCCACACTTCACTAGCACACTGCCAAACATGTGCAAACAGGCACCTTACCTTGGCTGAATAGAGTACCCAGCAGGTGCCACACACCTGGGCTGCTAACATTTAGTGTTGCCCTTAACACCTCAATAATACAGCTGAAAGGTAAGGATGAACACAAACCATTTGGTATTTCAACACCAAATAGGTTAATCATTCATTGTCACACATGCTAATCAGCTAAATGTGGAACATATTCACTCACATGCTATCCGGATCCCATTGCCTCAGCCTGGGGTTGATAAGCTAAGGGAGAGGAGAATGAATTTTTCATTTCTGACCGAGGGCTTTGCAAGCCCTCACTCCTCCACGGGCCACACATATTTCAGCGTGGAGATGATGTCAAGTTCTTGTATTAGTGCCATATGCATGCAGCTCCAGCTTGAATCCAAGACCTACCCCTGTTTCCCAAAAGTCAGACAACATCTGCAGGCCTCCTGTGAATCTGTGCCTGTGTGTGTCCATTCTTCCGCACAGGTGGACTCCCCCTGAGACGAGGCGAGGGCCAGAGGCCCAGAGAGAGCCCGAATGGACAGAGATGAAGAGGAAGTGATCTAGGAAGAGACGAGAGGAAAGCTCTCTGTAACGAATGAGTAGAGCTCTAGTCAGATGCCTCCAGTCATACACACAGACCCAAGGGTGACCTCGATCTTAAACAGCTTAACCACCAGGCAAGATTTGGGACCTGACCTCTCCCAGGTTACTGTAAGCCATGGTGACGTCATACCCCAACCCCCAGACACACACATGGTGTAGTCCTGCTGCCCCCCACGTAGATCTCTCATCCAGACCCCTCTTTTCAAAGGCTGTGTGCTGAAACGGGATCATGCCTGTGAGTTAGGATGGAGCACTGCAACGTACCAGAGCCTTGTTGCTGTTAAAGCCCAATTTCAAGAGCAATCAGAGATAGCCCTGCCAGAGGCATCATGTACACTGTGTGTAATACGATGCCTGCAGGATGAAGTGCTTTCACCACATACTTTACCCAGAAGTCTCAGCCAGTTAGAGTTCAAATGCCATTGTGTACTGCGTGTGTGGCAGCGGGTCCCCATAACTTCACCAGATGTGTCCTTATATATGTTGAAATGTTTAATACTGATGCATACTGAAAAACTGAGGCATACGTCTGTATGCTGCACCATTTCTAATACAGTTGAGTGTTTTTTTTTATTATGAAAGGACAAAATACTCATTAGTGAAATCACATGGCCTCCACAAAGTCAAACATCTGTAAAGAATGTACAGCCTTCAAAAAAATACTGATTGACTATTTGTGTCTGTAGCACAAAGTGAACTCTTGGCACCTGGACTGCACCTCTGGCACCACCGATGGGACTGCACAGCAAATACTTCAGCCCCAGAACAGCCTGTTTTATCTCAGCTCAGTGTGACGTCAGTCATCCCTGGCATCAGCAGACCTCACTGCCTGTGTGGAGCCTCTCATCTCCAGTCGCATGATGAGGAGAGTGTGGCTGAGGGGAAGATCCACAGTCGAGATGTTGTGTTAGGAGTAATGTCTCCTGTGATGTTCTACTAAATGAGCTAGATGATGGAGGAGAAGGCAGAATGAACTACAGCAGTACTCAGGAAGGGCCTGCCTCCATCAAGCACTATCATGGTAACAAGCTGTGATTTGTCAAGTTCCACAGGGATAAGTAGCCCAGTCACTCACGAATGAAGTAGCCTAGTGTACACAAAGTTGTACTAACTTTGGGAAGAGTGACTTGGTGGAATGGACGATTGCCATGACGATCAATTACACAATGAGGGCAATCAACAGTAAAGTCACATTTATTATGACTGCAGCACTTAGCAAAGTGGCGGTGATCTAGGTTTAGAGTTCATTTGGATTCTTTTTTTTTTCTTCAGTAATTTTGTGTCAACGATTCCCGGGACACTGAAAGACCAGGCTGCATGTAACTTGTTGGTCATGTAGCCCTTCAAGGACACGGAACCATTGATTTTTTGATCCATAGTCCACCCTCTGCACTGGACCCCCCAAAAGGAGGGTAGGGCGGACACAGTTTTCTATAAATATCTCGAGAACCGTAGGGCCTAGGATGACCAATTTTTTTTGTATGTTGGTCTCAAGGGGCCATCTCAACCCATCTCATAACCACTCATTTGTGGTATAGTGCCACCTAGTTAAAAATGAAGACCTTGAATTTCCCCTGGGGATCAATAAAGTATCTATCTATCTATCTATCTATCTATCTATCTATCTATGAAAAAGCAAAAATGAGGAAAAATGAAATGGCAGGTATCTTTGGCTGACATCGGCTTGTAGAGCGCCCTGTAGAGCAACACCAGACTGAGAATTATAGAAAGTAAAAGCATAAGCATTTAGCTATCCCATGAGTTGGAGCTGCTCCAAAATGTAATCGATTTGTCTTTGGCCCATTCTACACATTGCCAACCAATTGGAAAATTGGACCTGTAGTTATTTGCGCGATCCTGCGAACAAACGTGCGGACCAACCAACAAACGGACAAGGGTGAACACATAGCTCTCCTTGGCAGAGCGTACCAGGGAAATCCAATACCTCAGCCAATTGATGAACCTCAAGCCTGTGATGTCATTCACTTTTGCCCTCTTCCTCAAAATTGAAATTTCAGTTTTTCTCGATCGTTTTGATGTGTCAACTCTTTCATCACATTCTCAAAACAGCTAACACCCGTGTCTGAACAAAAGCACTCTCGCCAAAATGACACATTTTGCTTGCAAAAGGCTGTTACTCTCTCAGAACACCTACAAAATGCAGCAAAAGTTTATAGTTCCCAAGATGAGCATTTTTGCTATGTCTGCTATTTCTTTCTCATTTTTCTGGTATCAGGAAAAACTGAAAAGACTAAATGTATTGAATAAAAAATAATTGTATTAATTCCTCCCAAGATGTAACTGTCATTGACATGTAAGACTTACAGTAAGCACCTAGACAAGACAAATTTCATTGAACTACAACTTGTCATTTTTCATCAAAATAGACCTACAGTAAACACCTTTTGTACTGTTTTCTTCACCAAATATAGTCTATACAATAATTTATCTAAATGTGCCTTAGATCCATAGCCTACCTGCAAATAGCAACACAGAACAGACATGGCATCTCTTATGGATAATGAATGATTGCTGATAATTTTGCAAAGGCGTTTCACACAGGTGTATCAGAGATTCAGACTTGTGCAAGGAATCTCTACCACCTGTGAAAAGATGTGAACACATGCGCAAGAGATGACTTCTGGTGTGCAACGAAAGTGTTCATGAAGACCAAGTGGATCCCAGTTTCCCAACCTCCTGAGACCCTGCATCCTTGTTTGAGGTCATAACATTTAGGCTTTGCAGGACTTTCTACTTCAATATTCTGAATAGCCTACATTTCTGTTGCCCTCATAACATGACAGTTATTTGTACCAGTTAGTGGTTAGTGGTAATAAAAGCACATTACACTGTATTGGGAAAAAACAAGATGGCGTCAATATCAACCTTTATTCCACTGCTTGATTGACTTCCCCATTGTCCTGCGTAATTTACTGTAGAACGTATATTAACCGTATGTTATTTGCACACCTATGAAGTAGATCCAATTTGTTGGCCATATCACACTTATATTAATTCGCCGAACTCGTTAAGTTTAAATGGACTGTCACATTGCATCCAAGCTGTAAAATACAGATGTTTCAGAACATAGTAACATTGTAGCATATGACGAATGTGGATTTTAGCTAGTTGGATGACATGTAGGCTAAGCAAAATAGCAATGTTTCAAAGCTAAGGTTCATCAGAATCCTGCGATGTGCCTGCTTGACAACGGGAGAGATGGAACTATAGTTCCGTATAGGATTCATTTAGTAACGGCATGTTACATGGCCATAGCAACCAGTCATTTAGAACTAGTAACGGCAGTTTGAGCTGCAAGTTGAGAAATTTGTTGATATGTGGCGGAAAGAAGTAGTTCTACAAACAATACAGTTTTAGAGATTAAAACGTTTCCATTATAACAGGAAATGAACACAACGGAAGGGGCAACAGTGGAATAAGTGGGATAATGGACTAGACAAAGTTAAAGGGGAACTTGGCAACTATTTCAACGTAATAAAACCTGTTTCAAAATCATTTGGATGGTTAAATGACCTGTTCTGGTGAAAATGGTGACTTTCCCCGCTGCGCCTAGCGTCCCCAGGCGGAAAACCAACCTTGCAGCATTGAGACTGCCGTCCGGGAAAGAGAAGTGAGAAACAAGAAACTAGTTTTAAATCATGTTTCCTTCCTTGTAACATCCACATAGTTCTGCCAAACTTATGCTAACCTTTCCCTAGCTTGTAAACAAATCCATGCGTGCTTTATCGTTACCTTTTCCCACAGTTTGAAATAGCATTACGCACAATTTCTCCAGCAGAGGGGGAAATCCTGCCAAGTTTCCCTTTCATACACTGTTCTAGATGGAACGGCCCTCTGCTTCGCATTGGGCCATTTTACCATCTAGAACAGCGGTCTCCAACCACCGGGCCACGGACCGGTACCGGGCCGCGGGACATTCCTAACTGGGCCGTAGCCTACGACATGAGTTTAAAAAAAAATGCATGCAAACTAAACTAAATTTAATTCGCAATAATGTCACATTTTTACATGGCATACTGTAGGCCTATATGCAGTTGTTTGATTGCACGCATGTTTGCATTTTGCAAGGTCTATTTTCTTACGTCTGTCCCGCCTTCAACACTTTTACATATTGCCTTCAGCGCTGCGCAGCCTCAGGTCAGCTCACTTCACTTGATCAGTTCTTGGCGAACGGTATGTCACACGAGCTAAACTGCTAGAATGAGCAACAAAAAACAAGCATCTTTAGCAGGTCACTGGCCAGAGTGTTTGAGTTGAGAGAGTCGCCGCAGAGATTTCTTACAGAAAAAAAGCTGCACATTTTAGTGATGAGGACTGGGTGTCAAAACTCGCTTACCTGTGTGACATATTCGGATTGCTTAATGACCTAAACCGGTCACTCCAGGGGAGAATGACGACTGTCTTTAAACTGGCAGATAAAGTCGCTGCATTTAAAGCCAAGCTTGATTTGTGGGGACGACGAGTGGACCGGGGTGTATTTGATATGTTCCAAACAGTAGTGGGGGTTTTGGGAGAGACTGAGGCAGGGCCCTTTCTCTCGCAGCTGGTGCGCGATCACCTTGTTGCGCTTTCAAATGAGTTTGAGCGGCAAACCAATGAGTGGGTCCGCAACCCATTTGTCAATATCCCAAATAGTCCTAACTTGTCAGCGCAGGAGGAAGAGCAGTTGATCGAAATTGCAAATGACTGTGGTCTTCAGAGTGTGTATAAAGAAACCTCTCTGGCGGGTTTTTGGATCAAAACCAAAGCAGAATATCCCGAGATAGCCGTTAAAGCACTGAAGACGTTGCTACCATTTCCCACCACGAGGCCACGAGGAATTTATGGACTTGAAACTTGTTTATTTATGCCTATTAACAGTTCTAGTATGATATAGCATACAACCCCAAAACAGAAAAAGTTGGGACGTTGTGCAAAATGCAAATAAAAACTAAATGTGATAATATACAAGTCTCAGAAAACCCATATTTAGCAGCAAAAAGGACACAGACAACATATCTAATGTTTAAAATGAAAATTTGGACAATTTCATGGAAAATATATGTTCAGTTTGAATTTGATGCCAGCAACATGTTTAAAAAAAAAGACAGGAGCATGTTTACCACTGTACTGCTTCACCTCTTCATTTAACATAATTCTGTAAATGTTTAGGAACTGAGGAGACTATTTGCTAGAGTTTTGAGAATAAAATGTTTTCCCATTACTGTCCAATACACGATTTCAGTTGCTCAACA
Source organism: Alosa alosa (assembly GCF_017589495.1). Classification (NCBI taxonomy): domain Eukaryota; kingdom Metazoa; phylum Chordata; class Actinopteri; order Clupeiformes; family Clupeidae; genus Alosa; species Alosa alosa. The sequence goes on from NC_063189.1 coordinate 6,399,941, forward strand.
GTATGGGATATTCTTAGTCATGTTTTTCATTCCATTATGCACCTAATTTGACAAATCTGGACTGCAGACAGGCCATTTTAGCACATGGACTCTTCCTCTATGGATAAACATTATTTAAATATGTGCAGAATTCATTTGGCAATTGTTTTCCTGAAATATTCAAGGTCCATGATTTCCAAAAATAATGGCAAATGTTAATTGGTCTACCCACAGGACCTTTTTCCATGTTACCTCAGTCCATTTTAAACAAGCTCAGGCCCAGATTAGACGGTGGTATTTTCTGTATCGTGTCTCAATACAATTTTGGTTGTTAAAATTTTGGCTGCAGTTTTTTAATTGATTATCAAACTGTGCACATAGACAATGGTTATCAGAGGTTGTCCTGAGCCCATACAATGACAGGTGTGGAAACAAGTCTGGTGTTGATGCAGTGCCATCTGAGGTCCAGAAGACCACGACCATCCAATGTGTTTTTCAGCTCCTTCCCCTGTTTGCAAAGATTTCTCTGGATTCTCTGACTGTTTTAATAATATTATGTCCTGTAGATGATGAACCCCCCAAATACTTCACAATTTCATCTTAAGAAGCATTAAATGGCATTGTTTCATCATTTGTGTACACAGGTTTACACAGAGTGATGAATACCCCTACATCTTTACTTCTAAGAGACCCTGCCTCTCTGGGATGCTCTTTTTCATACCCAATCATGTTGCCGCCAGTTACCCTAATTAGTTGTGAAACATTCCTCCTTTTGTTTTCTTTATCATTACACAACTTCTCCAGCATTTTGTTGTCCCTGTCCCAACTTTTTTTGAAACATGTTGCTGGTATCAAATTCAAAATTAACATATATTTTCCATGAAATAGTCAAATTTGTCATTTTCAACATTTGATATGCTGTCTGTGTCCTTTTTGTAAGTAAATATGAGTTTAAGAGATTTGCAGATTATTACATTCTGTTTGTATTCACATTTTACACAACGTCCCAACTTTTTCTGTTTTGGGGCTGTACATTTTTCACATTTATTTTTTATTGTAACACATCAGGAAGCTTTTAACTTTTATGTCCTAATTGGAGGACATCGGGACTTAAATGTGTGCTTCCGGATTGCGTCCACATAATAGACCCATGGTGCTAGTTCTAAAAGTTTAGCCGTTTTCAATACACACATGCACACACAGACATTTTGCGTTGTTTTTGCATTTTGCACTTTTGTTTTCACACAGTTTTGTCAAATGAACTGTTAAATTGATTTTTATATGTTATATTATAAATTATAAAAATATTATTAATATTTATATATTATATGTTCCAATGAATACACGCTCGTTTTACTAAATCATGTGCTCATTTTACCGAATTGTGCACTCATTCTAGTACATAGTACACTGTCCACTGTCCAATTTTACTAAACTGTGAGCTTATTTGACAAAAATAGCACAATTTAGCTAAATGCAAGTACAATTTAGCTAAATGAGCCCACAATTTAGTAAAATAAGCACACTATTTAGGAAAATGAGCACATAATTTGCTAAATTCAGTGCACAATTTAGTAAAATGAGAGCATGATTTAATAAAATGAGCACACATTTTAGTAAAGTGAGTGCACATTCTCTTGATATACACACAAAATATCATGCAATGACATGCTTCCATACTAAGGCTTCAGGGCTTCCATACTAACACACACACACACACACACACACACTGTACACACACGCACACACACACACTTTGCATAGTTTTTGCACAACCTTGAATTTAGTGTTGAATTTCATTGTTTATGTTTTTGTTACTTGATTAAAAAAATATATATATGTGCTTATGTGCACATTCGCACATGTGTGTGTATGTGCACGTGCGCACACACACACACACACACACACACTTTGTACTTTTGTTTTACTCTGAACTGAACTGAAATAAACAGAGTTACACTTTGTTACATAATGGTGAATCAATTGCGTTTTATGGTAAAATAGACCCAATGTCCTCAAATGAGGACATCGCTTTTCTCAAAAACTACTTGATGTACAGAGGTGAAATTTATTTAGTATAGTCATGAAGCCCTAATAAACCAAAATAATTGAGAGAAATAAAAAATGCATTCAAATTTATACCCCGGGTCTCAGGAGGTTGGCAGGTCAAAGCGAAAAAAAAAAGAAAAACTGTAATTCTGGGAGCAGGAATGTACACCATTGTACTGTTGTGTATTGTTATGCTGTATTGTTTGAGCTTATTATGACCGCCGCACAGCGAAGCGGCGGTCATATAGGTTTAGTCAGATTTTTTTTTTTTTTTTTTTTTTTTTTCGCATGCCCAAATTTCCGTCAATGATTCCCGGGACACTGAAAGACCGGGGTACACGAAACTTGGTGGACATGTAACCCCACATGGATAGCATGGAACCATCATTTTTCGTTTTGATCTGTAGCCCCTCCGCTGAATTGGACCCCCCGAAAGGAGGGTAGGGCAGACACAGTTTTCTGTGAATATCTCGAAAACCGTAGGGTTTAGGAGGACCATTTTTTTTTGTATGTTGATCTCAAGGGGCCATGTCAACCCATTCCATAACCACTCATTTCATGTATAGCGCCACCTAGTTAAACACAAAAAAGTAAAAATGAGGTGGTGTAATTGAAGGTATCTGTGACCTAACATAGTCAAAACTGCACAAAATTGGAAGTGTAGGATCATTATGACACCCTATGTATGCACGCCAAGTTTTGTGGAATTCCGTTCATGGGGGGCCACACAATAAATTAATTTATGTTACTATACACCAACTGGCCTGTAGGTGGCCGGAGACAGTTTTCTGTGAATATCTCGAGAACCGTAGGGCCTAGGACGTCCACCTTTTTTTTGTATGTTGGTCTTAAGGGGGCATGTCAACCCATCCCATTACCACTTATTTCATGTATAGCGCCACCTAGTTAAAAAAATAAAAAGCAAAAAATGAGGTGTTTTCATCTCAATATCTCTGGCTGACAAGGTCAAAACTGCACGAAATTAAAAGAGTAGGATCATTATGACACCCTCTGAATGCATGCCAAGTTTTGTGTACTTTCGTTCATGGGGGGCCTTACAATAAAATAATTTATGTGTACATTTAGTGACGTACACCAACAAGGATTCCCGGACACTGAAAGACCGGGTACACAAAACTTGGTGAGCATGTACCCCCACATGGATAGCATGGAACCGTCATTTTTCGTTTTCATCTGCAGCCCCCCCGCTGGACTGGACCCCCGAAAGGAGGGTAGGGCAGACACAGTTCTCTGTGAATCTTTTATGGTATGTTGGTCTCAAGGGCCCACATCAACCTGGCTCATAATCACTCATTTGTGATTTGCCCCCCCCCGGTAAAAAAATGAAAATCAGTAGGATTAAAAGAAAGCCAAAATAAATATTCATCATCATCATCATGGCTGCATTTTCAGTATTGGCGAGAAGTAGTCGTTTGTCCACTAGATGGCGATCGTTGCAGTGAGGCGTAATTTTGTTGGAAGTTAAAAGTGGGTTGGAAAAACAATGGACGCTTCATACAAGGACTGTAATTTACCGCAGCTTAACATCTAATAAGGATAGGACGATGTTCACATGAAGTGTAATTCCCATTTCTTCTTGAAGCCGAAATAAATCTAAGGATGTTTCTCGGACATGCTTGGTTTTTACTGCAGGTACGTTAATCTTGTAATATCAATAAGGACCTAGGTAATGTTACCGTTAGCGTTGGTTGAGTGATGGAGGCATTTGATTGATTGCATTTGTAGAAAACTATAAATGCGGTTATACCAAGCAAATTGATAGCAGCACTGTTTGTATCTTTCGACTGTCATTTATTGCACGTGCTACAAAATCATTCTGTGCAATGGAAGATTTACCAACGCTACAATCGGTCTGATACAGTTTTGCCTATACATGCGTGAGACTGAGACGCCTGTTTATTTTGTTTTAAGTGCGTGCAGGGTGTGAGAGGGGAATCGATGTGCTTTGATTACAGCTTGGTAGTTGTAGTCTGTGAAATTAAAAAGCACGCGTGTGTGTGAAGTATCCAAACAATGACACCTTCATTTCATTATGGCTGCTTTAGCAAAACACCTTAAGCTACTGTGTAGTGGGTCCCATTTAGAAGTGGCTACTTCATTCGCTTTCCTTGACTCATGGAGCTGCGTGAATGTTATTACAACTTTTCGCCACGATATGACAGTTTAAGTCCGCTTGATACTGTAAGGCGTAAGCCATTGGTTTCAAAGGAGATTTTATTTGTGTCGCCAGCATAGCCTATTGACAATTTATGTTGTCAATAGGCCTACCTTATAATCCTACCTGTAGCTTAGGGGAAGCTAACAACTTTCTATTAGGATCTAGTTTGTTAGTTACCGTTTTGTCATAACTCCCTGATGCATTTTGCATTTAGAATAGCCAGAGCGTGTATATCTCAATCGAAAATTAAACAATATCGGGTGCCTATGGACTAGGCTGGGTGAACCCAGCCTGATCTGCCCGCTATTTATTTTTTTTTTTTTTTTTTAAGATTGAGCTTGGTCTGATGAAAGCCAGACTAGCCATGGACCTCAGTTAAACAATGCAAGGGAACATGAATCAGCCTATATTTGCACTAACAATAACGGACAAAAGCTTTTCAACTTTGGCCCGTTAAAATGTGTATGAACAGTCTAGCGACGATTTCATCAAGGCCCATTTGGACATGTCAGTTATTTGCACCACTGGTTAGATGTAAAACAGCATTTCGTTTCAGACTAGGCTACTGTTACTTAATTTGTGCATTAACAATAACGTTTCAGACTACTGTTACTTAATTTGTGCATTGACAATAAAGTATTACATGAACTAAAGATGACTAAAATCTTATGTAGAAGAAGAAACATTCACAAAAAATCCATCCATCCAAAAATGACCTTTGTTTTTGATAGCTGTTGAAAACGGCATGGAACTGACAGAGATGTTTTTGTTTATAAATACATAAAAAATAAATAAATAAATAACATTATGCTGATACCTTTTGCTTTTCCCAAATACAATGTAGCCTACAGGTGTAAGTGACCTTTCATCAATCCAGTTGCAATGGATGAACTGTGATGAACTGCCCTACTTGTGATTGTTTAGAGATTTTAAAGGTTTTATAACAATTCTACATCTTCTTTGGCTATTCTACAATCTATTCACCTTTTCAGCACCAGTAGGGTACTTTCTGTGCAGCCGCACACACACACTCAGGCATGCCAAACAAGCATACACAAAAGTTTCAAGAGTGGGGGATGGAGTAAAATATGGAGACAAATTGAAGTGTGATTTATTTTCGCGGAACGGATGTACAGGACTGAGCGGCGGTCATATTTTGTAACGCTATACGGTACATCTAGTTTTGTTTATTTACAATCTTATCAGAACCTTTCCATTCATATTAGTGTGCCTCATAGTGGTTAAAATAAACATAAAGCAAAGTATAAGATGGCATATCAGAATGGAGGGAAATGTTTTGTCAGGTGCTTGTTGTTAGGTTATTCCTGGAATGACAAACAGTTGTCGGTCCTAGAACGGCACATCAACATAAGGCCATATCAGACTTCACCAAAGTATATGAAACTGCCTTGAGCCCCTTTTTTTATATTTATTTATAGAATATGAGGTTTAGGTCCTTAGGTGGGTGTGTCCCTTCTTGCTAACATCTACGGAGCCCCTAAGGGGACATGAGCAAAATAAAATCTAAATTTTAGTTTCATGTGCTCATGTGAAACTTTCATGTGCTCACGTGAAACTTTCATGTGCGCACATGAAAGTTTCATGTGAAAAGGTTTTGCGTGCGCACACAAAACTTTCATAAGCTCACATTAAAGTTTCATGTGAGCACATGAAAGTTTTGCGTGAGCACATGAAACTAAACTTTAGATTTTTTTGCTCATGTCCCCTTAGGGGCTCCGTAAGCATCCCCTAAAGTGGGGCAAGCACTTTTTGGTCAATAACTCGGCTTTTTGGTCAATAACTCGGGCAAATAATGCTATGGTAAGTTGACCTCTAGGAAGCAGATGACCCTAGCTCTGTTCAACTCATCTTTGGAGTAGTGGCACAAAAATCTATTGCTTCACTTGCCAATGTCTTGTGATATCTTCGTGCATCTTGTGACATCTATGCATAGAACATTATTTTGTTACATAGCAACTAGCCTCTTGTTGTTCACAAACATTTTAAAATTATTCAGATATAACCAAGTGTAAGTTCATTATGTTTTACAGCATGTTGATACCAGAGCCTTAAAAAGAGGGCCCTGGTTGATACTCTCCAATAGGTTCAAAAGCTTGGTAATACAGGTATCGTAAACGTGCTAATTACCAACCATTTCGTTCATAAATTCTTAAAACAACGATGTTTTTTAATACTTCAAAATAACATTTGCTAAATGAACCTTACAGGTGGGTGCTAATTCCCAACCTTTCTCATGCACATGAACGGTTAGCCTGAGAATTCTCGTCGGCAAATCAAAATTCCACTGGAGATCCAAGCGGATTTGTACACGCAGCCTTACAACACTGTTTACAGCTCTTTGAGTCACGGTAAAATGTAATTTTTGGTACATAGCTAATTTAGATAAACTTATGGTGTGGGTGCTTGCATTTCTTTAGGAATGGTTTGTATAGAAATTAATATTAAGTGACACATACACGTAAGAGGTTGGACATATGTGACGGTTGGTCATATGTGACGGTTGGTAATATGTGACGTTCCTAAATAGACTCAGCGCATAAAACGTATGTCAGCAAGAACAGAGCCAGAGCTCATATTGTAATGGCAGCCATCTCTTCTTCATACTGCTGCATTTCTATATAATTTCTACAGTAATGTCCAAACTTTTAGTATTTACAACAACATGGTGGTCTCAGGCTCTGAAAAAAGTATTGTGGAATCTGTTTACATTCTTAAGCACTAGCCTGTAAGGATCTGAGCACTCACACAATCTCAGTCAAGTCAGTGTCATTACATCATTTTTGAACTATTTCCCCAATCTAAGGGATGCATTCTGTGAATGGTATTCAGTTACAAACATTGTTACTAATGTCATCAATTGGCACAGTTGAATATATGAAATATGAACTTTGCAAAATATGTATGAAAGGAGATTAGTGCATTTACGCACATCTAAAAATAGTTCCTGGAATGACAAACAGTTGTCGGTCCTAGAACGGCACATCAACATAAGGCCATATCAGACTTCACCAAAGTATATGAAACTGCCTTGAGCCCCTTTTTTTATATTTATTTATAGAATATGAGGTTTAGGTCCTTAGGTGGGTGTGTCCCTTCTTGCTAACATCTACGGAGCCCCTAAGGGGACATGAGCAAAATAAAATCTAAAGTTTTAGTTTCATGTGCTCATGTGAAACTTTCATGTGCGCACGTGAAAGTTTCATGTGAAAAGGTTTTGCGTGCGCACACAAAACTTTCATAAGCTCACATTAAAGTTTCATGTGAGCACATGAAAGTTTTGCGTGAGCACATGAAACTAAACTTTAGATTTTTTTGCTCATGTCCCCTTAGGGGCTCCGTAAGCATCCCCTAAAGTGGGGCAAGCACTTTTTTGGTCAATAACTCGGCTTTTTGGTCAATAACTCGGGCAAATAATGCTATGGTAAGTTGACCTCTAGGAAGCAGATGACCCTAGCTCTGTTCAACTCATCTTTGGAGTAGTGGCACAAAAATCTATTGCTTCACTTGCCAATGTCTTGTGATATCTTCGTGCATCTTGTGACATCTATGCATAGAACATTATTTTGTTACATAGCAACTAGCCTCTTGTTGTTCACAAACATTTTAAAATTATTCAGATATAACCAAGTGTAAGTTCATTATGTTTTACAGCATGTTGATACCAGAGCCTTAAAAAGAGGGCCCTGGTTGATACTCTCCAATAGGTTCAAAAAAGCTTGGTAATACAGGTATCGTGAACGCGTGCTAATTACCAACCATTTCGTTCATAAATTCTTAAAACAACGATGTTTTTTAATACTTCAAAATAACATTTGCTAAATGAACCTTACAGGTGGGTGCTAATTCCCAACCTTTCTCATGCACATGAACGGTTAGCCTGAGAATTCTCGCCGGCAAAATCAAAATTCCACTGGAGATCCAAGCGATTTGTACACGCAGCCTTACAACACTGTTTACAGCTCTTTGAGTCACGGTAAAATGTAATTTTTGGTACATAGCTAATTTAGATAAACTTATGGTGTGGGTGCTTGCATTTCTTTAGGAATGGTTTGTATAGAAATTAATATTAAGTGACACATACACGTAAGAGGTTGGACATATGTGACGGTTGGTCATATGTGACGGTTGGTAATATGTGACGTTCCTAAATAGACTCAGCGCATAAAACGTATGTCAGCAAGAACAGAGCCAGAGCTCATATTGTAATGGCAGCCATCTCTTCTTCATACTGCTGCATTTCTATATAATTTCTACAGTAATGTCCAAACTTTTAGTATTTACAACAACATGGTGGTCTCAGGCTCTGAAAAAAGTATTGTGGAATCTGTTTACATTCTTAAGCACTAGCCTGTAAGGATCTGAGCACTCACACAATCTCAGTCAAGTCAGTGTCATTACATCATTTTTGAACTATTTCCCCAATCTAAGGGATGCATTCTGTGAATGGTATTCAGTTACAAACATTGTTACTAATGTCATCAATTGGCACAGTTGAATATATGAAATATGAACTTTGCAAAATATGTATGAAAGGAGATTAGTGCATTTACGCACATCTAAAAAATATTTGCAATTTAGAGTAAACTCTTGACATTTCAATCCTTAAAAGGAGTGTTATGTCTATGTTTCCTGCTTCTGGTATGGCCATTTCACACTAGCCTAGCATGAGCAATCTGAAATTGGCAGCAAAGTATGTGACCAGAGTGCGTATTAGCACAATCCACTTCCTGTAATGCATCATCAACAAGGAAAACATCACTGGCGAAAAAAAGCCTCCTTAATTTATAGCTCCCTTTCGGCATCTATCTGCAAATGAAGCTCTCTCTTTCTCTCCTGCACTTGAGCTCAAAGCAGACTTGCTGCACTGAGAGTATATGGTAAGAGGAGGGAGGAGAGCTTTTGTGAATGAGATCTATAGGCTGCTGTGTGCAGGGCTGGGTGGCGTCAGCCTCTGGCCTCAGGAGGCCTGTGGAGAGAACAGAGGGGGATTGGAGGAGAATAGAGCCTGGAACTTAGCTGGGTGAATGGGGAGGAGAGGGCGATGGGGGAAGAATGGCCCAGGTTCTTGACCTCTTGGCTTTTGGGAGTCTTGTAAGTTCAAACCCCAGCGATTACTTGGTTGAGCTGTCAATAAAGAATCTTCAGTTAAGGAGAAGTACAGATATCTTTGGTCAATATCTGCTCCCTCTGCCTCTCTTTTTCTCTCTCTTCCTCTGTGTGTGTGTGTGTGTGTGTGTGTGTGTATATGAGTATATTGGTAGGAGGAAGGTGGTCTCCCTCCTGCCTGTGCAGTAGTTGGTGGGCAAAGACTGCTCTGTAGGGCTCTGGAGCCGATGGTCACACTGTTGTCCAGAAGTTGGAGGGCAGATAGCGAGCGTCCTGTGGGCCTCAAGCATTAATCCTAATGCATCCGTCCTGTGGAGGTGGAGGCTGGCCTGGTGGGGGGCAGTGTTTGGAGCTCTCCCCTGAAGGAACTGACCTTAGGGGCCGGGGAGGTGAAAATGATCATGACGCAGGACTGGGGACCCACCCTAAGGAAAGAGAGCAGACTGAGCTGGGAGAGCAGGAGTCTGGCTTCTTGGTGGCAGGATCACATCATGGTGGTCCTCTGTGTTCTCTCTGATCTGGAGGGAGGTGGGCCTGTCTGCCCATCTGTCTGCCTCCGCTGTTACGTCCCTGAAGGTGCGAGCTGAAGGTGGCCTGGGGGGTGGTGGGGGTCAGAGAAGGGTGTCCTCTGGGGATGGCAACCAAGAGTGTGTCGTGATGTTTGAAAACTTGGATTGGGAGGCCTTGTTTAGAACTATTTCTTTTAATTGAACGTCACATTGGAGTACATGTAGATTCTTTGTTCACTTTTTATTTCACTGGGAAAACATTTAACTGATTTATTTTTTGAAAATGACTTTTATTAGAATGTTAGTCACATATTTCCATTTCATAGCTCTTTTTAAAGTCTCCATGAACTAATAGGTATGAATTTATACAGGGTTGGAAAACATATGCACAAATCCACCCCATATGAATAATCAACATCTCTCAACAAAAACACATAAAATCACGTCCTCCTTTCCCTTGTAAATCAATTCATACTGTACACTTGCATAAGTGAGTGCAAGTACCACAGACTCCCATAGGTGGGGAGAGGGTGGGGGAAAGGGGGATAGAGAGAGGGAAAAGGAGAGAGAGGGAGAGAGAAATTCTCCAAAAACAGGTTGTCAGTGTGGCATGCAGTAGGAGTGCTGGGCTGGGTGCCACCACAGATGTTACATTCAGCTTGTGGAGCACAGAGCCACTCTAAAGAGTGCTCCACTGCCTGACAGCATTCGCTCTCATTGTGCTGTGAAGGGTGTGTGTGTGTGTGTGTGTGTGTGTGTGTCTCTGTCCCTCTCTCTGTGTGTGTGTGTGTGAGTCTGTATGTGTGTGTGTGTGTTTGTAAGAGAGAGAGAGAAAGTGAGACTGGGAGAGAGATGAAATGGAGCGAGCTAGACCAGGCTGTTTACTAACCTACCCCTCCCACCCCTCTGTATGCTCTGTGTGTGTGTGTGTGTGTGTGTGTGTGTGTGTGTGTGTGAGAGAGAGAGAGAGAGAGAGAGAGAGAGAGAGGTGCTGTATGTGTGTGGTTGGGGGGTTGCTCAGAGGGTCATAGAATGGAGCTGTGCGTCTGGGCCTCCTGAATTCACAGGGTGGGTGGTCTCTCTCCTCCTTCTCTCTCTCTCTCTCTCTCTTGCCTTCCTCCCAACACCTCAGAGCAGGAGAGATTAGCTCATCCACTCCAAACCAGGCTGACCACAGTGACAGAGTGACAGAGCGAGAGGAAGAGGGAGAGACGGGAAATGAAAAGGGTGGGGGTGGGGGTGGGGGTGTTCTGGCCAGCGCTGCATGGCCACTGGTACCTCAGTGAGTGGGTGGCACTTAACACTAATCCTGTCACTGATTACCTCTGACATGAGGAAATAAACAGTTATAAATGAGACTGCGCTCTCCCTCACCATCCAGCCAGCTATCAATATGTTCCTTCCAGTTGTCTGTGTTTTACTCACGCACATACCCCTGTTTTCCTCGCATAATATGTATGAATATATATATATGTATGTTTGTCTGAGACTCTCGTCAGTAACATTGAGAACATAATCATAATTTCATATGGAGTAGTGTTCACCACCTGATCACTGACTTTTGGGATATTGTGAGTACTGTCATGAAAATCACCACTAATAAAGGTCATTCTGAATTTCTCAAACCAGTACCTACCTACAGTTCATAATAACTTTATTTAAGCAGCAGTATGGCATTTTGGTCTAAAACTAGCAAGCTAAAAGGCACACAAAACCTTGCAAACACCAAACAGAGTCTTTTTGGCACTGCCAAAAGCTTGCTAACATGCTGACTGGTGTCATTTGGCAATAAAGTCAGTTGTGCTATGAAAGGTTTTCTTTCATTTTTGCGGTGTGTGCCTATCAGGAACACAAAACTGCATCCTGGATGGCTGGATGACATGCGTTGATTTGTCTTTCATGTGACCATTTCCCATCAATATGAATTTGAAGATGGTACGAATACTAGTTGCTTGATAAAAGTATGCGTTGCAAAAAGTGTATGTGATAATGTATGCGTTGCATAGTGTTTTATTTATTATATTATAAATACTGTTGCTATAATATCTAAAAATACAGCAAACTTTTTAATCATAGTCATTTTGGAATGGTTCATTCATACTTTTGCTAGGATTGATTCTCAGACTTGTAGCACCATCTTGTGTTGGAGCATGAAACTTGTGAAATGGTCACTAGTCATCCCACATGAGAACATTCTGTTAATATAATTGGATTCAAAGATGATTTAAACAAGGCCATGTGCCATGATGGGTTGGAGTGACTGTCCCCATGTCCCCATGTTGTTTGCTTTATGCTCTTTGATGCTCCCAGGCTGCACTGAGGGGCTTTCTTAGATAGATAGATAGATAGATAGATAGATAGATAGAGACTGTAGATAGATAGATAGATACTTTATTGATCCCAAGGGGAAATTCAAATTCACTTCTTGTGCTGAAGTGCTGCTGTGTACATGTGCTCAGTCCACTCTTTTTTATAATGTGTGGCTGTCTTGTCTAATGCAGAGGAGAAGCTAGGCCTACTGTAACAGATAGGGACAGGGGGAGAATATTCCACGTAGTAGGATGATTAATTAGGCCACAGGCTATTGAAATGAATGAATGAAAATGCAAAAGTATAATAAAATAGATTTCATTTCTCTGACTATTTTAATTTACAGTGCTCTGTATTATATACACTATTAGAGTCTCGTGATGCTGGCTGTTGCATGTAGGTCGAGGTCCGCCGCACGGCGGCGTCCTCCTTTCCGTAAAATTGATTTTTATTTCTCTGGCTATTGCAATTGATATTAGTGATTAAGATGAGTGCCATCAGTAAAAAGCACAACAAACAGAAAGCAAACAGTCACAAACAGTCACGCGCTTGGCAGCATAAGAGTTTGCGTGACGCGTGCCCGCCTGCACTCGGGAATGCGCTGACCACCGGCACACAGTGTAGCGTGGGTGAGTGCGAGTGTGCGCGCGTGCGTGTGTGTTCATGCGTATGCTTGTGTGTGTGTGTGTGTGTGTGTTTGCACGAGTACGTGTGCGAGTACGCATGTGTGTGCGAGTATGCATGCGTGTGTGTGTGCTGTGAGGGAGCCGCTGTTGTGGCTGTAGTGGTCTTGTTGTGGCTGTAGTGGTCTTGTTATGCTCTAGTGGTCTTGTTGTGCTCTAGTGGTCTTGTTGTGGCTGTAGTGGTCTTGTTGTGGCTGTAGTGGTCTTGTTGTGCTCTAGTGGTCTTGTTGTGGCTGTAGTGGTCTTGTTGTGGCTGTAGTTGTCTTGTTGTGCTCTAGTGGTCTTGTTGTGCTCTAGTGGTCTTGTTGTGGCTGTAGTTGTCTTGTTGTGCTCTAGTGGTCTTGTTGTGCTCTAGTGGTCTTATTGTGGCTGCAGTGGTCTTGTTGTGCTGTAGTGGTCTTGTTGTGCTCTAGTGGTCTTGTTGTGGTTGTAATTGTCTTGTTGTGGCTGTAGTGGTCTTGTTGTGGCTGTAGTGGTCTTGTTGTGGTCTTATTTAACCCCAGTGTGTTGTGGCTGTAGTGGTCTTGTTGTGGCTGTAGTGGTCTTGTAGTGGCTGTAGTGATGTTGTTGTGGCTGTAGTGGTCTTGTTGTGGCTGTAGTGGTCTTGTTGTGGCTGTAGTGGTCGTGGCCCCACTGTCTCCTCTGTGCGCAGCCCAGTGTCAGCAGCCCTGCCAGATCCAACACTGCAATGCTGAGTACCTGGCCTTGTCTTCACCACCACCTTCCTCCTCCTCATCCTCCGCCGCCCACTGGGGTCCCGCGGCCCCCCCACTCCCCCTGCTGGACGCGTGAGGTTCTGCACCGGCTACTCGGACTGCACCAAGTGCACGGCTCGCAGATGCCGTGGAAACCTGCTGTTCCACTCGGCGCTGTACCGCATCCGGGAGCTGTTCTCCCAGCTGAACTGCTCCAGGGAGGGTCCCGGGTACCCCCTTCCCCCTCCTCCTGGGGCGGACCCCAGCCGCAACACACCCCTAGGGCCTCCAGGGGGCGCTACCCTATGTGACTACTGGAGGCGAGTGGAGGGCGATGTCCACTCCGTCAGGCCGGACGCTGAGGGCTACGCAGGGATGAACGTCCACTGTGGGATGTTTTGGGACCCTCACCTGCCACCGTCAGGGACCAGTTCCAGACCTGTAAGGTGGAAGGGGCTTGGCCTCTCCTGGATAACCTGTACCTGACCGTTCAGGTGACCAACACACCTGTGCTACGGGGATTGGGCCCCACTGGCATCACCAAGGTAACGAGTGGTGACGATGTGTGGTGGTGTGGTGACATCTTTTTTGTGCATTGATTGAAATTGAAATTCTTTATTGACCAGTTTACAAAAATATTTCCTATATAATAGATAGATAAACAAATGTCTTTGTACAGTATTGTCAAAAGGAGTAATTTCAGGTAGGGTTGTGCCGATGGACGATATCATCGTCTATCATGATGGTTGACAGACATTACGATGGGAAACAACCATCGTGATGCCACGCCCCCACATGCCAGGCACTAATTCCTGCTGTAATGTTTTATCTTCTGTTTTGTTTAACTTAAGCTAAAACATTAAAAAAACTTTCCCTGGAAATGAAATTGAGCCTAGAACTAATGCATATGTAGGGTACTTTAGAGGCTTCCAGCAAACAGTGCAAAAATAAAAGGCTTATTAGTCTATGTGAGACTACAGTCATGATCGTCATATGCCAATTAAGTGGACATCACCCAACCCTAATTTCAGGTGTAATTCACTTTCAATCCAGACAACTTCATTGTTTTGCATTATATCAAATAATCACCAGTTCAATGTGATACTCTGATCCCTGAAAACTGTTTTAATTTTATGTGACTGAGACTATGATTTATAGTGTAGAATAGATTACCATACTGTCCTACAAGCTGTACAATGTCTCCACCTGTTGGTGATTTCGTGCTATTGCATCTCTATTATTATTATTATTATTATTATTATTATCTCTGTAGTTAGTGTGATGGCATCGACCTGAGGTGCTGGATTGGGATCCTGTGTGCCTTTGCCTTGTGTCAGTTAGCTTGGAAAAGAGTTACAAAACGGAAAAAGTAATCTTTACTAATTATTTTATCTTTAAAGGTGCCATGTGTAAGAATTGAGGTAAAAATATCCAAAAAATGAGCTACACGCATCAAAAGAATGAGAAGAAATAAGGGCGATGATGTCATTAAAAAAATGACAAGGTATAGTGCTGCAGAGAGATCAACCTAAATTAGCATGCTAAATTACTAGCCACAGCCCGACAGGTGTCATAATACCAGTTTCGCCATGGGAGGCGGTATCGCGGGCAACATAACCGCCAGCCAAACTGCAATACACGTGTCTCGGTTGTTACTCTAGGGTAGACCAACTCACTTTCTGGTGGTATACTGCCCCATCTTTTATGGAATGTGGAGTATGAATTGATTTTTTGGCGGACATTACACATGGCACCTTTAAAAGTAGACATGTATACCTGGCAGCATGGCCTGCATTAGTAGCCTACTCTTGTTCACCCCTCAGCTTGATAGTTGTATTCCAGCCTACTACGTTCAGCAAAATAGCTTAACTGCAACACCTTTGTTTGGGCACACAAAACTTTGATTGCCGCATCAGACAAACACACTCATAATAATGTTGTCTGTCTGTCCCTTTGGTGGGCATCATAGCTGCGTAGAATAAGGTAAAAGTGTTTTTGTTTCAATTTCACGTTCTGTTAACTCTCAGAAAGGGTGATTGACTATAGTCTGAAAACCATGTCAGCATTGATAAGAGGAATTGATAACTCTGGAGGCGTACGATTCTGATGAATTGAACATTTTGGAACCGGTTGAGCTCAATTCTCAGTTCTGGATTTCCACCCCTACCAGTGTGCATGTCTTGTTGTGTTATGCTGTAAAATGAAATGGCTCTGGTGAAGGGAAGCGTCCTACTTGCCTTGTCTTGTCTTGAGGTCAAGAAGGATCTTTGATACAAGGCTCAGGAAGTGAAAACATGAGAGGAATAGAGAGTGAACATGTTTTTCAGGTCGTAAGAGGTTCTTTGTAGGTTCTGATTTGGTTCTGAGGGCATGCAGGCTTCATAAAGCCCTCCAGCTCACCCTCACAGTCTGGCACCTTGATGGATCTGTTGGCAAAAGAAAATAAAAATTTTCTGTGTGTGACTTGCGTTGTGTTTGACTGTGTGGTTCAGCCTGCGCGTCTCTCAGGGCATCATGAGGCTTCTGAAATGCTAGAGTCTGTGGTCAGTGCGTCACAGGTGGCTAGAGTCTGTGGTCAGTGCGTCACAGGTGGCTAGAGTCTGTGGTCAGTGCGTTTGTCAGGGCATTGTGAGGCTTCTGTGCTCAGGCTGGCCAGAACATCTTGAAGGGGGTTGCATCACTGCACTCATCACTGCAGTCTCTGACTCCCCAGTAGCTCTACTCGATTCCAATGACTAATATCATTCTATATACAGTTCAGATGCTCAGAACTTATGTATTCTTTTGTCTGTTTCCATATATATGTATGTATGCATGCATGTATGTATGTATGTATGTATGTATGTATGTATGTATGTATGTATGTATGTATGTATGTATGTAATGTATCTATATGCAAAATAACACTACACTTTTTCTGAATGGAGAAAAATAAAACTGATCAGTTCAATAGTGATTTCAGACATTTGCATTACTTGTTATGTGTTTTCTTCTCTCTAAAGACAAGACAACAAGAAGATGATGAAGTCATCTGGTGATCATGTGTTGTTCCTCTTTTGCGGTGAAACAGTAAGTTAGAAATGTGTCTGTCTTACTTACATCGAGTAAGTCGATTGTCACTCGGAGAGATCAAGATGTGTCTCTCTGTTGTGCTACTCATCCTGGTCAACCTCCTCCAGACAGGTAGGAGTTATTTTGATCTGCTAGAGCAGGGGTGGGCAACCATTTTGGCTCAAGGGCCACATTGGGATTTAAAAATTGACAGATGGACTGGGCCACTAGTAGATCAGGCAAAAAATAAAAATAAACTAACATACTGTAGGCCTCTTATATGTGAAATCTATTTCTTAAAAAGTGGCAGTCCATCAAAGTTTGGTGTCATTTTAGTTTTGGCAATTCGTAGGACAGAACTCAAGTGTTCATTGTTGAGTTAGCGTCTGTGGCATGCTTTGTCGATACATAAATTATAAAAATAGCGAAATAAATACTGGTCATTCTGTGTCAAATCGGACAAAATCCAGGAAAATGGTTCCTGCACCGTCAGGGATGGATTACTGCACGGGCCCAGGCGCCCAAGGGGTCCTTGAAGCCCAAGCCTTTGCATGGAATCATTGCTTCAATATCAACAAATCAGGATGTAGGCTATGAATCTGATTGAATTTAGTATTGGCAATCCACAAAATGCACCAGAATACAGGAAATCACATCAAACAATTAAAAAAAATTCTGGGGGAGGACCCCCAAATCCCCCCCTCCCACATATGCGACAATTAGTAGGGGGCCCTTAATACATCTTGGCCCAGGGCCCCGAAAGCTCATAATCCGTCCATGTGCACCGTCACAGATTCTGCTTAACTTTGTCTACCTAATATGTAGGTCCCAAAACTAAGGCCTGTAAAATATTTTTGTTAAATTCCAATGTTTTCACATTTTTTCACCCTTGGTTTGTAGCATTTTTACACTCAAGAAATCTCTTGGAGGGAATGTTTGGGCATTAATATCTCCTTAGCCTGCCCAAACTTTGTAGGATGAAGACAGACATGTCGGATTAAAAAATGGCACTGCTTGCCCATTAGTTTTATATAAGGCCCTAGATATGGAATATAGTGCAAAACTGGTGATGTTTGAGGGTCTTATGAACTAATTAAAATTGTATCCACATCAATCATTATATTGTCTGCAAATACAACACATTATTAATGTTTATTTGATCTACTTATATATCTATATAACACTATATGCCTACACTGAGCTACTTTCACTGACATTTGCAAGTGCCTACAAGCTACCCTACATGCAATTTTAATCTTATGAAAATGACAAAAAAACACAACCTTTCCTAGTTCAATCCTTGTCATGTCTTATATGTGGAGAGCTCAGATATTGGCACAACGTTAATGAAATATAGTATGTAAAGAAAAAACTGTTAACTTAACAGTGAAGAAAAAACGAAAAGAAGAAAAAACTTGTTAACTTAACTAGTGAACATGCTGAGCATTACTAGTTAACTAGTAAAATATGAAACATATGAACTAGTTAACTAGAGAGAATTTGGGCCTTACTAGTTAACTAGTGAGCATTTTGGCTGTCACTAGTTAACTAGTTCACACAGAAATGGCTCACTAGTTAACTAGTGGACAGAAATGGCTTACATGTACATGACAATTATGCCTGATATCAAGATATCTGAATAAATGCTCAATCGGCTTGCCATAGTCACATGACAGTTCAGCTTGCGTTGCTCCAGTCCAACGTCGTTCGATTAGCATGAAAACATATCCCAGAGAACGGACGAACTCGGTACACATGTGTTATTAACCCCTAGGTTCATTTTGCGCCAGAATTGTCCTTTAAGACTACAGATCCTGTTCCACTGCTTCCTCTGTCCACAACTGTTTAAAAATAAAAGTCCTCACCACAATAATTCACAATTTAACCATTTAAACTATCCACCTATTTAACTGTTCAGCCATTCCAACTATATTAAACCACCACCTACCTAGCAACCAACATAGCAACCACCTCAAGTACCCTAACAACAGCCTAGCAACCACTTCCACAGTTACAACCTAGCAACCAATATAGCAACCAATGAGTTTAACCTAGCAACCAGCATAGCAACCACCACAAATAACCTAGCAACAGCCTAGCAACCACCTCAAGTATCTTAGCAACAGCCTAGCAACCATGTCAAATACCCTAGCAACAGCCTAGCAACCACTTTCACAACCTAGCAACCAATAAGTTTAACCTAGCAACCAGCATAGCAACCACCACAACTAACCTAGCAACAGCCTAGCAACCACCTCAAGTACCCTAGCAACAGCCTAGCAACCAAGCTAAGTAACATTGTTAGCATAACTGCTAGAAAACATCAGCTGAGTTAGCTAAGTAAAATGGTTAGCATAGTTAACATTGATAACATTGTTAGCATAACTGCTAGAAAACATTAACCAAGTTAGCTAAGTAACATGGTTACCATAGTTAACATTGTTAGCATAACTGTTAGAAAAAAATAGCTAAGTAAGCAAACAAATACTGTTAGTACAGTTAACTTCTTTACATTGTTAACAGAGTTAGCCAATTAGCACATCATCTGTTTTAACAATATATTTCACACCATATGTTTTGCATTTTAATGCACTAGTAATTCCCTGAAATTACATTTTCTAGTTAATTTCTGTTCTCTTCCTAACATGGGAACATAAAGTGCTATTTGGTAATCTAATAGAGCATGCAGACCTTTGAGGTTCCAAGTAGCCTATGTGATGCTTATGAGGTGGACGGGGTACCTAAAGTACATCCTTTTAGCCAATGGACTGAGAGTAAAGACATCATGTGACTGATGATGCTCATGAACGCAATAGCAGGCATGAGACTAATGAGGTAATGAGACTCAGAACTCAAAAAATCCTCCATAGAAATGTATGAGGTCAGTCTGTAATGCAAATATGGCAGCTGTCTACACATATCCCCCTTCCTGTAATGTAAGAAACCAACCACATTTTTATACTTTTTACATTTTTCAGCAGACATTGTTGTCCAAAGCAGGGGCGCCGCTAGGGTTGTATTCCATAGTACGCACCATGGCCCAGGGCGCTAATTACCCCCAAAAAAAAAAAAGAATGGTGGCTACCCTACACATAGAGGTGTTTCAAGCTCTCATTTCACCCCCGGGAATTTTTTTGATTCTGGCTGCTAAACACACCATTTTTTTAATATATATATATATATATATAGTATATTTTTGGGGCTTTTTGCCTTTATTCTGACAGGACAGTGAAGATTGACAGGAAATGAGTGGGAGAGAGAGACGGGGTGGGATCGGGACATGACCGCAGGCTGGACTCGAACCTGGGTCCCCGTGGGCACTTGGACCCATACATGGTACGGGCGCTGTAGCCTGTTGCACCACAGCGCCCCCTAAACACACCATTTTAACGCAATTTGGGTGGGGCAGAAACACCTAATTCCTTTACAGAGCAAGCAGCTCTGGCCATATCGGCTCTGGCTCACATGACGTGAACATTGCTTTAAATGCACCATCACTTCACTACCCAACACGCGAACAAGGGAAAGAAAAGAAAAAAAGAAACCAATGAGCTCATGTCGCAGTTTGCGATAGACATTTTCAGAGTGCACAGCCTTTAAAGCTGCATACACACAGCGCGCAACTCACCTGCCACCCCAAAAGTTAGTTAGTAGGTTCTTTATTATCCCAAGGGGATCATCTTTTCACACATCAGAGGTTTCAAGCAGCATAACAGCTAAAACATGAGGAGACATCTTCTTTTACATATAACAGATAATACCAATAACCCTCTCCCCATATCACCCACTCACCACAGAAAAACATGTAAACCGAAACAGCATGACAATCAGCAGACATACTTTTCCACATGACAAATAGAAAAAGTTGAAATTATTTTTTGCGTTGAAAATAATTATTTTGCTTATAATCGTTGAATTCATTAACGTTCCATGGTCTTTGTCGCTAGTCTCTTCCTGTCTGAATGCAGTTTAATGTCTACTCTGTAAAGTAGAGAGCATGATAAACAGGCTCCAATGAAAGCCATCTGGTGTTCTATGCATGACTTTTGTAGTTTTGTTAGGAGAAGGTAGCCTGGTTTGGGTACTTTGGGTACTCAACTTTGAAACACTGGTCTATCCTAACCAGTCATGTTAATAAGGGATTCCTAATATTGACCTTTGCTTGCATATTATTCAGAATACAATTTTTGGTAACACTTTACTTTAGGTTTACATATAGTGTTATAACACCGTCATAACCCTAATAATAACCATAACCCTATCCCTATCTTGTCATGACAAAAACCAAATGACACAGAAGCGAGTGACAAGCGCTATGTCATAAAAGTTTATGGCTTGTTTATAATGTTTATGACACGTTCATGACTGTGTCATGTCACTCTTATGTAGATACCTTCAAGGAAAGTGTAACCCATTTTTTTTATATATTTGCAAGTGTGTATGTATTTACAATGAGATAGCATGTCTCCCACAAGAATCAGTAATATAAGGGCAACATCCTGCAGCGAAGCCTTTGACCCTGAGTGAGTAAGAAGTGTAAGGGGTGATGCAACATTTCAAGAGATTTCGGCATCTAAAAAGTCAATGTCTGACAGAAAAACAACAAATAAAAAATAATAACAGTATCAGCCTGTACCTCCGGTGCTCAGGCCCTAATTACATAACATGCTGCATTACATCACACAGAAAAATGTCACTAAAATTACTCATATGAAATAGCTCCTTCTGGTGACAATAAGTGGTCAGAAGTTCTCAGTAATATAGAAATGTAATGTTCTATTTTATTTGTTTGACTTGTATTTTGACTTAATTTGCATGAACTGGAGCTATTGTACTCCAATGATAGATCAGATAAAATATACAGCAGATCCCTCATTTGCATACTTTTAGAAATACATATATTTTGGGTTGAGTTTGTGAACTTTTAACTCGATCCTGGTTAGGTTCAGTAAAAAAATCATACTGTATAACACACTCTGAGCACATTTCACAGTGTTTTGCTATGCTTTCCAGGTTGCATAACAGAATATTGTGTGGCTTAGGATATGTTCTATCATATGGTGTAACAGGCTTTGGGATATATGTTCTATTGTATGATGGAACAGGCTTTGGAATATATGTTCTACTGTATAGTGGGTGTGTCAGAGGTGTGGTCCTCTCAGCAACGATGTGCATACAAAATTCACCATATTAAAAAGGTAGCACAGTCTTTACCCACCTAAAGTCATTTAGAGATGAACGATAAGTAAGAAAAGAGCACAATATGAGAGATATGAAACACATCCATGTGTTCATGATTATGTTGCACACCACTGGTTTGTATTGTTGGGGCTGAACACAACCTCTGTCTCTTCACAGCTGGGTCTCCTGTGTCCTCTTTGTTCAGCCAAACTGGAGGATCTGTCACTCTGGAGTTCCAGCAACAACAGCAGCTGGAGAGGGAGAGTATGGATCTCATCCAGTGGTACTTTGGCCAACATAAAATAATGAAATATCTACCACACCAAGGCACTTTTACAGTATTCACCCATAAAGGCAGAGTGGAGTTTAATAATGAGACCTTCTCTGTGGAGCTGAAGAACCTGCAGAAGAATGACAGTGGACTCTACAGAGGAGAGATCCATGCTGGAAAGACAGACGTTAAAGTTGAGCATAAACTCTCTGTTCTGGGTGAGTGTCTCTGATGCTGCATTAAATAATACAAAAATTACAATTACATTTAGTTACTTTACTCTGATTCTGACAAATAGGCAGTCTCCAGCTCTATCAAAAGGTGCAATGTGTGTACGTGTGTGTGTGTGTGTGTGTATTTGTGTTTCAGATCCTGTAGAGGCCCCTGTCCTGTCTGTTGTCTCTAACTGGTTCAGCAGTGACTCCTGTAATGTGACAGTGATCTGTAGAGGTCATGACCTCTCTCTAAACACCACCTGTAACAATATCACCTGCTCTCCAGAGCAAAGAGCCTTCAATGACTCCACCCTCACCTTCTCTGTCAGAGATAGTAGAATTATCTGTGACCATAAGAACCGAGTCAGCTGGAGAAATGTTACCATGGAGATCAATCAGTTGTGTCCGTTGTATTTAGGTAAGAAAGGGATGAATTCACAATCAGACACTTGCAGTGCAATACAAATTCGCACCATTGTTACAGTATTACATTTGGGTTGATTGAATAAGGGATAACGTATGGAACGCCAGTCATTATTGGGAAAATAAGTCCCGACAGGGCGAACCGGACGCGGAGGGGTCTTGTTCCGCCCTGAAGGGACTTTATTTTAAACAAATAGTTTGCAACAACACACGCTGAACTTGAATCAACACAGCTGATCAACTGTCTGCTTTCACTTTTGAATGAAGTTCCAGTCCTTCCGTAGTGATATGAAATACCTGAATTAGAAGCACAAACTCCATTGCCATTGACAGCGGTCATTATTTTTTTCCAAGGTCCTTTCCTCGGAAATAATGACTGCTAGAACTTTGGGAAATCCCATTCAAGTCAATGGAGCGTTCTACTTGCCTTGTAAAGAGCCGTGTAATAATGATATTAATTGTAAAGTGAACCTGGCTATCTCTGTCACTAGCCACATGAGACAGTAAATATCTATAAAGTAGAGTCAAAAGAATTTGAACTAAGGAAAGCGTATGTGTGTCATCGGTGTATGACAATGCTGTTATTTCTTTATCCTCACAGAGTCCACTATTGTTGGAAACCCAGTATGGATAGTGTGGTTCTCTTGTGGCTTCGGTGCTTGTTGTGCTGGTTTGTTCTGGTGTATCAGGAAAAGGAAACAAATGGGAGCAGGTAAAGAGACTCCTATTACCTCAACATCACATGACGTAACAGCACCACGGCTGGAAAAACAACTGATTATGGTTCTCATTCTGTGCAGGTGGAGCTCACACAGACTTTGCAAAAATCACGGTAATCCAACTGCTTCCCCAAAATATATCTCTAGAATTTGACAACACTAATCCACAGTGACTCTCTGCACTGTCTGATTTCAGCTCCATTGTTTTGACTCTCTTTTGGTCAGTAACAGTGTATTTCTGTATTTCTTTTGCAGGTGACTTCTGCTCAACAGTCCCCTGATCCAGAAGCATCTATATACAGCACTGTGCAGGATGTAAAGTCATCTGTAACTGAGGAGAGTCCTTATGATGAGGTGAACATTAGGCACTAACTGAGTCTCCCCTCCTGCCCCTGTTAGAGTGAAAACTACACCATCCTCAATACATTTCATCTGTACTGAAAAAAAAGACGTTCAATGACATTTTGTGCATCTACAGTATATGTGACCCTGCAAGGCGAAACCAGACGCTTTGGTAAAATTTACAAAATTAAGTTATTGTGCTCACATGAACAGCCATTAACTAAGCTTTCCAACGATATATATATATCGAGGGTATTGTAAAACGTATCGCTAAGATAACCGCATCCAAAGTTGTCATGGTTCTCCTGTCACGATACGCCAGAAGAGGAGAAAATCACCTTTTTAAGTAAATTGTCACATGCGATAGTGTGAGGACACAGCTATTATTAGCCTTACGGTAGTGTGACTCTGAAGCGGATGACTGACTATGTCCAGTTTCATCAACCGAGTGAGTGTCTTTTTCTGCCCCCTAGTTAATACCTGGGACGGTCATAAGGTGTCACTACTGTATAGAATATAATTAATGTATTTCGGGGGAAGTAAGGGGAGAGGAAGTTCTGTGTACACAGCTTGTGTATAGGCCTACTATTAAAATGTGCTACGTCAATGGAAAACTTCTCCTGGTCCGTAAAATGACGCCAGGATATTTCTAAAAGTTTGTGCTTTTGACCGTTCGTGTCCTGAAAGGCAAGTATTTCACATTTATATTCGGTTACATCTGCCAAGAACGATAGCGAGCTGACACATTGAGTAACGAGTAATGAGTAAATTTTAGCTCTACCGTTAAACCTTATAGCGGCGTGGACAAAGGGAATGTGCTAATGTGTTGAATCTTCACCTAAATAAAGTCATGGTTTAACAGTCAAAACGTATGTCTATCCGTGAAATGTGTTCACAATATGAATATGTAGACTGTATACTGTCGAATTATGCGAAAACGTGAAATTTGACATTTTAACCCGTACGTTTGTTTATCGTGGATTTTCTCAAAATAGCACTGGTTTCGCCTTGCAGGGTCACATATAGATCTATAATGTTCTTGATTGGGTTGAGGATATGAAGTTTCATATCTCTCAATAACAACTCACAAGCTTCTCTGTGCATCTGCAGATCTCCTTACAAACCCTAGATGATAACAGAACCCTAAATCCACCCAGAGATCCAAGTTGCAATGGAGAAGAATTTTCGGTTACACTTTACTTGACTGTCTCGACATAAGAGTGACATGACACTGCCATGAATGTGTCATAAACAAGTCATAAAGGTTTATGACATAACACTTCTGTTATTAAGTGTCATTCGGTTTTTGTCATAACAAGTTAGGATTAGGATTAGGTTTAGGGTCAGAGTTAGGGTTAGAGTTCATGTGTCATGACAGTGTCATGTCACTCTTATGTCGATACTGTCAAGTAAAGTGTTACCGAATTTTCTCAGGTGAACATCTCTTCTACTTTCATTGGAAAACAAAAGCGTTTGACATTGATGGAGAAATTGCTAAAATAGAGTGTGTACTTGCACCTGGGTACAAATGGCACTGGCCACACAGTGACACTGTTTACACACATTACATTAAAAAGAACACAAGTGTGAAAGCACATGTCTACCAATCACTACAAGACAGCATAAAATGTATGGTTTCTGAATACAGCATCATTTGAAATTAGTGTGCGAGTCAAAAATATGACAATATACCAGTGGCGGACCGTCAGCCACTATTTTCAAACGAATGAAAAATAATAGTGTCTTTAATAACATTGTACTTTAGCATTTATTATTTGCTTCTGCTTCTCCTTCCACGATTGTTCTTGACAACTGATATCCTACCGCTGTCCATATGTGATTTGATTGGCAGATTGTGTGAACAAATAGTGAGGGGTGCGATACATTTTTTATCCAATCGCAGACTTCTCTTGTTAAGTCCCGCATCAGGCCTTCACAAGGAATCACTGCGTTTTCGGTACCTAAGCAACCATTAGAAATCATATGTTTGGATTCGGCTTGATTGATGACTACATCTGACTGATTAGCCAATCAAATCGACCTGTTATGGCGAGGTAGGCAGGTCTGACTGCAGCTGGGCCTGCAATGTTCGAAAAGAATACCTGGAACCGTTCATCACGAATTTTGACGCCATCTGTTTTACGTGATGAACTTCGTGAGCAACTTCTGTCAGTCAGACAGACAAGACATTCACTGGAAAAGTACATGTCACACTGACATGACTATGGTTATAGTTATGAACAGTAAATTGACTGTTTTTGTTTAAAAAATATATATTGATAAGCCTTCATTAAGCAAAATAATATAGGCTAATGTACGTTATGGTGTCAGCTGGACTACATGTTAGCAAGATGCACATAACGTCAGCTAGCTCTGCACGTAGCTGGTAACCTATGCAGTTTTGTTTCATGTTTATTTGATAACATAGACTTGTACAGTAGTACAGTAGTACTATAGATGCTTGTGATCTGGCCCTTTTCTATATAAAAAAAAACTTTTTGTGCCTCTTGCAGACTGCAGTGTCTGCTTGTTTACTCTACTGTATGCTAGCTTGAAGTTGTGTTTGAGTTGGTGGCTTTGTTGAAGATGTCTGGATCGGCATCTATGTGAAAACTATCATTTGTCTTTGGTTCCCTGCCCTGCTAGTTTAGTCTGACTTTTTATCTCTCTGAGTTTTGTGGAAATTATTGGTGAAATCAGACCATCAGACCAGGCTATCAGACATTCTAAAATAGCCAACAAGCACTACATCTGCTATAAGGCAATACATCTGGTGACTTTTATGTTTAATAGCATGGTGGTGTGCTGACATTTTTTTGTATAATTTTCTGTTGAGGCATTTTCTCATAGTGTAGGCCTACCGCGAAATAGCCTACATTTGGCAAACACTGTAGGATAGCCTACTGTAGTACCACATGAGTAATCAGAGCAGCGCGGCACCTAGAACAGTTGCACTGTAACGTTAAAGCTACAGCTAAATAGGAGAGCCACAGTCTGAAGCAAGTTGGCTGGTGTCAGATTAAACTACTAAATGGTTTGGACACATCATTATAGACCGGTGGCAGTGCTATATGTGCGTGTGAGTCATGAACAACCGATAGCATAAATATTTCAAAGTAGTCTGCACAAACCCATACTTGAGTACACTTGGTGTTCACTTTCAATATGACATGGACTAAATTGTACGTCTTTACTGGACAGCAGTAGGCAGCAGTTTATAATGTACTTGTGAATATGGGTGGTAAATAAATAGCCTAGCAGCCTACTTTGCCGCTGAGGATGATCTGTTAACCAATAAGCAATCGGAGCATTAATTGCTTGTGTAACGAAGATTCTAGTGCTACACAGACTCGCGTAAGAGAGAGAAAACTTTTCCCCCCACCATGGAATGCTGGGAAATTGCACACATTTTAACGCTGAAATGTAAAAAAAAAAAAAATCTCCCGTAACGCCCCCCTATTATTATTTTTGTCAAAAAATAGTCATCAGTGAAGGCCTAAGGCCTAACTATGCATAGTCTGCATAGTCTGTCTGCCTCTTCACCCCCTCCATGTTTGGATACTGTCTGTCCACTAGCCACTTTTACCACTGTCTTTGCCTCACTGTTTGCGTGCTATATTAGCACATTAGCATAACCCCTCCCTCCATGCCACAGCCGAACTGTGGCCACACTTATACCTTTTCTTAAAATAGTTAAATATATAGATATATAGACTTTACTTTACTTTATTTCTGCATTGTTGCACTGTTGGACTTTCACCATTGCACTATCACCATGACACTCATTCACACAGAGCACCTTACCTTACCTTACTATGCACAGACAATCACAGGCTCAGTCCCTGCCTCAGTCATTGCAAGCGCCTCTGATTGATTAATCACCACTATGTGGATACTGTTTTTAGAATTGATTTAGATTAAGTGTTAGTTAGTATAATTTGTATTTTAGTATATTTAGCTAGTCCTTTTGTTTAGTTGTGTTTTTATATTATATACTTTAATTACTCTTTCTGCTGTTAAAGAATGTGTTTGTGTTGTCTGTATGCTGCTGAGACCTTGAATTTCCCCTGGGGATCAATAAAGTATCTATCTATCTATCTATCTATCTAACCACTGAACGCACGGTCCGCCACTGCAATATACTGTATATTAAATCAAGGTATTTCCTTTATATTTTATATAATGCTTTGCTAATGCAGCTAATTTGTACAATGCTAGCACAGCTCTTTACTAGTTCCTTGTATAGTTAAAGGTACTGTATTAATTCAACGCTTCCAAGCGATTTCTAACTCTAACAATGTCACATTTGGTGAATATCGATCAGCACGATCCACTGTCCATTCTGTTAGCACACTGTAAATTAAATCTGATCTTCATACAAAACCCTGGCTCCTTGAACTGGAAACAACATGGAGCGGGTCTGTCCAAATGCAAAAGCAAAACAGTTCAAGCCAATCTGTGAAAGGGGGGACGGAAGTTTGGGAGAAGGGAAGGAGAGTTTGGGAGCGGAGAGATGAGCTCGCTCTCTTGTATTTTGTTTGGTGTTTGCTTCAAATATCAACAAACGTGACATCATCTAGAATCGCTTACAGCATCTTTGGGTCATTTGCCCTGTAGGACTACGACTAGCGTAATATAACATATGATATAAAAGTACTTATAAGTCTCTCCACCCAGCAGCGATCTTGGGCAGTTATTTTGGTTGAACAGCAGCAGGTTCCTACCTAAAGGAATGAATATGGAGACCCCTAACTCCACAGGATGGTCCAATAAACATTAAAAGTACATCACACAAGTACACACGTAACTCTTAATCCATAAACTTAAAACATAAACAATGTCACCATCTTCCCCATCTCGCAAATACTGTAAGCAAATACTTCATTCTTCATATTGATTCTTTGTGTGAATCTAGGACTAACACGGACCTAGTACTGTAGGTCACATGTCTTGTGTTACCCCTGTGTGTACTGCAGGTTACTACTCTTACCTCGGTGCAATCAGCCACCTCAGTGTACAGCATGCTGCAGCCTACCAGCTGAAGGGAACCCTGGTGCTAAGGTGAAAAAACACCTCCAGCAGTCGGCAGATGCAGTACAGTATATACTTTAAATCACATGGCATGTTGTGTTGTGTGGGTAAAGCTCCATCACACCCAGTGCTGATGTATTTCTGTGTGTCTCTGTGTTCAGACAGCTTCAGCTCCAGAGTAGGCTGGGTCTCCTACAGCCTCCATCCTCTGGGCCATACAGGATCCCCCTCAGCCAGACCCAGGCCTCTGTGCCAGTGTGAGGAGGACCTGAGACCACAGCTACAGAATGAGGCCACTGCTGCAGTTCACATGTACATCATACATCTCCTGAAATTGTGACTGTGATTAAATTAAGGCCTATAAGCAAAGCAAAAATAAATATTTTCTTGTGTTTCTTGGGTTATTCTCAAAGGATTGATTTCTGATCTGTTATTTTTACTCCTTATTTCTTTTATTATTTCTTTATTTGAGAGAAAGACAAGTTAGCAACATTGTCCCATTGGCGCAGCGGAAGTTTGGTCTGTGAATGATACACACTGTAAGTGCCAAGAATGTCTCTGTCTGAACAAGACTATTTTATCACAATAGTCCAGCGCAAGGTGCAGTTATTCTTGTGCCAAACCCCCTGCTCAACCCTGTTCTACATTAGATCCACTCCAGTTTGCCTATAGTCCAAACAGGTCCACAGATTATGCGATAGCATTTGCTTTGAACACTGCTCTTTCCTCACCTGGATAATAAAAACACCTGCAGTATGTACGGATGCTCTGCATCGACTAGCTCCACTTTTAACACCATAGTTCCATCCAAGCTGATCATTAAATTGAGAGACCTGAACATCAGTTTCTCTCTGTGCAGTTGGATCCTTGACTTCCTGACTGACAGGACACAGGCGGTACGGCTGGGTAACAATCTCCTCCACTCTAACACTCAGCACTGGTGCACCGCAGGGATGTGTGTTAAGCCCCCTGCTGTACTCGTTGTATACTCATGGCAACTCACACCTCAAACATCATTAAGTTTGCTGATGACACCGCCATGATCGGCTGTATCACGAGTGATGATGTCTGCTTACAGAGCAGAGGTGGCAACCCTGACATCCTGGTGCCAAGACAACAACCTGCTGC
This sequence comes from Alosa alosa, assembly GCF_017589495.1. Lineage (NCBI taxonomy): Eukaryota > Metazoa > Chordata > Actinopteri > Clupeiformes > Clupeidae > Alosa > Alosa alosa. The sequence goes on from NC_063189.1 coordinate 6,429,833, forward strand.
TCAACGTCGGCAAAACCAAGGAGTTGATTGTGGACTACAGGAGACTGCAGGAAGAGCACACACCCATCTTTATTGGAGGCATAGCAGTAGAAGGAGTTAGCTGCTTCAGATTCCTTGGAATTAACATCAGTGAGGATCTGAGCTGGTCACACCATATAGGTATGGTTACAAAGTCAGCAAGACACTCTTCTTTCTTCGGCGGCTGAGGAAGTTTGGTATGGACAGTGTAATACTGACTGACTTCTACCGCTGTACCATTGGGAGCATCCTGACCGGCAACATTATAGCATGGTATGGTAACAGCACCGCTCATGATCGCAAAGCTCTGCAAAGGGTGGTCAGGTCAGCGCAACGCATCACAAGGTCTGAGTTACCAACTATCCAGGACCTTCACAGCCAGCGCTGCAGGAGAAAGGCTAAGAGAATCCTCTCTGACCCCAGTCATCCCAGCCACAGTGTATTCACCCTTTGCAAGCACACTTAATTATCCCAGAAATATTACTTAAATAGAAGTTAGTTAGTTATTAACAATTCATTGATAAACTTTTAGAATACTTTGAGCACTGATGCAGTCAGCATAGGCCTCTTACATTGTTTGCAGGCCTACATTTAATTCCGTTTTTCGATGGCAAATGCAAAACAGCGCCAAAACAACCACCAGTGGACAAAAAGAGTATTACATGTGTACTGTTAAAGATGCCCTGCCACACGTATTTCATTACTTTGTGGTATGTCTGAAGTTCTACAAGTGCTAGCATTTTCCAAATGTGCATAAATAAAACCTGCTAGGCTAGCGAGTTCATTAAACCTGTATAACATAGCACTTCCTTGAGTTGACAATTACGTTTTACTTACAGGCACTGGTCGTAGCCTGCGATGGTAGCCTGCTCCAGGCTTCAACAGCAACCTTTTTGCAAAGCCTGTGGCATTGTTCCAAAAAATAAACTAAAGCCATTTATCCTCAAGTCTGGGTTTTTGGGCAAAATGCATTGTTGAAGTTCGATTTGTGCATAGCGCACAAGTTCGTTGACATTCAGCCATCCTTGCATAGGCCTACGAAAACTGTCACAGAGCTAAACAAATTCTGTGGGCGTGGTCTCAACTGGGCGAGCTCATGAATAGTAATGAGCTCATCAATTCCACGTCAATCTGAAGAACTTTTGCTATTGGCCTGATTTCTCCGCTTATTTCTTTTCAGTGACTAGGGCTGACAGAGGAGTTAGCTGTTCATTTTCACATTCACAACATAGCACAAACACATATGGACCTAACATGTTTAAAAAAATACAAGTAAAAACGGTTTTGTGTGGCAGGGCACCTTTAAGACTCGCCATAGAGAATGAATGGGGGAAATTACGGAGGTTATAGTTTGACGATGTCATACTCCCGTGCGGGCCGGATGCTATATACCACGGACATGTTTTGGGGGGCCACCCAAAATGAGGTGGCGGGCCGTAGTTTGGTGACCACTGATAGAACATTATCGGAATATAGAATCAATATGAACATTTTCTGCAGAAACACAGATAGGAATGTAGCCCAGTCAGTAACAGGTCACTCTGTGACGCAGGAGACCGGGGTTTGATTCCTGCTCGCTGCATCAGTTTTGAAGGTGCATTTCTCACAGCTAAATCAAGCTAGATAGATAGATAGATAGATACAGTACTGTAGATATATAGAGATAGAAGGTCGGGCTTGTGGAGCTATAGGCTACATGGTCCTCACTTTAGATTGGGGGGCTGCAAAATTTACTATAAATAGGTAAGAAAGGTCTTATAAGCATATTAGTTATTTACCTCTTTGTCTTATACACCATTAACAAGCATTAAAGCCCCCGTGTAAAAAATTCTCCCATCTAGTGGTTAGGAGTTATATAGCAACCAACCTCTCAAGCGCTGCCTCGTTTACAACTACGGGAGCAGTCTCACATCAAAGCATAAACTTCTCTCTGAAAGCGTAACTCTCGCCAAAATGCACCCTAGGGTGTTTTTGTGAATGTACACGAGTCAAACTTTCGTTTAAAATCATAATTACGTCAGAAGCGCCGCTTGTCCGTGTTGTCGTTTTTAGGTCAAATGGAGTTTTGAATGGGAACTATTTTTTGATAAATGATCGCGTCAAAATCACTTTTTTCAAAACACTAAGAAGGCTTGACACAACATGAAACTTTGATCGAAGTAGTGTCTACACATGAACTCGAGCATTGAAAACATTGTTCGTGTACACAGTGTTCACTAAAAGAAAGGTTTTGAACAACTCACTTGGGTTTTCTGCTCGCTGCCATCATGCCAGTCAAGGAGTGAGTTGTCCAAAACCTTTCTTTTTAGTAAACTATGTGTACACTAACAATGTTCTCAATGCTCAAGTCCATGTGTCAGTTGTGCATTCATGGCACCTGGGAAGGACAAGGACCGCCCCCGTGGCTACTTTGTTTTTCCCACAGCAAGTGTTCATGTGCTTTGCCGTCAGAATGTGTGACAAACACGGATGCCACAACAAAGGTTAAAACATACGATCACTAATCCTAAATTAACAACTGTAAACTGTTCACTTTAAAACTGTTGGACATGAAAGGCCACATGGACTAACGAACTACAACGTGACGACAAAAGTGATGACGAGCCCCTAACTGGGCAACTCTGTTAGCAAAATCTAGCCCCAGTTTCCGACCTCTGACTCACACATTACGTGACGTGCGGAATGATGATGTTTTCACTGGGAAAAAGGTTTTTCCGAAGCCCATGAACCAGTAGGGGTTAAGTCATTGAGAGACCTCAGACCAGCCTCAGACGAGTCTGGGAAGTGACATCAATTCCAGAAGTAAGTATATAATTTACTTTACTCTTTATGGAGAATACAGCGGGAAAACACATATTTTCTTTTACAGTTTATATAAAAAATAGTCAAATTAGGAGCTTGTGACTCACACATAGGGACTCACGGCAGATTTTGCGCGAAATTTTGGTTTACAGTATGGCTATGGTTTAAACAGAGATGGCAAAAGTACTCACTTCCCGTACTCAAGTAGAAGTACAAATACTTGTGTTAAAAAATACTCTGGTAAAAGTAGAAGTACTGATTTAACTTCTTTACTCAAGTAAAAGTAACAAAGTACAGGCTTGGAAATGTACTTAAAGTATAAAAGTAAAAGTAGTCTTGTGAATGACAACATTTGACACAGTTTTCTGTGAATATCTCGAGAACCGTAGGGTTTAGGAGGACCATTTTTTTTGTATGTTGATCTCAAGATGCCATGTCAACCCATTCCATAACCACTCATTTCATGTATAGCGCCACCTAGTTAAACACAAAAAAATAAAAAACGAAAGAATGTAAAAATGAGGTGTAATCGCAGGTATCTGTGACCTAACATAGTCAAAACTGCACGAAATTGGAAGTGTAGGATCATTATGACACCCTCTGAATGCACACCAAGTTTCGCGGAATTCCGTTCATGGGGGGCCACACAATAAATTAATTTATGTTACTATACACCAACTGGCCTGTAGGTGGCCGGAGAGTTTTCTGTGAATATCTCGAGAACTGTAGGGCCTAGGAGGTCCACCTTTTTTTTGTATGTTGGTCTTAAGGGGGCATGTCAACACATCCCATTACCACTTATTTCATGTATAGCGCCACCTAGTTAAAAATTAAAAAGCAAAAAATTAGGTGTTTTCATCACAATATCTCTGGCTGACATGGTCAAAACTGCATGAAATTGAAAGTGTAGGATCATTATGACACCTTCCGAATGCATGCCAAGTTTTGTGAACTTTCGTTCATGGGGGGCCTTACAATAAAATGATTTATGTGTACATTTAGTGACCGTACACCAACAAGGATTCCTGGGACACTGAAAGACCGGGGTACACGAAACTTGGTGGGCATGTATCCCCACATGGATAGCATGGAACCATAGTTTTTCGTTTTGATCTGTAGCCCCCCCGCTGTACTGGATCCCCCGAAAGGAGGGTAGGGCAGACACAGTTTTCTGTGAATATCTTGAGATCCGTAGGGCCTAGGATGACCAATTTTTTCTGTATGTTTGCCTCCAGGGGTCATGTTAACCCATTTCATGTGCACACATGTGCACAAACAGATACACACACACATACATTCACAGTAATCATACGTATGACACATACTCACACAGTAGACATATGTACACTTGCATGCACAGGCACATACGCAGGCACACACACAAGCACGCACACACACACACACACACACTCACACACACACATAACATAAACATAACACAAACAATCAAGAATTTCTCAGAATTATGAACAGGCAAGATGGAGGTGGGGTTGTATAAAATGAATTTTACATGTGAAATCTATGAACCAATCATGTTTTGGTACTTGTTGTCTAGCAGATACCAGTGAGAATTGAGTGTGGATAATGCAATTTAGTGAGACAGTTAGAATCACATAGGTCTTTCAGCGTGAATTCTTTTTGTGGAAAAAATGTGCTGGACTGGGCGGCGGTCATATTTTGTACCGCTCTGCGGTACATCTAGTTCAGTTGGTGTTTATTGAATTTCCGGGAAAAATAACAAACCGGACAATCTATGCCCCTCTCATCCGTTTGTAAAAGTACCGCCCCTGCCCCAACATGGCTCGCATCCACCTGTATATGAATGGGTTGATCCAACCGTAGAGTTAATAAGTATGCACACCCTGATCTTGATGGCGGCAGTGGACCTACACACTACAAGCATTATCAGTAAATTCATCAACCACTTGCCAGAACCGCGGCTTCTGCAGCTGTTTTAATTTTTATGTTCGTTTATGTTAATAAAAATGACAAAGAAGTCCGCACACTAGACACACTAGTTAAGTCCGCACACTAGAGCTCCATTATTTTTTTTATTTTTTTATTTTTATTCACCACGTGACGTTTCGGGACACACTGCCCTTCCTCAGACATAAGACAGGTACCTAGCAGCCCATACTTATACACACTGCCCTTCCTCAGACATAAGACAGGTACCTAGCAGCCCATACTTATACACACTACCCTTCCTCAGACATAAGACAGGTACCTAGCAGCCCATACTTATACTAATTGAACACCTGACATCACATGATGCAAGTGATTAAAGTGCCGAGTGCAAAGTGCTTCAAGTGCTAGTGTGCAAAATGCAGTGTGCAAAAATGCAATAAGTACAATACAATACAATAAAGTGCCAACGTGCAATAAATAACACAAAGCACAACAGTATTTCAATGCACTCATATAGCAGATGGTACCACTAGATCACATTGAGGAGTAGTGAATAATACAAAAATTGATGAACATGAACAACATCAAAGAAGGAACCGATCAGGACAAAGCTAACAGACTGGAATTCAGGATCAGAAAGATATTACACCATGCTACAGATCAACACAACAGTCCAAAAAGGCCAAGGTCAGTTCATAGAAAGGGACGCAAGTCAAACTCTTCATTCATTCCTCTAGGGGCTAGAGTGTCCAGTGTGTAAATCCAAAACGCTTCTTTTTTTAGAAGTAAAGAGTTAATATCACCCCCCCTAGTGGGTGTTTTGACCACTTCTATTCCACAGTAGCGCAGTGAAGACAGATTGTGAGAGCACTGAGTAAAATGAACAGCCACCGGGCTTTTGGGGTCATGGTTTCTGATATTGGAACGATGCGCAGTGGACATCGAATCTCTATACACAAATGTACCCTTTGAGGGTGGTTTAAGAGCATCAGAATTCTTTCTCAATTCACGGACAGACTGCATTCCTAGTACTAAGTGCATTGTGGAGCTCCTTGAGATTGTGCTGACGTCTAATTTTTTCCTTTCTGGTTCTGACTATTATCTTCAGGTATCTGGCACAAGCATGGGTGCGAAAATGGCCCCCAGTTTCGCCTCACTATACAGTGGATTTTTTGAGCATCAAATCATCTTTAATGAACTACAAAACCCATTCTTCCATAACATCTCTCACTGGAAAAGGTACATAGACGATATCTTTTTTGTCTGGCATGGGTCTGAAGTTGAGTTAAACAAATTCCATCAGTTCATTAATTCCAATTCCCAACATCACAGGTTCACTATGGAACATGACACAGAACGTATGAACTTTCTGGATATTTTGATTTACAGAGATGATATTACACTAGGGTCTAATCTATATAGAAAAAGCACTGACAGAAACTTAATCTTACATGGACAATCTTTCCATCCCACAGCTCTGAAGCAAGCCCTTCCCATATCCCAGTTTAGCCGCATACGGTGTATCTGCAGTAAGGATGAAGACTATCAAGTTCTAGCCAAAGACCTGGAGAAGCGCTTTGAACAGAGACAATATAAACCGGAATGGATCAAAAATGCACAAAGTCGTTATGAACATGTATCTCAGACAGATTGCCTTCAATGGACCAGGACCCAGAAAAAGGAACCCAACGTGAATTGCATTATCCAGTACTCACCCCTGGGAAGACCCATCCACTCCATCATCAACAGTCATTGGCACATAGTGGAGTCTGATCCAGGACTCAAGGTTTTCACTGCAGCCCCCCGGGTGGTTTTTAAGAGACCTCCCAACCTACGCAATTAATTGGTGAGAGCACACCTCCCACCTTTAACCTTTTGAAGGAGCAGCCGTGGGCCACTGGTTAGCACTCTGGACTTGTAACCGGAGGGTTGCCGGTTCGAGCCCCGACCAGTGGGCCGCGGCTGAAGTGCCCTTGAGCAAGGCACCTGACCCCTCACTGCTCCCCGAGCGCCGCCGTTGAAGCAGGCAGCTCACTGCGCCGGGATTAGTGTGTGCTTCACCTCACTGTGTGCTGTTTGTGTTTCACTAATTCACCGATTGGGTTAAAAGCAGAGACCAAATTTCCCTCACGGGATCAAAAAAGTATATATACTTATACTTATACTTTAACAACACCCAATTTCCTACAGGCGGCGCCCCCTGGGAATTACAGGTGCCGGCGGTGTACCCAATGTAACTTCACACAGAAGACGAGCACTTTCAGCCACCCGCGCACAGGGAAGTCCTTTAACATCAAAGGTATTATTACCTGTAACACGTCGAATGTCATATACATGCTAAAATGCTTGTGTGGCTTGGCATATATCTGCAAAACCACACGGCCATTAAAGACCAGAATATCCGAGCATCGTTCCAATATCAGAAACCATGACCCCAAAAGCCCGGTGGCTGTTCATTTTACTCAGTGCTCTCACAATCTGTCTTCACTGCGCTACTGTGGAATAGAAGTGGTCAAAACACCCACTAGGGGGTGATATTAACTCTTTACTTCTAAAAAAAGAAGCGTTTTGGATTTACACACTGGACACTCTAGCCCCTAGAGGAATGAATGAAGAGTTTGACTTGCGTCCCTTTCTATGAACTGACCTTGGCCTTTTTGGACTGTTGTGTTGATCTGTAGCATGGTGTAATATCTTTCTGATCCTGAATTCCAGTCTGTTAGCTTTGTCCTGATCGGTTCCTTCTTTGATGTTGTTCATATTCATCAATTTTTGTATTATTCACTACTCCTCAATGTGATCTAGTGGTACCATCTGCTATATGAGTGTGTAGCGCCCTCAATTCAATGTGAGTGATTTAAAAAGAAAGATAACAGGTATGTGGTGTTTGTTCAAGAGTTTGGGTTGTATTTAGTTGTTCACTACATCAGCCACGCCAGTAGGTGACAGCAGAGCGCTGTGGAATCAGTCTATATTCACGAGAATCGCAGCAGGGAAGTAGAGTAACTGCGTTCTTTGTTGAAGCAAGCGTGAATGTTCGTTGTGTCATCCTACTGAGTGTATTTTGATGTTTCTACAGGTGAGCTGGTGTTAAAAACAAACTCATATAACCTTATTAGCGTAAGTGACATGTAATGATACAGAAATGAGATTGTATCCGTTTCATATGTTTAATTTAGAAGTGAGATATGTGCCGTTTGCCATGCTAGCTGTCTAGCTTGTTGTGTGTCATGAATAGCCTGCGTATGGTTTCCCTCCATTACATGTATTAGTGACGCATTGGCTATGAGTTTTCCATGTAAGAAAAGTAGTAGAGTAACTGCGTTCTTTGTTGAAGCAAGCGTGAATGTTCGTTGTGTCATCCTACTGAGTGTATTTTGATGTGTCTACAGAAACAAAGATTCATTAAATATGTGGCATCAAGACCATTGAGCCTTTGAGTCCGCTACATATTTTGGCGAGCCAGTTTGCCAGGAGAAGCTGTGTGAACGCTGTCGACGTCCAGCTTCAAAACAAGAGACGAACCTAGAGGGAGAAATAGAGAGAAAGATGGAGGAGTTACAGGATGAAGTGAGTCAAGCATTGCCTACACTTGGGAAGACAGACCTTATGTCGGTGTGTCAGCAACTAAAGTGCAAGGAGCCAGCAACAGGAGGATTCCAGAGTCTGTCAAGGCGTAACCTCATTAGGCTAGCAGAGAACACTTTAGAGAACACTGAAAAGGAGGAAGACCCTGAGTTGTTTCTGCAATATCTTAAAGATCTCCTGTCCTTCATTGAGCCTCTTAAAACTAAGGTTGGAGTAGATCCAGTTCCATCACCTAAAGAAAATGCTGAGCTTGAACTGTTAAAACAGAAATATGCTCAACTTCAAAAAGAACAGGCTGAGGCACTTCAACTGTTGGAGGAGGAGATTGGTGCAGCAGGAGACAGAGTAAAGGCCATTACCACTTGTGAGGAAAAAACATCAAATAAAGTTCCTGAGGTGACCCTGAGAAGGGAGTTCCGGATCTCTGGACAGATTGGGGAGGCAGGACAGAGGGACAAATTGTCTTACACCAGTCTCATGAACCAGGTAGAGACAGGACAAAGAAAAGGTCATTCTGAGGTAGAAATGATCAAAGCTGTCATTCGAGCCGTCAGTCCAGGGCTACCTCTCAGAGATTTGTTGGAAGTTAAGAGAGGTCTCACACTTCCCACCTTAAAGACCATATTACGTGGTCACTTTAAAGTAGACTCATCCTCTGATCTCCTGCATAGGCTAATGACACTGTCACAGGACCCAAAAGAGTCAGCACAGAATTTCCTTTTTCGAGCCATCGAGCTTAGAGAGAAACTGTACAAGCTGGGTGAGGAGGATGAAGGGGAAAAGTTGAGCTCAGATCTGATCCAGAGACGATTCCTACAGTCATTGGAGACTGGACTGATTAGTGATGCAGTGAAGTTTCAACTCAAGCCCTACCTATGTGATCATCAGGTAACAGATGATGTACTGATAGAGCGTGTCAATGAGGCTGCTAATTTAGAACAGGAAAGGCAGCAAAAGTTGAAAAAGACAGTACTGCCCCGACCCACCAGAATAAGCGATGTTCAAGTTGAGCTGCCATCAACTCTTCCTCAGTCTGTGTTGAGTGGCAAGGCAGAGGCACAACATGCTGCCGTTGACATGGTGGGTAAAGTAGAGGTCTTCAACAAGAAATGTCAGGCACGTTGCACAGGCCAAGACACAGGCTCAAGTAAGCAAATAGAGGACCTCAGAGCTGAAATAATGGAGATGAAAAAGGTGGTTCTAGAGACAGTGGGGGCAAGTAGACAACAGTTATCACCAGCTACATCCATGAACACCTTCCGTAACAGGCCATCTGGATGCAGAGCCTGTCAAGAGTCACAGATGGGTGAATCATGTAACCACTGCTTCAGATGCGGTCAGGAGGGACACCTCTCCCGAGGCTGCAGACAGAAGAGAGAACAGGGAAACGGGAGGGGGCTGCAAGGTCGGGACCGCCAGTAGCCCCACATCAACGGTCCCCATGCAGTAATGCCACCAAGCCGACAACTCCGAGAGACAACCAGCCTACTGACAGAACTTACCGTGATCACCCTACCCATGTTTTATCCTCTAGAGCAACCTCCACAGTGGAAAGCAGTCTTGTAAGCTATCTCCCCCCTCAGCGCAAGGCCAAGTTGTTAAATCTGATCGGTGAGAGATGTCTGATACAATGCCTATTAGATGATGTGGCTGTGGAGGCACTTTGGGACACCGGTGCACAAGCTAGCCTCATCAATGAGGAATGGAGAAAGACGCACCTACCCCATAGTGCAGTGCGCCCCATTGATGAGTTGTTAGGCCCAGGTACTTTGATTGGCCTTGCGGCAAACCAAACAGAAATACCCTTTTTAGGCTGGATAGAGGTGGAATTCAAGTTAGCTCAAAGTCTAAATTCATCAGAACCACTATTAGCCCCCATGTTAGTCTCAAGTGACCCAAATGTTGCCGAACAGCCCATAATTGGGTTCAATGTCATTCAAGCCATAATAAGTGGGAGGGAGGGAAGACAGTCAATGCCACAAGTGATCCAAAGACTGTCAGGCTTTCTCTGTCACTTGTAGGACAGCAAAGTTAATGATGAAGCTTATGAAGGATGATTCAGATTGTGAAATCGGAACAGTTCAATCTGGAAAGAAGATAATTCGTCTGGCAACAGAAAAGGTGACCACTGTGCATGTAAGAGCTTGTACTGGAATACAGTTCAAAGGTCAAAGCCTGTTGTTTGTCCCCTGTGACCTCCTTGACCTACCTGAGGGCGTAACTGCAAAAGAAGGTTTGGTTACAGTGACAGGAAAGTCCATGTATGTGCCTGTTCCAATGATGAACACTAACAAATATGACATCACATTGAATCCACGCACAGTCCTTGGTCACCTGCAAACAATAAAAACCGCATATGCCGTCAAGTCAAACATGTCAAGTCCTCCCCAACCAGAGAATGAATATAGGCCTCCAATCAACACAAATGGAACCACAGACAAGGGAATGAAAGGCAAACCAAGCCAGTGGGATCCACCGGTTAACCTGGACCACCTAGACAAGTCTCAACAAGAGAGGGTAAGACAGTTACTGCGAGAAGAGTGTCATGCTTTTGCATTTGATGATGATGACATCGGCTTTATCCCATCCTTGAAGTTACACATCACACTTCATGACACCACTCCTGTTAAGAAAACATACATGTCTGTGCCTAAACCGCTACATCAAGAAGTAAAAGAATACATTCAAGACCTGCTAAACCGTGGCTGGATTACCCAGTCAAGATCACCTTATGCCTCGCCAATTGTTTGTGTCAGAAAGAAAGATGGCAGTCTGAGGCTATGTTGTGATTATAGAGAGTTAAATAGAAAATCAGTCCCTGATAGTCATCCAATTCCCAGAATACAAGACATGCTGGACACTCTTTAGTGGTAGCTCTTGGTTCTCGGTCCTAGACCAGGGTAAGGCCTACCATCAAGGCTCCCTAGATGAGCAAAGCCAGCCCTTGACAGCCTTTATAACACCTTGGGGTTTATATCATTGGATCCGTATCCCATTTGGGCTTAGCTCAGCTCCAGCTGAGTTCCAAAGAAATATGGAAGAGTGTCTGATTGGCCTCAGAGATGTTATGTGTCAGCCGTACCTGGACGATAACCTTGTACACAGCTCCAGTTTTGAAGGACACCTCCAGTGCATCCGAACAGTGTTACAGCGATATTAGAAACATGGTGTCAAATTGAGTCCACGCAAGTGTGAAGCGTTTAAAAGGAAGGTGCGCTTTCTAGGACGTATGGTCTCGGGTGATGGATATACTATGGACTCTGCTGAAATAGCCCCGGTACTCGCCTTAAAAGAAAAGACCCCTGCAACTGTGGGAGATTTGAGAAAATTGCTTGGATTCCTCTCCTACTACAGAGCATACATACCCAACTTTTCCAGATTGGCCAAACCTCTGTATGAACTGCTGTCATCCTCTACTGTCAAGCTGGCGTCTGTCGGGAAAGCAAAAGACAAGAGAGGAGTGAACACAAAAAGCAAAGGTAACCTGTCACCAAACTGTCCCATCACCTGGACACCAAGCCATCAAGATAGACTGAACTCTCTCATTGACAAGTTAACTGTCCCACCTATCTTAGGCTACCCAGATCTCACTGAACCATTTACACTTCACTGTGATGCATCACAAGAAGGGCTGGGAGCAGTCCTATATCAAAGGCAGAAGGGGATAATGGTTGTTATAGGATATGTTTCACGAACACTGACACCACCTGAAAAGAATTATCATATGCATTCAGGTAAATTAGAATTCTTAGCACTCAAATGGGCAGTCTGTGAGAGGTTTCGGGACTATTTATATCATGCACCACATTTCACCATCTATACAGACAATAATCCTTTGACCTACGTCCTCTCTACCGCTAAACTGAATGCCACGGGCCACCGCTGGGTTGCTCAGCTTGCAGACTTTAATTTCTCCATAAAGTACCGCCCAGGCAAGAATAATGGTGACGCCGATGGCCTCTCTAGAATGCCGTTAGACATAAACAGTTTCATGCAGCAGTGTACAGAAGAGATCAGTCAAGAAGCCATTAGTGCATCTGTTGATGGAGTGTCAGTGCAGAAAGAGATGCATCCCACCTGGGCCAGTACGGTTGATATCAAAGTCTTAAGTTTACTGGCCGATACACCCTTGACAGACTGTGAGCCTTTAACAACTAGACACATTTTGGAGAGTCAAGAAAGAGATCCTGCTATAGGGCCAGTCATGAGATTTAAGAGAATTAACCAGCCCCCACCAGCCAGATCACTGAGCTCAGAGCATCCAGATGTTAGGGCACTTCTTCGTCAGTGGAATAAACTGTATCTCAGCCCAGAGGGTGTGCTTTACAGAAGATCGGGAAATAGAACTCAGCTGATCCTCCCCAAAGAGTATTATCAGACTGTCTTCTTAGAGCTACATAAGGAAATGGGACATCCAGGCGTGGACAGAACATTAGACCTGATTAGGGAGAGATTTTATTGGCCCAAGATGCAAGGGGATGTTGAACACTTTGTCATGCATGCCTGTGAGTGCCTGAAAAGAAAACGACCACAAAAACAAAACAGAGCACCACTTGTGTCCATTGTGACAACACGCCCATTTGAATTAGTTTCAATGGACTTTCTGCATTTAGAAACATGTAAACACGGCTATGAATACATACTAGTGGTTATGGACCACTACACACGGTTTGCGCAGGCTTATGCCACGAAAAATAAGTCAGCTAAAACTGTTGTGGAAAAGGTCTTCAATGACTTTGCCCTTCGCTTTGGGTTTCCAGAGAAAATACACCATGATATGGGGAGAGAATTTGAAAATCGGTTGATGGCTCAGCTTGAGAGATGTTGCGGGGTGCGAGGCTCTCATACAACCTGTTACCACCCACAAGGAAACGGACAGGTAGAACGCTTCAATAGAACCCTACTGTCCATGCTCCGTACTTTGACTGACACAGAAAAAGCTGACTGGAAGAACTCGCTAGAAAAAATGGTGCATGCGTATAACTGCACACGCAGTGAGGCTACAGGATTTTCCCCATATTACTTGCTCTTTGGTCGCTCTCCAAGATTGCCAATTGATATCCTGTTCAATATGCCATCAACGGAGAAGCAAGAGAGTTACTCAGAATATGTGCAGGACAGGCAGGCCAGAATGCATCAGGCATCACAGTTAAGGTCAAGAACAGCTACTAAAGAAGCTTCAAGAGGGAAGTTGTGCTATGATAGGAAAATCAATGGGACTGATCTTCAACAAGGTGGAAGGGTCCTAGTCCGAAATTTGTCTGGCCGAGGAGGCCCAGGAAAGCTTAGGTCCTACTGGGAGGACAAAGTTCATCGGGTAGTGACAAGGAGAGGTAGTGGCAGCCCTGTCTATGAAGTCCGCCGGAAGGAGGTGGAAGGACAAGGGTGCTCCACAGAAACTTGCTCCTCCCATGCGACAGCTTGCCACTCGATGGATCAGAGCCTGACAGACAGGATATGGGCAGACGACAACAGGCAGACTCCAGAAACACAAGAGCAGGTTCAATGAGGAAGATGAGCAGAAAGCAAAAAGAATCAGCTGAACACTCTGACAGTGAAAGTGATGAGGGAGCGTGAGTATGTCTGTAGGTTTCCCCATAACACACATCAGGCGAAGAAAATAATGCTCTGAACCCATATGCACAGCCCTTTGTTCCTGATCAGGATAACACAGTGGAACTGAGGGACCATGAGGCGGGTGACCCTGACCTGCCAGACCTGGAGGAACTGGACGTACAGGAGGAAGAGGTTCAAATTCCGGGTGAGACTGATCAACCAGAGTCAGCACAAGCATCAGATGATGAACCTGATCTGCAACCTGTGAGTACCTACCCACAGAGAGAACGACGTCGACCAAGGATACTCACCTATGAAAAGCTAGGTAAACCATCTGTGGTGGAAGCAGGTATGAACAATCTGCAGATGAACTGTAACCTTCCACCAGTTCACAGACTGTGGCGCCCTTGGACAGTGATGGACATTGAAGTACAAGGGTAACCAAAAACACACAAAAGAATTAAGGGAAAAAAGAGATGAGATCTTGAGATGTGTGAACTGTTAATAAAAGGAAATGTCTGAATTACATAATGTTAAGTGTTACATAGAATGGGTTTTGTTCATGTTAATATGTGGTAACTTAGAGTGAACTGAAAAAAAATATAGGCCTACAGGCTGGTCCCATTGAAGTAAGTGTAATCCATTCTTTGAAATAGGTAAACTGAAGGAGAAAGTAGCAAACTATAGGTATTGTGTCTGACTGTATAGGGGGTCTTGTTACAGTGAGTGTTGATGGAAACAGGGTTATTATTTGAACATAAAAGGGGAAAATGTGTTATGCCAATTATACCAGTATTTTATGAATGCTTTAATTATAAGTTAACAAAGAATACTTTGGGGAAAGTGTAAGAAATATACTGTTGGATAACAAAAGTTAAATGTGGATAAAAGGGTAATTACTTAGTAAGTAACGAAATGTTAAAGACATTTTAATTTGAGGGGGAGAGTGTAGAGCCCTCAATTCAATGTGAGTGATTTAAAAAGAAAGATAACAGGTATGTGGTGTTTGTTCAAGAGTTTGGGTTGTATTTAGTTGTTCACTACATCAGCCACGCAGAGCTGACAGCAGAGCGCTGTGGAATCAGTCTGTATTCACGAGAATCTCAGCAGGGAAGTAGAGTAACTGCGTTCTTTGTTGAAGCAAGCGTGAATGTTCGTTGTGTCATCCTACTGAGTGTATTTTGATGTTTCTACAGGTGAGCTGGTGTTAAAAACAAACTCATATAACCTTATTAGCGTAAGTGACATGTAATGATACAGAAATGAGATTGTATCCGTTTCATATGTTTAATTTAGAAGTGAGATATGTGCCGTTTGCCATGCTAGCTGTCTAGCTTGTTGTGTGTCATGAATAGCCTGCGTATGGTTTCCCTCCATTACATGTATTAGTGACGCATTGGCTATGAGTTTTCGATGTAAGAAAAGTAGTAGAGTAACTGCGTTCTTTGTTGAAGCAAGCGTGAATGTTCGTTGTGTCATCCTACTGAGTGTATTTTGATGTTTCTACAGAAACAAAGATTCATTAAATATGTGGCATCAAGACCATTGAGCCTTTGAGTCCGCTACAAGTGCATTGAAATACTGTTGTGCTTTGTGTTATTTATTGCACGTTGGCACTTTATTGTATTGTACTTATTGCATTTTTGCACACTGCATTTTGCACACTAGCACTTGAAGCACTTTGCACTCGGCACTTTAATCACTTGCATCATGTGATGTCAGGTGTTCAATTAGTATAAGTATGGGCTGCTAGGTACCGGTCTTATGTCTGAGGAAGGGCAGTGTGTATAAGTATGGGCTGCTAGGTACCTGTCTTATGTCTGAGGAAGGGCAGTGTGTATAAGTATGGGCTGCTAGGTACCTGTCTTATGTCTGAGGAAGGGCAGTGTGTCCCGAAACGTCACATGTGGTGAATAAAAATAAAAAAATAAGAAAAATAATGGAGCTCTAGTGTGCGGACTTAACTAGTGTGTCTAGTGTGCGGACTTCTTTGTAATTTTTATTGTCACTTTTTGAGTCCAGCACCTACTTTAACATTTAGATGTGCGCACCTTTTTCTACATTATACGTTTATGTAAGTAGCAAGTCTGTCTGGAATTACATTTTTAAACTGCTCTAGTACAACCAAATTGCACAGCTCCTCAAACGTCTTCACTCCTTCAGACGTACGCCAACGCATAAACAAACTAGTCAACTCACGGGCAAGTTCAGTATGTGTTTTATCTCTCCCCCTTCTTCCAATTCCTAAATTTCTGTCTGTAAGCTTCAGGAATAAGCTCAAAAGCCTTCAAAATAGCCCCCTTTACAGCTTCATAATTCTTCCGTTCCAATGCACCAAGCGCAATAAAGGCCTCCTGAGCGCGCCCTGTTATCACGGCCTGTAATAACAGCGTTCGATCAGCATCTCCCCAACTTCGCTCACTGGCAACATTTTCAAATAACGCAAAAAATACATTGGGGTCGCGTTTGTTGAATTTCGGCAGAAATTTTATCATAGTAGACAAGTTTGACTCAGATGTATTAGCTGATTGAGTTGATGGTAGAGGCAAATCACCAGTGCCACCGGCTGGCCATTTACCTGCTGCCATCAACCGAAGTCTCTAAGTCTCATTCTCTAACTTGATGCGCTCAAGCTCACTTTCTTTTTCCAATTCGCGCTGCCGTATTTTTAATCTCTCATATTCCAGAAGACGCTCTTTTTCAGTCCTCGTTCCCTCTCTTTAGCCCTTTCGGCCAATTCTCTTGCTGCCCATCTATTGCGTTCGGTTTGTAATTCAATAAGTACCTTTTGTTGCTCAAAAGTTAAATGAACAGCCTGAGGAGTCGATGTACTTAGAGGGGCAGGCCGCTCAGATAACTCATTCATCGAAACGACGTCCATCTCATTAAGTCTCTAATACCAATGTTTGTAATGTTGCCTTTTTGGCCGACTTCGGAAGTTGAGACTCAAAACAATAGTGTTCAGCGACTTTACGCAACTGGTCTTTCGTTAGACCAAACAATTCTTTTTTCGTCGGAGCAGCAAAAAACACACTAAGATTCTCCATTCAAATAACAATCTAAAAGTAGTCCGATTGTCATAGTACAACAAGCTTACTCAAAAAAAAAAAAACATTCATGAAAAATTCGAAAGCCTTAATAAATCTACCCAATAGTACACATCCCCCCCACCAGTCACTCGGCCCCTGAAAGCACAGCGGAAAACTTTGGCCTACCTATACAGAGAGTGAGCTGCCCGGCATCTATTTCACCAACAAATGCCCTGAATATGTCCACCCCCTGGTGATGTAGTACTCGAGTCCGGTCACGAGACCAATTTCTGCTTTCTCGGTCTCGTTCCTTCAAAGACTCGGTCTTGACTCAGTCTCGGACCACAGTGGGAGGAGAAGGACTCGTAATTTCAGACCGAGTCCTCGAGACCAACACATTTTTTATGTTCATATAAAAAAACAGACAACACATAACAACAATAGTAATAAAATGCAATGTTGACCGGCATTATTTAAAAATGACATCCCATGGTGCAATGCAAAGATACTGCCGTCAGAGCCGTTTATTTATCTCTATAGCTCTGCTGCCGGTGAGTGTCTGTAGGTCAGCATAGTCCATATTAAGACGTTAAGACTGCTCCTCTAAACAATTCCCAATCTAGCTTAGTCTGTAGGCCTAACTGTTGATTATTAACTGGGGTGATATTAAATTATGAATATTAAAACTGAAATTTTTTTATGGTCTTGGTCTCGACTCGGTCTCGACTCCTAAAGGACTCGGTCTCGACTCGGACTTGCTTCCTCAAAGACTCGGTCTTGACTTGGACTCGACTGTATTTGAAAACCAACAGACTCGGTCTCGACCCTTCAAAGACTCGGTCTTGACTCGGACTCGGCATAGGCGGTCTCGTCCCAATCACTACCACCCCCTACGTCTTCAGTGTGCCCACCTATGATTGAACCGAGCAGTTCCGCCACGTTCGACACACCGATTAAGCTACAAGTTAACCAACACAAAAAAGGTTTTAGGCGTCTCACCTAAGACCGGGTTTGCACTTAGCTCAAAAGTAACTTACCCTATTAGGTTCCGCCAGGCCTCCTGACACCAAGAAACATCGAGGAAAAAGCGCACGAAACGATTAATCCTGCAGCTAAGTACAGGATGCCAGCGGAACTCCCTCCCGTCGTAACAAGCGTACACTGGAAAACACGTAATCAATTAAGCTCATTCACAAAACAAAACATGGAACTCCCCAAAAAATCCCTGTGCGTAAGGCACATCTAATCACACAAAACCGGAGTTATCAAAAAAAAAAAATATTGTTATCGTGCGTCTAAGAGGGGGGAAAAAAATCTTACCGACCTAGGCACAATTTCCAGCCCCCACATGTAACACATGCTGGCTCACGCATGAGCATAAGGGAGTTCCACGCCAGAATGAGTAAATAAAGAATATTTATTAACGTAATATAAGAAAAAGTCAGTGTAATGAGCAAGGTGTAGTGCGAGTGTATGTCTAGGAATGTGTTCAAACAAAATAAAAAGACGACGGTCAAGAGGAGAGGAAGCCCCTCTGCGCTTGGAACCCAGGCCTTCAAATACAGGTGCTCATCAGGGCAATACCAAACACCTGCACATCTCGGGCAACCTGCTTCACTCAGAGACAGACAAGCATGAGTGCAAGTGGGCTGGGCCAGTGGAGACCCGGCAGGGTCGTAACAAGCTATATCCAGCTAATGAGGTAAGGTCTATGGAAGCATCATGTTACATTCATAATGCAGACCCTAAGGCCCAATCCCATTTCTCATTCTTCTCCTTCCCCTAGCCTACCCCTTGTCTCTTGAAACAGAGTGGCAAGACATAGGGTGAGAACAGTGATGGGCAGTAGCTTACTACTTGGAGCGAAGCTACTAGCTTAAAGGATATTTCCTGTATTTAGCATGTTGAGTCCCTTTTCTGGTTTATTTTAGATGAACTAGAGTGGTGGACACCTACATTTTGATGATTGGTCCTGTCTCGACTTTTCTGACTCGTTTTGAATCGGCAACAGAAAGAGAAGGCACATGGCAAAGGATGCTGCTATTGAAAAATACTTTGAGAGTGAGTGTGTGTGCATGTGTGTAGCTGGGTAGGTCATGGTACATGGTACAAAAATACAAATGTAAATGCACTAATACAACACTTAACCCACAACTACTGACAATGGAATTACTCTTTTAGAGTGAGTGAGGAAGAGAAACAGAATATTTCTGTAAATTGTTTATGTTAATTTAGAATCATTTATTTCTTTGAATCATTATACAGTTTCAAAATGTTTAATTGTTTGTGTTTTTTATATGAAAGATGTCGATTGTTGTAGATAAAAGTAGCGTGTTTATTTCAACTGGTTTTTAACTGGTTTAATTTCTAAGTGTATATATGTAAAAGCTTGTATAATTTTTAAATGTTTGTTTTATTTGCAAGGTTGTGTTTGTTAAACTTGGTAGCTTGTGCTTTTAATTACTAGTTCTGGATTTGTGTTAATTTTCAAGTACTTTTGGTAGTTACTGTAATGGGCCACATGTGGCCCGGGGACCCAGCCAACATTCAGCCAACACTCAGCATATCAGTTTTATAGTATGTGGGCCAGTACAGGCCCGGCGGGGACCCAGCCGACATTCAGCCAGCACTCGAAACAATAAGTCATTTTACTGTGTGTGAGCCACACCTGGGCCAACAGAAACAATAAGAGTCTTTTTACTGTGTGTGGGCCACGCCTGGGCCAAGAGAAACAATAAGAGTCATTTACAGTGTGTGGGCCAGAGCAAATTCTTTGTGTCAGTTATCAGTGACTGGGCCATTTTTGGGCCGGGGACCAAGTCAGTAGTGGGCCAACACTGAGGCAACCCCGAGGCAAGGTAGTGGCCCAGAAGTGGGCCAAACAAATTTTGCTATGTGGTTTCAAGTGCCAGACTGATGGCAGTATAACACTAACTTCCTCTGTCTGTCTGTGCATCTGAGAGGAAGTAGACTAATACCTGCGGTCTGAGAAGCAGAAAAACAGAAAAACCACTAAAATACCGGTACTCACTAGACACCAATGTTCACTAGACACCTACAGTACACTCTTAAAACGAATGTGTTGTCCCTATCTGGACACAGAGATGTGTTAAAAAACAACGCAAGTTGTGTTGTTTTCAACACATTTGTTTTAACAGTGTATGTTCTACTTACTGATAACATTTAAGTCCTTTCATTATTTTTTTGTCTTTATAATTTTGGTCTACCTTAAAGCATGATGTCCAGCAGTCGTGAGCTTTTTTCTATCGCAGCGGGATTGGAGGTGATTAAAAAGGGTTTTGTTAATGAGAAGACTTAATAGCTGAATACATTTGTTTGGTACACTCTTAAAACGAATATGTTGAAAACAACACAACTTGCGTTGTATTTTAACACATCTCTGTGTCCAGATAAGGTCAACACATTTTGCGTTATTTGTAACACATCACTAGTGTCACATTGTGTTACACAGCATTTGTTTTTTAACTTTTGCGTTATTCTTACACCAAATTAACACGTGTGTGTCAACTTGAATTACTACATTTACTACTACAATATATTGCAATTATTACTATAATTACTACCATTGAAAACAAATCACAAACAAACCAGATACATTTACCATAATTTTTATTAGTAATAGTACTAATCACTGCAATGCACTTCAGCAGCGTTTTGAAAACACTGACTGGAGAGTGTTCGCAACTCAGGCCACCCATGACCTCCACACGGACATTGATTCATATGCCTCCTCCATTTTGGACTGTATCAACTCCAACATCAACAGTGTCACCACCCTCAAACGGATTACGACTTTCCCTAATCAGAAGCCATGGATGAACAGTGAGGTCAGACTTCTGCTGAAGGCACGAGACAGCACATTCAGATCTGGTGATGCTCCAGCCTATAGCTCATCCAGGGCATAATCTGAAAAAGGGCATCAAAAAGGCCAAGTACAACCACAAGCTAAAGATTGAGGATCATTTCAAGAACAGCTCTGACCCCCGACCTATGTGGCAAGGCATCCAGGCCATCACAGATTACAAAACTACTAACTCCACCTCCCCTGTCATCGACACCTCCCTGCCTGATGGGCTGAACCACTTCTATGGTCGCTTTGATAGGGACAACAAGGAGGTGGCCATCAAGGCTGTGGTCTCTGCAGATCACCAGCCCCTCACACTCCACCATCGATATGTGTGCGGCACTGAGCAGAACTAATGCACGTAAGGCCGCTGGTCCTGATGGTATCCCCGGACGCATTCTCAGGGCCTGTGCAGTGCGGCCGACTGAGGTTTGGACTGACATATTTAACCTGTCACTAGCCCAGGCAGTTGTCCCCGTGTACTTTAAAACCACCTCCATCGTGCCGGTGCCAAAACACTGCAACAAGCCTTAATGACTTCCGTCCAGTCGCACTCACCCCCATCATCCTGAAGTACCAGCCGCTTGAGAGGCTGGTCCTGACCCACCTCAAGACCTGTTTACTACCCTCACTGGACCCCTTCCAATTCGCCTACCGTCAGAACAGGAGTACAGAGGATGCCATCTCTATGGCACTTCACTCGGCCCAGTCCCACATTGACAATAGCAACACCTATGAAAGAATGCTGTTCATTGACTTCAGCTCAGCATTCAACACCATCATCCCCTCCAAACTGATCACCAAACTCAGAGAATTGGGCATCAATACCTCCCTCTGTAACTGGATTCTGGACTTCCTAACCAACAGACCACAGTCTGTTAGGTTAGAAAACCACACCTACTCAACCATCAACCTGAACACCGGCGTTCCACAGGGATGTGTGCTGAGCCCTCTCCTCTACTCCCTCTTCACCTACAACTGCACACCTGTACATGGCTCTAAAATCATTGTCAAGTTTGCAGATGATACTACGGTGATTGGTCTCATCAGCAACAACGATGAGACGGCCTACAGGGAGGAGGTCCAGCACCTGACATCGTGGTGCACTGATAACAACCTGGCTCTCAACACCAAGAAGACCAAAGAGCTCATTGTGGACTTCAGGAAGTCCAAAGCTGGCACACACACACCCATTCTCATCAACAGGACTGAGGTGGAGCGTGTCACCAGCTTCAAGTTTCTGGGTGTCCACATCTCTGAGGACCTCTCTTGGACCCTCAACACCTCTACACTGATCAAAAAGGCTCAGTGTCTCTTTTTTCTAAGGAGACTAAAGAAGGTCCATCTGTCTCCTCAGATGGTGGACTTCTACCGCTGCACCATCGAGAGCATCCTCACCAACTGTGTCACAGTTTGTTTGGTATGGCAACTGCTTTGCCCATGACCGGAAAGCACTGCAGAGGGTGGTGAAAACTAGATAGATAGATAGATAGATAGATAGATACTTTATTGATCCCCAGGGGAAATTCAAGAAACTGCCCAACGCATCACCGGTTCCTCACTCCCCTCCATCGAAGCCATCCAAAGCAAGCGATGCTTCTCACCCCAACCACAGACTGTTCACCCCACTTCCCTCCGGAAGGCGTTACAGGTCTCTCTGCACCCGAACTAGCAGGTTCAGAGGAAGCTTCTTTGGGTTGTCACCCTACTAAACTCTAGCTTTGCATCCCGGTGACATGCACCGAACTAAGCCCGCATCACCCCCTGCCCCGCCTGATGCCTCGTTGCCTGTGACTGTTGAGGTGTCTACGATCATGGCAGCCTTGACAGGGACCACAAGGAGGCAGACATCCCCCAGTCCCATTTATTTTGCTCTTATAAGGTTACTGTTAACACTGCACATACTTATATTTAATTTATACTACTCTAAACCACCTTGTGAAAACAACTGTATACTACTGTCTACACTGCACTATATCTTTTGTCCTGTCTATGCACCACCTACTTTATATATCACATTGCACTTTTTCTGCTTTTTTGCACTTCCGGTTAGACACAAAACGCATTTCGTTGTCTCTGTACTTTTACTCTGCACAATGACAATAAAGTTGAATCTAATCTAATCTAATCTAAACCTCTTCACGCTATATATAGGAACTGGTGCAAACTCAAATTTACAGTAATCTAAAGCAGGCTGTGTTATTGGGGAGTTGGAATGACTGAGTGAGTAACGAAGACACATAAACGTAACATTTTACAGGAGGGAGGTAAGGGAGGCTCAACATTTCTACATTTCAACACATGACTATTTATATAGCAGGAACGTGAGAAAGTGCATGAATATGTTTCAGTGGTTGTACCACGATAGCTGCTTCCGGGAGACATCTGATCTTTTTGGTGAGCCGAGCGTCCCAAGCAACAAAGAGAGAAGAGTGTGACACGGCATGAAAGACCATTTCTACGATGAAGTCTTCCTCAAGGTAAAGATCTCTGTTAAGATGTCGACTCCCGACCCTCTCATTGCTAAACATTCCCTCCTATGGTGGTTTAATGGTGACAAGACCAGGCTTTCACAAATGTACATTATCTTCATGCATTAGTTTAGATATATGTTTTTTGAATGTGAATCTATACTGTCTGAGTTCTTGTGTACTTTTCATATACCAATTTCCATAACCAGAAAGGCAGAAATGAAACATGGCTGGATATGGGTCCCACTAAAATTGAATATACTAAATGTTAATTGTAATTGTTTTCCATCTTGAATTTAGATGATGCATGGCATGTGTGGTGACCTCAAAAGCACTAAGACAGTGGTTTTCAAACTTTTCACAATGAGTACCACCTCAGAAAACAATACCACCATTATGACTGGCATTAAAAAACAATTCACATATTGTATGTTATTGCCAATTTCACATATTGTATATTGCAAACTGTTTTGCATTGTTTGTTGCTGGCAGGTGACATGGAAGCTTAGTCACATGTGCTGGGCTCATTGTCACCAACTTCGGTTTTGTTCGACATATTCAGGGTATCTGCAAATTTAAAGACTTTTAAGACCTTTTCAAGACATCTAAATGGAAAAATTAAGACTATATCACGGCAAAAAGATACATACAACAACTTAAAACTGTTTTATGCAATAGTTTTTTTTCTACTAATTTGAACACCCACCCCATTTTGGATGTATACAGAAGCTACCAAATATATTTTGGCGAAAGAAAAATAATTGTGTGTGAAGTACCTTCACAGCTATAATTGCCCAATGTCTGGTCTGGGCTGCTTGCTTTTGAAGCTGGCTGTAGGCTACATATCTGGTTGTGCTTCTGGCTGAGGCTGACTGTTCTTCACCGGTGTCTGTAGTAGCCTAGGCTACTTGCCAAAGACATGTGTAGGCCCTACTGGACTGGATTCCCTTCAATATTTATACGAATGTCAAAATAAAATAAAACTAGATGTACCGCATAGCGGTACAAAATATGACCGCCGCTCAGTCCTGTACATCTGTTCCGCGAAAATAAATCACACTTCAATTTGTCTCCATATTTTACTCCATCCCCCACTCTTGAAACTTTTGTGTATGCTTGTTTGGCATGCCTGAGTGTGTGTGTCGCTGCACAGAAAGTAGCCTACTGGTGCTGAAAAGGTGAATAGATTGTAGAATAGCCAAAGAAGATGTAGCATTGTTATAAAACCTTTAAAATCTCTAAACAATCACAAGTAGGGCAGTTCATCACAGTTCATCCATTGCAACTGGATTGATGAAAGGTCACTTACACCTGTAGGCTACATTGTATTTGGGAAAAGCAAAAGGTATCAGCATAATGTTATTTATTTATTTATTATTTTTTTGTTTTTTATGTATTTTTAAACAAAAACATCTCTGTCAGTTCCATGCCGTTTTCAACAGCTATCAAAAACAAAGGTCATTTTGGATGGATGGATTTTTTTTGTGAATGTTTCTTCTTCTACATAAGATTTTAGTCATCTTTAGTTCATGTAATACTTTATTGTCAATGCACAAATTAAGTAACAGTAGTCTGAAACGTTATTGTTAATGCACAAATTAAGTAACAGTAGCCTAGTCTGAAACGAAATGCTGTTTTACATCTAACCAGTGGTGCAAATAACTGACATGTCCAAATGGGCCTTGATGAAATGCGTCGCTAGACTGTTCATACACATTTTAACGGGCCAAAGTTGAAGAGCTTTTGTCCGTTATTGTTAGTGCAAATATAGGCTGATTCATGTTCCCTTGCATTGTTTAACTGAGGTCCATGGCTAGTCTGGCTTTCATCAGACCAAGCTCAATCTTTTAAGAAATCAAAAAATAAATAGCGGGCAGATCAGGCTGGGTTCACCCAGCCTAGTCCATAGGCACCCGATATTGTTTAATTATATAGAGATATACACGAGATATACACGGCTATTCTAAATGCAAAAATGCATCAGGGAGTTATGACAAAACGGTAACTAACAAACTAGATCCTAATAGAAAGCTGTTAGCTTCCCTAAGCTACAGGTAGGATTATAAGGTAGGCCTATTTACAACATAAATTGTCAATAGGCTATGCTGGCGACACAAATAAAATCTCCTTTGAAACCAATGGCTTTACTTTACAGTATCAAGTGGACTTAAACTGTCATATCGCGGGCTTAAAGTTGTAATAACATTCACGCAGCTCCATGAGTCAAGGAAAGCGAATGAAGTAGCCACTTCTAAATGGGACCCACTACACAGTAGCCTAAGGTGTTTTGCTAAAGCAGCCATAATGAAATGAAGGTGTCATTGTTTGGATACTTCACACACACGTGCTTTTTAATTTCACAGACTACAACTACCAAGCTGTAATCAAAGCACATCGATTCCCCTCACACCCTGCACGCACTTAGAACAAAATAAACAGGCGCCTCAGTCTCAATGCATGTATAGGCAAAACTGTATCAGACCCGTGTAACGTTGGTAAATCTTCCATTGCACAGAATGATTTTGTAGCACGTGCAATAAATGATAGTCGAAAGATACAAACAGTGCTGCTATACATTTGCTTGGTATAACCGCATTTATAGTTTTCTACAAATGCAATAAATCAAATGCCTCCATCACTCAACCAACGCTAACGGTAACATTACCTAGGTCCTTATTGATATTACAAGATTAACGCATCTGCAGTAAAAAACCAAGCATGTCCGATAAACATCCTCAGATTTATTTCGGCTTCAAGAAGAAATGGGAATTACACTTCATGTGAACATGTGAACATCGTCCTATACTTATTAGAAGTTTGCTGCGGTAAATTACAGTCCTTGTATGAAGCGTCCATTGTTTTTTCCAACCCACTTTTAACTTCCAACAAAATTACGTCTCACTGCAACGATGCGCCATCTAGTGGACAAACGACTACTTCTCGCCAATACTGAAAATGCAGCCATGATGATGATGAATATTTATTTTGGCTTTCTTTTAATCCTACTGAATTTGTAATTATGTATCGCCGCTCTAATACCGATAGTATGTGGGTGCCTGTGTGTGTGCATGTGTATATGTGTGCACCGCCATTTACAGGCCAATGAGTGTACAGTCATTAAATGTACACATAACCTAATTTTTTTAGACCCCCCCATGGATGAAATTCTACGAAACTTGGCATACCCCCGGAGAATGCCAGGTCAATCATACACATACAATTTGGTCCCCGGGACGAAATGAAATTTTTCCGTAAAAGTCTAGTGGGGCTACATACCCACCAAATTTCATGTACCCCGGTGGTTCGGTGTCCCGGTATCAATGACCAAAAATTCAGAGAGTAGATGACGGGAAAAATTCTTGAATTGTGTGCATGTGTGCGTGTACAAATTTATGTTTATGTGTGTGTGTGTGTGTGTGTGTGTGTATGTGTGCGTCTTGTGTGTTTGCCTGCGTGTATGTGTGTTTGTGCATGTGCATGCATGCGTATTATATGTCTACTGTGTGAGTATGTGTCATAATGATGATTACTGTAAATGTATGTGTGTGCGTGTGTATCTGTTTATGCACATGTGTGCACATGGAATGGGTTAACATGACCCCTGGAGGCAAACATAATGGAAAAATTGGTCATCCTAGGCCCTACAGTTCTCAAGATATTCACAGAGAACTGTATCTGCCCTACCCTCCTTTCGGGGGGTCCAGTCCAGCAGGGGGGGGGCTACAGATCAAAACGAAGAATGACGGTTCCATGCTATCCATGTGGGGGTACATGCCCACCAAGTTTTGTGTACCCCGGTCTTTCAGTGTCCCGGGAATCCTTGTTGGTGTACGTCACTAAATGTACAAATAAATTATTTTATTGTAAGGCCCCCCATGAACGAAAGTACACAAAACTTGGCATGCATTCGGAGGGTGTCATAATGATCCTACACTTCCAATTTCGTGCAGTTTTGACTATGTTAGGTCACAGATACCTTCAATTACAACACCTCATTTTTACTTTTTTGTGTTTAACTAGGTGGCGCTATACATGAAATGAGTGGTTATGGAATGGGTTGACATGGCCCCTTGAGATCAACATACAAAAAAAATGGTCCTCCTAAACCCTACGGTTTTCGAGATATTCACAGAAAACTGTGTCTGCCCCCCCTCCTTTCGGGGTCCAGTCCAGCAGGGGGCTACAGATCAAAACGAAAAACGATGGTTCCATGCTATCCATGTGGGGTTACATGCCCACCAAGTTTCGTGGTACCCGGTCTTTCAGTGTCCCGAATCATTGACGGAAATTTGGGCATGCGAAAAAGAAAAAAAAAAAAAAAAAAAAAAAAAAAAAAAAAAATCTGACTAAACCTGCGAAGCGGCGGTCATAATAAGAGGTTTTTGTTAACATAACCTGTTTTTACGTTAAATCTAATGGACATAATTCCATTCCATTCCAAAATAGGCCAGTAATGTTAACAATGTAAATTTAAAGATGCTGGCAATCAAACAAGCGCACGCAGCGTTACCATTCAAAGTCCTAGTCAGGCCTTAAAAAAATGTTGCAAAACAACCTTTTCCATTAATTTCCCAAGTTGTGGCAGATAAAGTGGGCCTGACATGGAGATCCCTGATTACCCGTTTACTTACCTGCAACCACCACAATCTCAGGGCACACTATACGCAAAAGGCATTTGTAGAGAACTCCAGACAATTTACTGTACACAATAAATTTTCCCGGCAAAGAATACTATATCTTAATATAGTAAAAAAATAACATCTTTTTACCTGCTTTAAAAAAAAAATGAACTAGAAAGGACTAGTCCATAGACACAGGCATCTTGTACAGCTTTGTAGAGACAATGAATTATACAATACATTTTCCAGGCAAGGAAAATACTTTTATGTTCATGCTGTTAGTTTTTAATCAGTTTTCCAACTTTTGATTTTGACAGCTTTGACAGCCAAAGTGCAAACCCACTCTTTGCACCTGCCCCAGGGTTTTACATGTTTTTTGAACAAGTGCAAGTACAATGTAGGCTACACGTTTTGCAAAACACATACTAAATCATTGAAAATATTTATATTGTAGAGGTATGTACCCTTTCAACAAGGTAAATAAAAACAATGCTTGAACGTTCTATTTGGGCCCCAATCTACTTCCTCTGCATTAAGATAACATATGGAATGTTAAAAAGGAAGTCTTGTGGGGCCAACTATGATGCTGATAATGGAACTCTCTTGAAAGGGTCCATATATATATTGAGAAATATTGTAAGATACAATATTATGGACAGGTACTGTAAAATCATATATATTAAAAGGATATTACTGTAAATGGTTTATATGTGTATTGTTAATATACAGTGTGTGCTCTCTCTCTCTCCTCAAAACCATCTCCTCTCATTCTTTCTCTCCACCATACTCAAGTCTCTCTCTCCCTCCCTCCCTCCCTCCTATGTCTTCTATGTTGTGGGAGACATGATACGTGAAATTAAATCGTAGTGATGGTTGTCAATGCCATCTTGAGTTTCAGTACGGTGTTTGCCAAGATTAAATATATCCTGAAAGCCTATATCTGCTTTCACAACTCTGTTCAGCAGTTTCTCTGAACACTGATGTGCTGCAGATGAGATATTGGAGGAGGCCCGTCTGATGCAGTGCTCAGCTGAATCACCTTTACTGTACCATAGCTCGGTACAAACAGACCTCCATGGTTACGCAAGGTCAGCAAATGATAGTGATGACCGAGAGATGAGGGCTCAGCTGTACTAACCAAGCTACTGCAGCATACATCACACTTCACACAAATCCTGCGATATACACTAGAGCAGTGGTCTCCAACACGGTGCCCGCGGGGCGGCTATGAGGCGCCCCCAGCGCACCTTCTAAAAATAGCCAACAGGTCGCCTGCAGATCACGCTCTAAAAACACGCTCCATTGTAAAGTTTTCAATAGATATTTAATTCAAGACCAGAACCATTTTAAGAATGTATGCCATACATCTGTAACAATAAATTGATATTGGTGATACCTTACAAATTGTAGCTGCGTTGAATTTTAGCCTTTGGCTCCAAATCCGTTTCCCATTCAATCTTTAAACAACAACGGAGATGGAGCGCATACACGCTGTTCGCACGCATAGACAGTTAAGGGGGAATAAACTTGCTCGTGTGGTGTAGCCAATGGAAGCATATCTATACGGTGCATGATTGTTCAAGGACTGAAAAACAATTGCTTTAGCTCACAGGCCTTTTCTCCTCCGTTGGCTATTGCCGTATAATAGCGCTGAAAATGTTGTGGCATGCCTGGCTGAGCAGGACTGTGCATTACCTCTTTTTGTCAGAACACGGAGAGATTTCAGGTGTGCAATAACTTTAAAAGGAGTTTTCATATGTTAGGGTGGTGTGGGCGATTGAAATGTTAAAACCGAATTGTCCACTTAAATCAGAACTTAAACAACCCCTGAATTCATAATGGTGGGTGGGTATACATTTACAAATTGTAACCCAAATTATTAATTGCACAAAAAGATTGTTTTTTTTTTGTTTAAAAAAAATTGAATAGATTCCCCATGCAAACGTTGAAATGAATAAACTGAACAAAAATGTTGGTAGTGTTGCATAGGCTATGGATATTAAAGTTGAAAATACAGTTGCTTAATATATCAAGACTTATAGGCCTACACAATATTGATTATTTAAAAGTAAAAATCACATAGGCCTATTATTTAGGAGGACTACCCTCGCAAAAAAGGGGTGAGGGTATGTTTGTTTCAAATGAGTAGCCCTCCATATGATTTCGGGTCTTCAGGTAGCCCTCATTCCCAAAAAGGTTGGAGACCCCTGCACTAGAGCATTCTCAGTTAGGGCCCCAAAGCTGGTAGGTAGGTAGCTATGGTCTAACACCACACCAGTCACTTGCTCAAAAGGAGAGGGTGCAATGTCACTGTCATTCTCCACAGCTGGCGCCACTGAAGACATGTCAATAGCTGACAGGCAGTTGGTGGTGTCCTGTGCTTGTACATTGCCTGTGTCTCCTGGAGTGATGCCACAGCGGACCAT
Source organism: Alosa alosa (assembly GCF_017589495.1). NCBI lineage: Eukaryota > Metazoa > Chordata > Actinopteri > Clupeiformes > Clupeidae > Alosa > Alosa alosa. The sequence continues at coordinate 6,460,115 of NC_063189.1, forward strand.
AATGTGCCTGAAGTAATTCTGGAAGCTAACAACACTCGGGTTGTTATTCCATCCTCCTGAAATAATAAAAAAAAGAGAAAAAGACAAAAGCAGGATTGAACTTTTGAATGTTTCATGTCATGGTTCAGACGCATTAAGTGCTGAGCAGTGTTCAGTGCAGCGCATCTGATGTAAAAGACCAATAAAAGCCAGAATTTATCAGTTGTGTTTGTATTTCTATCCTTGCCTGTTTAAGGGTTAAGTAAAGACATTGGTGTTTATAATTTCCACTTTAAATGAGTGCACATTTCAGCCTAGACCTTGTTGTTAAAGGGTTTCACATACTTTCATTTGGTACAAATATGACAAAAACCTATTCAAAAATGACCAAGCTAACCTGTTAGGCTTAGTTCAGACTGTCATCAGAAATCCGATTAAAATCTGATCTCTCTGACTGACCGTTCGCTTTGCATAATGAAAGTGCTCAGATCCGTGTTGGATCTCTGAGATCCACCTAGGCTACCATAACAACTAGACGCATCATGCCCAGAAATGGTAAACAAACCGCGGAAGGTAGAAATAGTTATGTCAATTACCGCATGCAATAAACATCTGTTCTTACCTGAGGCCCTGATGGAATTTAAAAAAAGCTCTGTAGCGATCTCACCCTCAGACAAGAATCACCTTTGGCCAGGACGGCCATTTATTGGAACAGGAAGACTCAAACACAATCAGACATACTAGGATAACTACATAGGGCAACACAGGGGTAGTCTCTGCCACACATGTAACACACAATAAGGGTTTACCACACACATCAACACGAGGATAAACACATAAGGTACAACCAAAGAGACTAACACGCTAACAAATACACAACATGGTAAACGTAACTACAACTATTATAACCGACATTACACATTATAGCATTCACTCGCACTGTGAACGTTAAACATGTACATCCACCGACGCTACAGCTCTAAGTGGTCCTGGCTGAATCGATAAGTGCACACATACTGCTGTCTCTCAAGCAGCTCTGGTATCATCATGGGGAATGACTCAAACGAGTCGTTTCAAATGCTAATGTTAAAGTTAGCTCAGTTTGCCTCAAGTTCATTTCATTAGGCTAACGTTACTCGGTTGTGGACCATAGCTTGCAACACCATTATCAGATATTACTCTACAAACATAGCCGACAAAAAAGTTTCTTACCACCTTTCCAAGATTTTGATATCATACATCTAAATAGTTTATGGTTTTCTTCCATCAAACGTGATACTAGTGCAAACGCTAGCTAACGTTACCCTCACTTGTCAAATGCAATTGCTTAACGTTACCGTGTGAATAACGTTATTTTCATGAACACAAACAAAAAACAACATTTAGTATCATAGTCAATCAAAATAAAATCTTACCTATGAAATGTTATGCCTTTCTCCTTTGTCTTCTTGTTTCGCTCGTTTGAACATGCGGCGCAAAAGTCTGGCATCTTTCCCTCCCAGGCGTAGTCAAATGACTCACTGAACCCCTGTACCAAGATGGCGGCCGTATCGACGCATTCCAAGAGGCTCAACGCGACTTCTAGTGTTTATTTCTATGCCGTCGTCCTACTATGTTTGTTATAGTTACCATTCATAAGCATTGATATGGAACGGTGTCCTGTTATTCAGAATTAATAGCCACCCCACCAGCCAATCAGAAAAGATTAATGGAAAAATAAGTCCCGACCGGGCGAACCGGACCCCGACGCGCAGCGGAGCGGTCTTGTTCTGCCCTGAAGTAATAAATAATAAAGTCCCCACAATATGCCTTTGGCTTCATAGCCAAAATTGTTCTTAAATCTTTAGTTGGATATTGGATGTGAGAAGCATAAAATGGGTGTTCCATAACTTAACTTAATCCATAATTTGATAGCCTACTGTATCTGAAGTTAGACTTGAAAAAGAATCTGTCTTCTCACCGGTTCCATTTTTTTTAACAGCCATTTCATCATTGATAAGTTGATTACACATCTATATTAACATGTTCTATCAAAGAAAAGATAGAAAATAACTATTTGTGTGTGTGCTGTAAAATGGTTAGAAGAAATGAAATCGGAATCGGCTAAAATCGGTATCGGCAGGTCAAACTCTATGACAAATCGGAAATCGGTATCGGCCCAGAAAATTGCAATCGGTGCATCTCTAGTGCAACCGTCTGCTTTCACTTTTGAATGAAGTTCCAGTCCTTGCGTAGTGATATAAAATAGGCTACCTGAATTAGAAGCACAAACTCCGTTGCCATTGACAGCGGTCATTATTTTTTTCAGAGGTCCTCGAAAATAATGACCGCTACTTGAGAAATCCCATTCAAGTCAATGGAGCATTCTACTTGCCTTGTGAAGAGCCGTGTAATAAAGGTATTATAACTTGGACAGATAGTGTGTTGTGATTTTGAAAGCACAAGGCTCAATGAGAGTGAAGCTATTGAATTTTATCCCCAATAAAATATATTATAAATAGGCTGAACATAACTTCCCAAAACAAGCAGGTGTAGTATGTTGATAGGGAGGCCCTAGATGTGTGTTGTGATAATAGGCTCAATGACAGTGAAGGTATTGAATTGTATCCCCAAGCAAAATATATTATAAATAGGCTGAGCATAATTTCCCAAAACAAGCAGGTGCAGTATGTTGATAGGGAGGCCCTAAATGTGTGTTGTGATTTTGAAAGCACTATAGGCTCAATGAGAGTGAAGGTATTGAATTGTATCCCCAAGCAAAATATATTATAAATAGGCTGAGCATAATTTCCCAAAACAAGCAGGTGCAGTATGTTGATAGGGAGGCCCTAAATGTGTGTTGTGATTTTGAAAGCACTATAGGCTCAATGAGAGTGAAGCTATTGAATTTTATCCCCAATAAAAATATATTATAAATAGGTCAAGTCAGTGTTTCCATAATTAGCAGGTGTATGTTGCTAGTGCCCTAGATGTGTGCTGTGATTTTGGAAGCTATAGGCTCAATAACAGTGAAGCTATTGAATTTTTTCCCTCCAATAAAAATATATTATAAATAGGGCGAGTCAGTTTTTTCCACAATTAGCAGGTGTAGTATGTTGTGATTTTGGAAGCACTAGGCTCAATAACAGTGAAGCTATTTACATGTAGCCTATCTTTGTATCCACTTTCGGTTTTGCAGACGGTCCCTAGACGCCGGCTGAAAGCAGAATGCTTACAGGGATGCTTTTTATTTATCCACATATGTACACGGTTCTTTCGGATGAAAACCGGTTTGTAGCTTGTTGTCTACCTTAGGCCCTACTACGGTTGGATAGAGCACTCTATTGTGCAATGAAAACATTTCGCTTACGATTTATTGAACTGCAAAACGCGAATCTTGCGAATCTGCCAAGTCTAGTTGCAGTCACATGGCCGTAATTACCATAGAGGACACTGGTATTTCTTTCTTTAAGTTTCGTTTCATTTATTAGGTTAAAATTGGGAACCAACGAGACAATTGGGAAGCCATCGAGACAATTATCCTTGCCTCAACACGTAGTTGCAGTCACATGGCTGCATCAAGTTTCGTTTCATTTATCGATTCAAAATAGCCGACGAGACCATTATCATCAAGTACTCAATTTCCAAAGCAACGAAGGCTGTTTATACCAACTTAATATTATGCATATAATTGTTAATATAGTGCTATAAATGTAGCACAAACAACGCTAGAGTTTGTTTATCAGCCATAGTCTATATTTGAATGGAGCTGGCAAAAGCCCTTAAAAAGACAGTGCACCATTTATACTAGTACTTCAAACTAGTAATGTTTTAATAGTAGTATTTTTCTTAAGAAATTTATATTTTAAACAAAAATACGGGGCACCACAAATGCAGTTCTGCTTAGGGCACAATGATTTTTACCTTTCTCCAGTTTATCCAGCCGTTCTCTGATAGCTGATACCACTTTTAGGAAAATTACCGGAAATCTTAGACACTTTTAAACGTGATGCTAGCAGGCGAGAAGCTAATGGTCTAATCAGATTCAATGATCTATGCTAGGCTGGAGCTAAAACTGGTATCGCCAGACTCAGAGAATGGCTGGATGAACTCGAGAAAGGTAAAAAATCATTGTTCAACTCAATGGGAGGTGGAAATGAGTGTAATTCCCCAAATGGTGGTAAATATGATCCATCATATTTGCTTCCTTTTCCTTTGTTTGCCATCATAGCTTAGCTTGTCAACCATTGCTAATGCTCCATACAGTTAAACTAGCCTAGAAGGCCTATTGGCTGATATAAAAACGAATATAGGCCTACTTTTTCATGAACAATAAAAAAAAATAGTTTAACTTTTAACTTCATTGATCGCGTGGTTAAGGATTTTGAATTATATACAGTATGTTTTGATATAATCTGAAGTGATAACCGTATGTCATCTTTGTAAAAAAAAATCTTGGAGACTCCTAGAGTAGGCCTACCATTAGAAGGAGTAGGAGTACACCAAGGATTAAAGTTCTCCGTCGTACTACGGATTTCCGTCAATTTGATTTTAGAAATGTCATTTGAGATCGATGCAGATCCGGTGAGAAAAAAAATAGGAGGGGGGGTCTATCACCAACTAAATATTAGGTCCGATGAGTGAATGTGTGTGATGGTAAATATTTAAAGACCTAATAGTGTTCTTGAGAACTTTCTGTGTCTCAATCAGAGACCGCTCAAGAAGATACGTCAGCCATGAGTTTCGCTTTGTTTATGTTGTAGCTACACGCTTGTCTCATTGGCCTGGGGCGGTTGCTTAAAAAAAAAGAACACGTCTGGAGGACGGTCTAAAAGTTGGATTATAGTGACACAATCGAGACAGCTGATGAGGTTTCCCAATCCGTTTAACTTTTTTGGATATGATATTGTGAGCTCTATGTGCGAATTCGGAGGCTGTGTTCTTTCCGTGCATCAATGTAGCCTTGACAATTTTCTTACCATCACGAACTCTTGTCAGGGGAGGTCATTCATTTTGGGTGTCATCTATGACTTGAACAGAACCCGATGTACTATTATTGTTACAGTTTTTAATCAATGCAACTAACATTATGTGTAAAGCGACGCAATATAAACCGTAGCCTATGCCTATTATATGTACAACAATGTTTTTCAAAATTTGCGACGGAAGGTTTTGACTGAGCGTGTTAACATAAAATAATAATATCGCAAACTGTTGAGTAAGGGGGTCAGTCGTGTTTGTGACGCACAGACAGCCTTGTAGCCTATTTTGCTTAGGCCTCACTTTTAACGACAGTAGGTTGTGAGCGTATGTTGACAAAAAATAACCATGCAATTAAAATTGTCAACTTAAAACTTTGCTATTATTAATGTATAGCACAAAAACATAACCAGTAGGCCCACCAGAACCTCGCATATTAGCGTCATGATTTGTGTGCGTCTATTTGCAAGGCCACTAGCTGTCATGGATGCGTTGCTAAAGGAAGGCACAGGTGTCAAAAGTTAAAAAAATAAATGGAGATGGGCGGCTGTTGGAAACGGGGGAGAACTAACAAGCCATGGTGTAAAAAAATTGCCAGGGTTTTGCTTTTGCGCGGTTTGCTGCAAGAAAATTGTTTATGGATGCAATAGAAAAACGTTTTAGCACGCCAACAATCAGAAGACCGCCAGAAGACGTTCGTGCACTTCAGGACATCTTCCTTACCTGGTGCAACTAGCCACCACGACAGAGGTAGGCTACGTTTATCTATGGCTGACCGTTTTTGCGCTCAGAAAGTAGGCTACGCATGTTCTTTCATAGCGCAACATGACCTGTCCCTCACCATATCGCAACCTCTTGTCAACCTTATACAATCTATTGCTTAAGACAAAAGTGCCCTCTCCAGATTGTCATTATCAGATGCGCAGACCTCCTGCATGAGCACACACAGTATTGCTGCTCATTGGAAAACTGAGTTGTCTGTAAAACTCAAAATTACCATGTTTTCATTAAATGCGAATGAGGCAACAAATGGAAATATGAACAATATCTAGAATGTTCTGATTCGTTACTTTGATGAGGAAATGTGAAGTCTTGCAAACTTGATTTTATAGATTTAACTTGGTGTTGAATTGCATATTAACAATAAAAAAAATCTCCCCTTTAAGCACTTTTGGCCTGAAGTAATTTAATAAGAGTTTAAGTTGAAGCCTTGCTACAATATTGCTGCAGTAGAAAAGAACAGCAATGGCTAATCAGCAATGGTCAGGGATGGTGAAATATTGTTTTGTTCATCAGGAAAACTCAATCTCAATCAAGAACACTCTCAATTCGCCTTATTCACATGGCGGCCATTGGCGGCTAAAACGAGGCTACAGGGTACACAAACCATAGGATTGTTATGTTCTGTGCATTCACCTGTAGGTGGCATTAATTATATAGTAACTTAAGAGTACCCTGTAGCCTCGTTTTGGTGTTTATTTGATGCTTTACTTTGCTGTTTGCATTTTTTTGTACATTAAAAACCAATAGGTCGCGACCGCAAAAGGGGTGCTATCTCCATAGGTAGATATGAACAACGTATGAATTATGGCCTGAAAAAAGTTCAGTCAAACAATTTTTTTTTTCTCACTTTAATCCCTGGAGTACACGTACCACAGTTTGAGAACCAATGCACTAAGACATAACAAAGTGAAAATATCAAAGAAATGTCTACTCTTTAATGTCCAGAGTAAAATGTTTGACAGGGCTTTTATTGAAAGTGTTTTAACTTTCTGTATCATCTGCTGGTTTGGCAATACCACTCAGTTACAGAAAAATACTGCCCGAAAAATAATAACAATAGCCAATGAACTATGAGGAAGCATGCTACCAAGTAGCCCATGGCTGCATTTACAAAGACTGACAAATGAACAAGGCCAGCAAAATAGTATGTGACAAGAGGAAAACCATTGGCTTCAATTTTATTTAAACTGCTGTCATGTGGGCGGCAATATCCCCTGATATAGTTACCAGCACCTTTCAGCAATGTGCTCCAGAGAAACCAAATGTCCTTTGCTTGACAGTATTGGCTAAATATTGTGTGTATGTTCTCTGCTTTCTTAGACAGGAAATCCATCATCAGGAACATGGCACTCAATATCTCACTGTTTGCCGCAGGATCTTTTTGTTTCTTATCCTCTTGTGCATAACTTTCACCACCTATAAATTTCAGCAGAGGCAAAAGTCATTCATCAATCCTGTCAATGCTACCATGATTCTGGTGTGGCACTGGCCCTTTGGCTATTCCACCCAACTAAACCCCAACATCTGCAGTGAAACCTACAGCATTCCCAACTGCGTCCTGATGGACAGTCGCTCTTGGTTCCACAGGGCTGACTTTGTAGTCTTCCACAACCGGGAGCTGATCACGGGCAGCCAGAGGCTGCCGACAGATCGCCCACGGCCCCACTATCAGCGTTGGGTCTGGTTCTCGCTGGAGAGCCCTGAGAACAATGGGAACTTGAGACCATTTGCGGGTTACTTCAACTACACCATGTCCTACAACCGGGATGCCGATTTCTACACACCATATGGAAGGCTTGTGCCAAAGAAGCCGGTGAAGGGTGTGACAGTTGATGATTTCATACCAAAAAATAAGTCTTCACTGGCATGTTGGGTTGTGAGCAACTTTTCACCCAGACATAAGAGAACATCTGTGTACAATAAGCTTAAGAAAGTCATTCAAGTGGATGTATACGGGGATCCATTTAATAAGTATCTGAATCAAAACAGTCTGCTCCCCACAATCTCCCGTTGCTATTTCTACCTGTCTTTTGAGAACTCTCAGTTCAAGGACTACATCACTGAGAAGTTCTGGAGGAATGCCCTGTTGGGTGGCGCCGTGCCAGTGGTTTTGGGGGCGACCCGGGCGCACTACGAGGCAGTAGCACCAAAAGGGTCCTTCATCCACGTAAACGACTTCAGTTCTGTGGAGGAACTGGGAAAGTACCTGACGGACCTGGCTGAGGATAAAGAACGCTACGCCTCATACTTTACCTGGCACCTGAATTACACCATTCAGGTTGGTGGCACCTGGGAGCACAGGATGTGTTCAATTTGCACCATGACTGACAGCCTGCAACCTAAACAGGTCTATAAGGACCTGCAGGCTTGGGAGTGGAGTAAATGATTAAATCAATACAGTTATATCAAAACAGAGTGAAAGCACCAATCACATATTTTTGCTCTTAATATGATTTTATATCAATATATTTCTTACAGTTATGATATGGTTTTAGTGGAAGAGTTCCAATGAATGAGATTTTCTTGTATTTTGTGTATGTGTTGCACATGTGTTGTCAATTCAGTGAAGACGTTTTTCTTTTTTTCAAGTTTCTTTCTTTTGTCAGTTTGCATGTTTTTTGTAACCTGACTCTCGCCAGATGAATTTCGTTCCGCCTAGCTCCACTCACATCCATCTGGGATCGCTTCCGTTGAGAGTGATTTCGGCACCAGATTTTATGGTAGAACCAAACAGGAGACAGGGTGGGAGTTTCATAGATGTGACGTAGCGGAGAAGCGACTGTGAGACTGTTCTGATTCAGACAACGCATCGAGGAAGCAAGCGTCACGGGTTGGCTTCGATGTGAGTGGTTGAAGTAGCACATCAATAAAGATGACGGACAAGTGGCTTATCCAATCATATGCAAGGATTTTTGATAAGGCCCAGCCTTTTGAAACACCTTTCCAATGGAGCGATCCCAGATGGATGAGTGGAACTAGACGGAACGAAATTCATCTGGCGAGAGTCAGGTTATGTTTTTTGTTGATTTGCATGGGTTTTCTTAACACGTTCTTAATATGCCAGAAGCAAGTTTGCATCCCTCTGCCTTTGCAACCTTTTTTGCCTATTCAGACATTAACTTTTGAATTGTGGTTCATTTCTGGTTTGCTTGGTAACGGTAGCCAATGCATATTTGATGTTGTTGTTGTTGTTGTTGTTTTGGCTACTGGGCTCCCCCTGCAGTTGTGGAGTAGTATTCATATTTTACACAGCTGTCATAATTACCACTCATGGGTTGTACCCTTCCCCCTGGACACAGAACATTTTGTTTTCAACCTGGCAAAAATTATGAAAAAGCATGGTATATCCTATCATTGCTATGCGGATGATACACAACTGTATCTCCCATTTAAATGTGGTTCCTCTGGTGCTCTAAACCCATTGCTTGATTGCCTAAAAGAGATTAAAAAATGGATGTCCACCAATTTTTAAAAACTGAATGAATCCAAAACAGAAATTCTATTTTTTGGTTCACATGAAGCTGCAAATACTGCAATTAGTGAAGATACGCCAGATATTTAAAACCTTATGCAAGAAATCTTGGCTTTCTACTTGACCCTGATTTTAAATTGTAGAAACAGATTAATGCTGTTGTCAAGTCATCTTTTTACCACCTTAGAATCTTAAGTAAAGCCAAAACTATGTTTTCTTTCAAAGACTTTGAAATATTGATTCATGCCTTTATTTCATCCCGCCTGGACTACTGTAACTCTTTATTTTGGTGTCACTCAGTCCACTCTATCCCGACTTCAGATGGTGCAAAATGCAGCTGCAAGGCTGCTCACCAAGTCTAAAAAGACACAACATATTTCTCCAGTTTTGAAATTCCTGGTTACCAGTGAAATTTAGAGTAGATTACAAAATTCTTCTTTTTGTCTTTAAAGCTTTAAATGGACAAGCTCCCCAATACCTAAGTGAGCTTGTACACTTTCACTGTCCTCCCAGAACTCTGTGGTCATCAGATAAACTACTGCTCTCAGTACCTCAGAGTCATCTGAAAAATAAAGGTGACCGGGGCTTTTTCAGTAGCTGGGCCCAAGTTGTGGAACAACCTGCCTTTTCACATTAGATCCACACCAACTATTGGTGCTTTTAAAGCCAAGTTAAAAGATCATATGCTATCAATGGCTTTTAAATTAAGTGTGGAATGTAATTATATAGGCTATATATATGTACATATTATTTTAGTTTTATTTTCCTGTTGTGCTTTTTTGTGTCTTTATTCATTTTGTCTTCTATTATCTATTTTGAGCACTTTGGTCAACCACAGGTTGTTTTAAATTGTGCTATATAAATAAACTTGACTATGACTATCTCAGAATAAAGGAATGGCCGCCACATCCAGTGTTTTTTTGTGAATATATTTTACTGAAGAGTCATTAAATGTAGCTGGATACTCATGAACATGTCTCTTATAGCCTCAATAACACACAAGTTTAACACTGTATTTTGGGTGGCTCACGACGACCCAGTGGTTTCCCTGTCTGGCCCACTTGGTAATGAAGTTGAATAGCCCAGAAGGTAATAATTGGAGAGAATTTGTTATAACCTCTAAATTTGAGGTTAACGCTGGTCAGATGCATTTTGTCTACACAAGCTGTCATTTAAACACAACATTTCCAAGTGATTTAAGGACAGTTTTAACTTTTTATGTGTAGGCATACATGAGGATGCATCCTATTTGCATGACATTAAATATAGCCTACTGGAAAGATTTTGAATTGTAAACTATGTCACAGAAAAAATCAGGGTTTGAGGATTTGACCATTCACAAACACAATCGATCTCGATCTCATAAGCAAGGTAAGACAGGATACAGAGTCTACACTCTCGCTGTGAAATGGGTGTAGCATTAGGAATAATGGGTGTAGCATTAGGAATAATGGGTGTCGATCAACACACAAAGAGTGAATGCAAAACCAATCTGGAACTTTACTTGAGGTATTGGCAGGTAAGGTCACACTATTTGGTATGCAACCTACAGTATTTAGGTATAAATGTGTATACATATGTGTGATTACAAATGGATCTTACATTAGTACTTGTGAAGCTCACATTTCTATACCATACAATCTCCTTCTGACGATTTAACCATATTTGAATGTGAAACGTAATTCAACAGTGCCACCTAGTGTCCACATGCATGAACATTAAAAGTGCCAGGGGAAATATTTTCAACAATGTTACATCAAGACTAATTATGTACATGCCATGTCTTTGCACGTGGTTTAAATCGCCAGAATCATGTGTAATAAAGCCAAATAATATCACATACATATGCTTACATAGGACAGGTGTAAATTAGACATTTTAAGAGGGCAGCAGCATTGTTCACGAGTTATAGAAGTTATATAACCTAATAATAAGAGTGCTCTATCATGAAGTTCTAATCTTTCTAACTTCAGGGGCAAACCTTCAATGATCAAACCTTTGATGCTCTGGAGTAAACAACCTTTTTTTTATCATAGTTTCCCTGAGGTAAGCTAACGTTAACTTGCAAATATGGAAGGCTCTACCTTTACACCAAAACATAATAATGCTTGGCTACACAGATGATTTATCTGACAACTCAAAGGAGAAATGAACAGCAGTCTTCAAGTGCGCAAATTAGCGACATAACCACCACCACGTCGATTTTCATCCGTCAGAACTTCGTCAACACAATCACTCTATGACGCAGGAGACCGGGGTTCAATTCCTGCTCGCTGCAGCAACTTTAAAGATGCATTCCTCACAGCTAAATCAAGCTAGATAGATAGATAAAGTAGATATATAGAGATAGAAGATCGGGCTTGTGGAGCTATAGGCTACATGGTCCTCACTTTAGATTGGGGGGCTGCAAAATGTACTACAAATAGGTAAGAAAGGTCTTATAAGTGTATTCGTTATCGGAGTGTCTATTTACACCCCTGGTACGAATAGCCTTGGCCACACAGCTGAGCTATTCACACCCTGTGACATAACAACAAAAACACGTTGCTCACGTCCACAAAAAACATGATGGACATTCGTTTTTTCGTCAGCAGAAAGTGAAGAATTCTGAAAGGTTTTGGCACTAATATCTGTTCAGATTAAGTTTTAGATTGAGAAGTTGTGTTTTATTTTCATAATCTTGCTTCAGTGAACACATACAACTGTCAGTTTGTTAGTTAACAGAAATTTTGTGAATATGACGTTCAGGCCTATAAAATATAAGTTTACTTGCAAACACCATGTACTTGTGTAAGAAGATAGTGCAGTGGTCACAGGCATGGGTTAACATGTGGGAGACTGGGGTTTGATTCCTGTGTGATGCATTTTGGCAGAGTGAGTGTGCATGTGTACCAACGTCTCTGGTGAGAAGGCGCGCAATTTGAACAAGAAATCGGTTCTCAAACGGAAGTTTTGATTGCAACAATTAGCTAGTTCATGCACCAGGGTGTAAATAGCATACAGTACTATATACACCAGGGTACGAATAGCATCCACTTCTAACTATACATTGATGCAAACAGCATACCTTATTCAGAGTGTCTATTACACTGCTGAGCTATTCACACCCTGTTACGTAACAACAAAAAAACATGTTGCTTGTTTTTTTATTATTATTATTATATTGTGTGATCAATAAGCCAGAATAAATGCACAGGGGTGCAAATAGCATACACTGATATTTGTACCAGACGGGGTATTAATAGAACACATTGCTGTGTCCACCAGGGTACGAATAGAGGTCACTTCTAATTGCACCAGGGTACGAATAGCATACACTGCTAATTGTACCGGGGCATACGCGGAGTTAGTGGGGGGCAGGGGGAGCACTGCCCCCCCCCCCCCTGGTGGAAATGGGTAATTGCATTGTTTCAAAAATTTGTGAAATACGTCTGGCATGACCAGATATTTTAAAAATAATTTAAGTAACACAAAACAACAATATAAGAAACGGGCTGCGGTTGATGATGGGAGCAGCCAGGTTTTCTTCTTTTGTGATCCTTCACACCGAAAGCGACATTACGGCCAACCTGACGAGGCATGCAGGTCACAAAAAAATGAAAATTACTGTTGCACTAGTATGGACATCTTGCCGTGCCAACGTTGCAATAAAGGTTGCCTAAATGCCATGTATATAAATGTCCTGTCAGCTTTACTAATTGATTTTGCGTTGGACTTTTTATTCCACTTTGTTTAAACAGCGAAGTGGCGAAGCCTTGTTCACCTGTTTGGAACTGGCTGGTGAATGTGACGCGCGTAGGCCTGGCTAGATACACCATGACCCTTTTTGTGCATCTAGGCCTCCTGATCGCTGTGGATTACTTTTTTTCGTGTCATTGGATTACAGCAAAATATGAATATTTTTTTCTGAACATGTCTTAACGTAATGGCGTGATTGCGCTTCGTTTCTGTGTTTGGAGAGGCATCAGACTGTAGGTGAACACTTCCTTTGATTCTTGGAGTTATGATTTAGGTCTGCCCTGCACTCAATAGCCTACAGTTTGGAGTTTACTTACTTTGCCTTTGTAGAATCGAATTTGAGTTTTCATTGACTCGTTCTCCTTAAGCTAAGCATACATGAACCGATGCATCTTGTTATTTAAAACTCCACTCTGCTAGGTGGCTCGCATGCCAGCAGCACTCTTGAGGCGTCAGAGGTTTACCAACTTTCCACAAGCACAACTAAGCTAGCTGGCATCCAGACATTCTTTAAATTATCTTACTGAACCGGGGTGGAGACTTTAATAACTAAAATAAATGTAAAAATGAATTATTCTAATTAAATCACGATGAGAATATGTAAGGGATAATGTATAGAACGCCGGTCATTATTGGGAAAATAAGTCCCGACAGGGCGAACCGGACCCCGATGTGCAGCAGAGGTATCTTTTTCCGCCCTGAAGGGACTTCCGCCCTGAATTTTCCCAATAATGACCGGCGTTCTATACATTATCCCGCTTATTACACGGCTACCTGCCAAAACTAAATAATAAACTCCCCACGATATGACTTTAGCCTACATATACTAGCCTATTTGTTACCGTTCATCGTGGCATTTGATGAAACAAATAGTTCGCAACAACACACACTGAACTTGACAAACATTCTTTAGAACACAGCTGATCAACCGTCTGCTTTCACTTTTGAATGAAGTTCCAGTCCTTGTGTAGTGATATGAAATACTAGCCTGACGAGCCAGACCCACATTAAAATGTAGGGTCTGGGCACTCACCGTTCGCAGTGCTCAGTCTGAGGGGCGGGATAAATAGTTGTCTTTCAAATTCCCTCTGCACGCAATAGGACAGCGGCAGCGCTATGAGTCCCATGCGTTTCCCACCAGGGGAGCTAGTTGGCTAGTTCAAACGTTTGCCAACTTAATAAAAGCTTAACTCGTGTCACACTGTTCGCCAGCAGCAACATCCATCTAATTTGTTTTCAAGTAGCAGGGAATTCAAGCCAAACCGTTGCAACTCCGTTGCCATCAATCATTATGTTAAGCCCACCTAACGACTCTATACACGATTTCATTGGCCTGGTTTCGATTTCTGGAGCTCACAAGCCAACGGAGAGTCGCTAGACTAGCCCTGGCAGCAAATGTAATTTGCTGCCGCTAGGGGCGCGTCTAGATTTCTAGGCTAATGAAATACCTGAATTTGAACAAACTCTGTTACCATTGACAGCGGTTATTTTTTTCGGAGGTCCTTTCCTCTGAAATAATGACCGCTAGAACTTTGGTAAATCCCATTCAAGTCAATGGAGCGTTCTACTTGCCTTGTGAAGAGCCGTGTAATAAAAATACGTAAAGTATTGTGTATATTTGTACAGTGTGCATACAGCCATGGTGCAGAATAATGAAGGCAATGGCATTTCTATTCCCTTCCCTTCTACACCCTCAGTAACTCCCTCTATGATTGTGTGTGATTGTGATTGTGATCACTGTGATCATAGTTATTGCAATATTCCTCGTTGCTGGTGTTGCTATATATGTGTATCAAGATGGTGCAACAGGAACAGCAACAGGTAAAGAGACATTTCTACATCTCTACAGGCACAGAGGCATTCGTAGCATCATATAACCTTCATTGGGGTTTTGAAAGAGAAGTGATATTCATCATGTACTTACAGGTCCAACTCAAGCAGAATACGCTGAGGTCACAGTAAGCAGAACTTTTCCTCCCTCATCTTCTCACGGCCACAAATGATATTTCTACGATAAAGACCTGCTCCCGGCACCTCTCACAAAAAAGCAACCTAGGGTGTTTCTGTGAATGTACTCGAGTCAAACTTTCATTCAAGGACATAATTAGGTCGGAAGCGCCACTTTTAAGCTTGACTGTATTTGAGTCAAATGGCCTTTTGAATTGGAGTCGTAGGGGCACTACTATTTTGAATAATGATCGCATCAAAATTAAACTTTGATTGAAGTATCACCAGTGTCTCTACACATGAACTCGAGGATTCAGAACATTGTTTGTGTACACAGAGTTTACTAAAAAGAGAGCTTTTGGACAACTCACTTCTTGACTGGCAAGATGGTAGTGAGCAGACCTAAAGACATGACCTAAAGTGTGTTGAAACATGATACTGAGTGTGAACTTTTGTCTCATAGCTCATCTCGGCTTTTCCCCTGCACTTCGAAATCTGGCGCTAGTTTGCCGATGCTACCAACAGGTTTTCGATGGGGGTGCCTTGGGCATTGGCCTAGCCCTGCAAATAAATGACTGTATTACACCATTTACGAGGCTCAAAGTAGCTCCACACTTCATTGGTAGACTTCTGAGGGCCCTGATATTTAAAACGAGACATTGAAAACTTTGACAAAGCACCGGTAGTTTATTTACAAGACGATTTATACAGACAGTACCTTCAGGAAGTTTACCGTTCGCCGCCATCTTGAATTTAGTCATGGTAAGTTGAGCAACGAGTACGAATGAACAGGTATGATAAGGGATCAGATTCCAAAAATAATTCCGTGGAAATGCATGAATTCCAGTTGCTGCTACTGGAAGCAACTGGAATCAATGCATTTCGACAGATTTTTTCGACGGATTTTTTTTTCCAATTGATGCAGACCGGGGCAGCCGTGGCCTACTGGTTAGCGCTTCGGACTTGTTACCAGAGGGTTGGCGGTTCGAACCCCGACCAGTAGGCATGGCAAGTGCCCTTGAGCAAGGCAAGGCACCTAACCCCTCACTGCTCCCCGAGCGCCGCTGTTGTTGCAGACAGCTCACTGTGCCGGGATTAGTGTGTGCTTCACCTCACTGTGTGTTCACTCTGTGCTGAGTGTGTTTCACTAATTCACGGATTGGGATAAATGCAGAGACCAAATTTCCCTCACGGGATCAAAAAAGTATATATACTTATACTATGTAGAGTGTCTTCTTAATCACTATATGGATAAGTGTCTGTGGGGGTTCACCTCATCATAAGGACTCATCAGCTGCAGCTAGCTGTGTATCCTGCACAGTGCTGTATGTGGAGGCTACTGGCTGTAGGACATCCTGCACAGTGCTGTATATGGTGGGCATCGTTACATGTAAATATATTCATGTAATGCATTTATATGTAATATATTCATGTAATGAATTTATATAAAATTCTACAACAGAAGGCCTGCCCCGAATGCAGGTTTGCCCAAAAAAAAGGCCTGTGGTTTGCGCAGCCTACAGTAAGTAGGTCTTAGTGAGTTAGGAGTCCTCTCGACTTCTTTTAAGCTGTCTCAGAGGTGGAAAGTTGCGTTTGTTGGGGGCAGGGCCGGATTAACAATTCATAGACCCTTGGGAACAAATGTCTGATGGCCCCCCCCGCCCCCCAGCCAACGTGAATCGGGCGGTCAGTTAATAGGCCTATATCGTGAAGATTTGCCATTTAAGGCACGAGCGCATCTGTGAAGCCAAGCCTCACCAAGTAGCCCATTTGTTTACAACTAACATTACATTTAATTAAACTGCTTATAGGCTATGCCGAAATAGTTTCAACATTTTGAATATCAGTGTCGGGTGAATTAGGAAATGTTCTCAAAGTAGCCTTATGGCTGAAAGCTGCTTGGGATGCTGTCAAAATTGCTCAAAAATGACGTTCGAATATCCCCTCTAAAATAAACACATGTATTTGAATATATTGGAATATATAGGCTATATTATTTGCGCATTATGTCAGTGACGCGCATCATGCCATCTGTTTTTAACTTTTTGTATGGTTATTGCTTGACAGGGGGCTCTAGTCCACTGTAGGCTACGCCAATCGTCTATTAATACCTTCCACCTAACCCCGGTGAGTGGGGGTTGCTATAATGCGTGTGAAATAGCACCATTGAGTAGCCTAGATGCGAAATAGCCTTAAAATCGTTCCGGTGTTGTGTGCCTTCTGGTTTCTCGACCTACTGGTTTCCTTGCGCGTGCATGCGCTGAAGCAGTTGTCAGACATTCACAAACAAGTTGTTTTAGGCGGTTTGAAGTGGCTTTTCATATGCCATGAGCGCTCGGCTACATTACAGCCACTCGGACAAAAGACATGTAAAAAAATATATGTTTTGAAAACTAGCATTAAACTGGATTCGATCCCGCAAAAGCAACACACGCATGACTCTCTCCAGCCTGATTCCCTACTCCTTGAGCCAACTAATATGTTACGCGATACAATTAACTATTGTAGGCTACCATCAATTAATAACATAGTCAACACCCAGGTAACATGTTGTCCAGGCTATCTGAAACAAGTGGTTGCCCTTCATCTACAACAACTGGTTACCTTGGGCTGCTACAGTCGTCAGTGCACTGTGCACAGTAGGCCTATGCTACTCTTTGTGGTTGATCAACTAAAAATAAAAGATGTATTTGTTGATGACGTTATTGTAGGCCTAGTAGACCTAAATTCTGAGAAATTAAATGGTACGAGAAACAATCTACATAGCGCACCAGACC
This sequence comes from Alosa alosa, assembly GCF_017589495.1. Lineage (NCBI taxonomy): Eukaryota > Metazoa > Chordata > Actinopteri > Clupeiformes > Clupeidae > Alosa > Alosa alosa. The sequence goes on from NC_063189.1 coordinate 6,477,770, forward strand.
GCGATGTCTTCAAGGGTTGAATGAAGGTTGTTTGCAAAAATTAGCGTATTTTTCAAGTCAATAAACATTCTTAATTTTCAAATGTCTTTGTCAGGGAACATCTGACTTTTCAAAACCATAGGCCTGGTAGTTGCTCAGACAAGGAGTTATAAGATAAAGGCAATACCATTTGTGTCACCTAAAGCAGTTCAGTGAATTAGCAAGATCCCATCAGAAGCCAACAATCATAAAGCACCTGTGCACGCGCTCTCTCTCCCCTGCGCATGAAGCTGTCTGCGTGTTGTAGGCTAGATTTGCGTGAGTTCTTTCTATCTGCTTTACTTTTGTGAGTTGCGACCACCTAGGCTATGTTATAGACGTTCTATGAGATACCAGTGTTTAGCTGTGTCACAAAATAATACGCTTTGTCAGACTACTTTTAAAATGATATTCAGGGCTATATACATTTTAAACATTCGGGGCTGAAGACCCGACAAAGCCTTGCGTTAATTCTTCAGGTGGGAAGTGTCAGGAATTTTCATACGAGAGACGCTGTTATTGGTGGTTAGTATATGGAGTAGGGGATTGACAGCAACATAGCCAATCACATTATGAGAGATGCTGAATTTAACATTAACTGAGATGTTTGATTTTAATAAATGTAAATTTAGCCGAGACTGTAAGCTGGCACACTTGATGTTTTCTGTAAGCTGGGTGCTCGATGTTTTCCGTCACCCAAGGTATCGGTGCTATGACAAGTGTATCTCGCGGTTGCATCCATTACAAACAAGCATGCAATGTGAACGTCTGGGATTGGGGAGAGCACTAAATGCTCTACTGAATAAGCACAAAGTCAAGCCTTTAAACCTTTAAATGAAAAACACTCTTTAACAATCAAAAAAATAAACGCTAATGAAGTAAACTTGTGACCATCAAAAATCCTTTATCGCCTGTAACTCTGTGATAACAGGATGTAACAGGAAGGCATTTGGCTGAGCAACGGAGGTTAATATGCTCTATATTTTGTCCAAATGATGTCTGTCTATCATCGTTGCACTCGGAGAAAACCAGAATGTTTAATTTGTCCTGCGTTAATTCTACGGCTGCAAAAGTCTGTAGTAAAGTCTGTGTAGGGTTTTCCAGGCTCCATTTCTTTTTACGAGACACCCTGCTCACTTGAGACATCTGCCGGTTGTTTGGGTTGTTGCAGCGTCGTTGCAGCGTCACTGTAAAAATACAAATTAAAGTTGCGTGATACCGTGTGATCCCACGCGCGGACCGCGAGGGAAGCTGGCCAAGTCGAAGCACTGCCCACTGTATGTGGAGGCTACTGGTTGTAGGACATCCTGCGCCAGATTTCAGTGTGCAGGGGACAAGCCAAGATGAGCTACGAGACAAAAGTTCACACTCGGTATCATGTTTCAGCACATAGTCAATATAATAGTCACACCGAACTTCTCCTTTAAACGAAAGTTTGACTAAGGTACATTCACAAAAAGACCCTAGACTGCACATACAGCACTGTTCAGGATGTCCTACAGCCAGTAGCCTCCACATACAGCACTGTGCAGGATGTCCTACAGCCAGTAGCCTCCACATACAGCACTGTGCAGGATACACAGCTAGCTGCAGCTGATGAGGTCCCTATGCCCTATGATGAGGTGAACCCCCAGATATACTTACAGTATGTAGTAATCAGGAAGACACTCTTATTACTCCTTTAATGGGTATCTCTGCCTCCAAATAACCCAACACAACCCTATCATCATGTGCCTGTAGATCTGTCTGCAAACCCTTGATGTAGACACATCCTCTCTGGATCCACTCAAAAACCCTAGCAGCAATGGAGGAGTCATTCCTCAGGTAAACATTTACAAATAAAAGTAAAGTGACTGGCATTTAGGTGACACTTTTATCCAAAGAAACAAAATTAGCAAAGGCAGGTTGGGGTTCAGCATGGTGTAATAGTAGTACCCAGCACAGGTTAGAGAATAGGTCTAATTTTCGTATTCTCATTTGGATGAGTCTCGTGAGGGAACTTGAACTGCAATGTTGATGAGGTGCTGTGGCCAGACCCAACTAGGGGACAGGATACACTCATTTACTAACAACTCAGTTTTTACGAACAACTTGTTATCACATCATCTTTTATGCAGTATGTGCAGCATATTTTTCATGCCTATAAAACACCCATTCCCCTTACATTTGTGTTTAATGTAGTGCAGGTGTACTGAATGCATGGCCTATATGTTTATGATCGCTGCTGCAACACAGCACAGTCATATAGGATCCATGACACCCAAACTATTTTTGGGGTGGGGGGCAGGATTTGCTTGTAGCTTGCTTGATGGAATACCCTCCAGATGTATTCTGTATGTTTGTGTGCAGACAGCTTCAAATGTGTCCAGACAAACTGGAGGATCTGTCACTCTGGAGTTCCAGCAACACCAGCAGATGGAGAGGGAGAGTATAGATTTCATCCAGTAGTACTTTGGCCAAGATAAAATAATAAAATATGTACCTCACAAAGACACTGGTACAGTATTCACCCATAAATGCAGAGTGGAGTTTAATAAGGAGACCTTCTCTCTGGAGCTGAAGAACCTACAGAAGAGTGACAGTGGACTCTACAGAGGAGAGATCAGTGCTGGAGGGAGAAGTTACGGTTGAGTTCAGACTCTCTGTTCACAGTGAGTGTGACTGATGCTGTAATATTGTTTAATATGAAACGTTTTCATTTGGTTATAATAATAAATATTTATTTGGTTACTCTTACAATCTTTATACTCCACCATTTGGGGAATTACACTCCTTTCACACCTCCCATTGTTAAACAATTGATTTTTACCTTTCTCAAGTTCATTCAGCCGTTCTCTGGGCCAGATGTACTAACGTTTTTGTGCCCACTTCAGGCGTATTTGATTCACAACGTGCGCGTAAAAACATTGTGAGGTACAAACAGGCCGCACTGAGGAAAAAACGCAGACTGCCTGTCGCAGGAGCTGCGAATGGTTGTGTGTGCTTTTCTGTGTCGTGCATATTCATTCATAGGAGCGTCAGGGGAAAGTGGTAGTATCGCATAAACACAGGGGAGTAGAAGTGCTAACAGCGAACAGGTATTCCGCCATATGTATGAAAACAGCGCACGTATGTGTTGCGGTGAAAAGCAGGTGTAATCCAAATCGCGGTTAAAGGGAAACTTGGCAGGATTTCCCCCTCTGCTGGAGAAATTGTGCATTATGCTGTTTCAAACTGTGGGAAAAGGTAACAATGAAGCACATGGATTTGTTTACAAGCTAGCGAACGGTTAGCATAAGTTTGGCAGAACTATGTGGATGTTACAAGGTAAGAAACACGATTTAAAACTAGTTTCTTGTTTCTCACTTCTCTTTCCGGGACGGTAGTCTCAATGTTGCAAGGTTGGTTTTTCGCCTGAGGACGCTAGGCACAGCAGGGAAAGTCACCATTTTCACCGGAACAGGTCATTTAACCATCCAAATGATTTCTAAACGGATTTATTACGTTGAAATAGTTGCCAAGTTCCCCTTTAAATGCGTCAATTAGAGAAATTTTTAGAGAGAGCTAAATCAGTATTCAGAGCATTGGTTTTCTTCATTGTACTATGTTAAAAGCAACCTTAAAGGAGCCATATGTAAGAATTGTATTTCAATTAATCATAAAATGGCCCTGATGTCACTAGACATCAAGAAATCATGTTCATTTCAAATATTTATATCACTGACAACAGTAGTCAGGCCAGGATATTGTCATTTAAGTGAAGTTGCAGCCCTCAACTGATGTTCATGTTGTGTTGTCATGTCATGTCATGTTTTGGCCTGATGTGCCACCCTCCACCTATCTACTAATCACAAAGTCAGTAGTGTTTTGGCATGTGGGTGAGGGGGAGGGGATACACCGCTCTACAGTAATTTGAAAGAGATTGCAGTACCATTTTTGGCCACAATCTTACGTAAGGTTCCTTTAACTTTTGTTTGCCTTTCTAATATCGTAGTTTCACTTTCACGACATACACTTCCAATCTGCTAGACTGTATTAAAGGTGCTCTAAGCGATGACACACATTTTTTAGGCTAAAACATTTTATGTCACTTACTGCAAACATCACCTAACCAACCGCAAGCTGTGTCCTGAATACACTGTAAAAAAAACACAGTGGGCTGTCCACAGTGATCTCTGTGGACAGCCCAGACTCCAAAAACGGCAACAAAAACAACCTGGGCAAACCTAGCCCATAAAAACATAACAAACTGTTCCAGCAAATCACAGACAAGGCACGTTTAGGAGAGTTTCAATTGCACGGGAGGGAGGGGGAGGAAGTAGCGCGCTAGCTCTCACTTTTGTTTGAAAGTCAACAGAAGTGACGTTACCCAGCATCGCTTAGAGCAGGGGTCCCCAACCTTTTACCATGGACCGGTTTGATTCCTATTTTTTTTTCACGGACCGCCGGGGGGGGGGGGTGGGTGTTTGGGGGTTCCATGTTCCATATGTGTTGTGCATGCATTACTTGAAAAGAACTAGCTCCAGTTATGTATGAACAGTGAAGGTAACGATCTCTTGTGAAAAACGTGAACTTGAAGAAGTGAAAATTGAACAATATGAACTATGAATATTGAACAACTTGAAGCTACATCTATAAGTGTGAACATGCTTAACAAAATATGGGAACAAAACATGGGAACTAAACGTGCATTACGAATATAATCAGTGGGAGCCCTGCTTGTTTCCCTGCAACAAGAAGCTTCCATCTGGGGGTGATGGAAGACAGTGACACCCTCAGTGTGTTTGAAACAGACCTCTCAAGTCTCACGCATTGAGCGTGAGACACACGCATTTCAATGACTTCACACGGTCACACGCCACACATGCCATTTCTCACTCCGAGAAATTATTAACTTGCCCGCACAGAAATTTCTAAGGGCTATATTTTACAAACGTGTCACACAGGGCTCTCAAGTTTTGAAGTTTGCAAGGAGTGAGACTTTGTTCTCAGGGGGGAGGGGGCGTGGCATTGGCACAGTGCCACGCCCCCTCCCCCCTGATCGAAGTACATGAAAGTCCTACGTCTGCTTGAACTACTCGTGGCGCCACGCCCCCTCCCCCGATCAACAGACCCACCCTCCCCATGTCCCATCGACCCAGCTTCATGAGAGAGCACAAATTCCATTATTTCAAACACACTGTTTTATTTATTCTAGAACCCTATAGTAAATAATAACAAATAATAATAATAACATAAATTATAATAATAATTTCACCCAAATGGGCCCTTTGAACAGCAGTGGCTCATTCTTCTCTAAACAAACAGAAAACAACCAAATGAGAAAAAGCACATTTAGCCCCAAAATGGTCTCTTGAACAGTGGTGGTTCTGTCCGTGTGTGTGTGTGTGTGTGTGTGTTTATGAGTGGTGTTGTGTGTAAGTGTTTGTGGCAGATTTTGATGCCTTGATGACTGATACTGGGGACTCCCATTTGAAGCACTGTGGTTCAATGTCAGCCATTTTCACAGTCATGAGGCCATCCTTAAAAATATTCTTGTTTGCAGTAACAGCCAAAAACTGTGTCGGTAGGTACAGTAGGTCAATATTTTTTTTTTCAAGATTCAAAGTAAAAAAAAAGTACACTTTTGGTCATGGCGATTACGTAGGTATGAATTTAAACAAATGTGCATATTGTGACGTAACTGACTGGGTCCTCAACCCGTGCCTTCAGGCGCATCACTGCAAACCTCAATCTGATGCAGGTTATGTAGACCAGCCTTTCTCAAACTTCTTTGACCTGAGGCCCAGTCATGGCAGACTTTGGGGTCATAGGGCCCATCTAATCATAGGGCCCATCTAAGATGGAGGAAGGGAGGGGCTGATGACTGTGAAAATGGCTGACATTGAACCACAGTGCTTTAAATGGGAGTCCCCAGTATCAGTCATCAAGGCATCAAAATCTGCCACAAACACTTACAACACACAACATCACTCATAAACACACACACACACACACACACACACGGACAGAACCACCACTGTTCAAGAGACCATTTTGGGGCTAAATGTGCTTTTTCTCATTTGGTTGTTTTCTGTTTGTTTAGAGAAGAATGAGCCACTGCTGTTCAAAGGGCCCATTTGGGTGAAATTATTATTATAATTTATGTTATTATTATTATTATTTGTTATTATTTACTATAGGGTTCTAGAATAAATAAAACAGTGTGTTTGAAATAATGGAAATGATAGCTTCAGCGAAAGTTCTACTAGGAAGACTCGTAGTGTAGCTTACTCCTCCCATGCTTACACGGAGCCAATCTTAGCTTTGCCTACTTTCGGGAAAGCCCTGCAATCTGATCATTCACTCATTCAATCAGCTTAGCCTATAGGAATTCAGTGGGCTCTTTTAAATATGTACCACCTAACACTGCTTCTGCTTCTCAGTACGCTGACTTTGACGCCCTAGCTCAGGCTTCCGCGTGGACCTGGGCTCTCTGCATTTTTACATTCGCCCCTTCTGCCCCTCAGTGGGCGTTACTTTGTTACAATCCTACCGCGCTCGTTTGCTGCGCTGTTCAGACCTGTGCGCCCTTCAGTCAGGGCCACTGCATGTCGCTTCATCGCTAATCTCTGCCTATCGGAGCCAGTCACGCCACGCTGTTGCAGCCTTCAATTCACGATAGCCTACCGCCGGGTCGCCGCCCCGCGAACTCTGTTGCAGGCCCATGTCGCTGCAACAATTTCTCAAGCTTCAGCGCCTGGTTGGTAAGGTTATCGTTTCTCTCTTCCCAAGCTCCTCGAGCTGGGCTACACTCTACCCACAGTCATGCAACCTGCTTGCCAACGATATTCGGGCGGCAGCAAACTGACTTGTCTGACACGGTTTAACTTTCACTTAAGCCTCCTTACATAATTCCTGCTGATTTTATAATCCTTGCGATTCGTGCTGTAAATTGCTGGCCTGCACCACGCTGCCGCTGAACCCAACCCTGTATTAAGACCTGTTTAATTGATGTTCTACACTCACTGTGGTTATCTCGATGTTCACCTTGGTTGAGCGTCGTCAAACCAGTTGTCTTTTTTGTAGCCTCTTAATTTGCCTCGCTGCTCGTTGGGCTGCATAGGCTTTAGGCTAGGCTACTCGTCTGCTGGACCTTCGGTTCAGGTATCACCCTTGTGCATGGCTGCGGGAAGCCAGTTCATCGCTGCATTCGCTTAATCATCTGGGATTGCGCCCCCATACCTTCTGGTAGGAAGTCTACACGCCTTCCTCGGGTGATTCTCTGCATGCACTTGCCGTTGCTCAAACTACTCTCAGCTACCGCTGATCTGTGATGTCCCAGGTATGCCGTGGACGTCCCCGACGTTCTCAGCTATCTGGGTTCTCATTTTGGGGGTCTTACACCAAAGCTCGAACCAAAATGACGCACGCCGCCCATGGTCATCAATTGCCAGTATGTCACACAAGCCATTATCTAGGCAATAATAGGTGTTTTCTTTTCAATGCCCGTATTATGTCAGTGTTCATGAGCTGACACCACAGTGTGGGCTCATGCCCACACATGGTTGAGCTTTTAATTAAGAAGCTGTGTCATTTGTGTATGTAACATATCCTTCTAGCGCCTTTTGTATGGTTAAAATGTCTTTTCTGATTCGTGATCGTGTATTGGGTTCCTAGGAATTCTATGGCAGGCCTCACTTTGCTCACTGCCCACCAGTGGGTCGCCCAGCACTCCATATATTGGTTTTAATGGTTACCGGCTGTTCATGATTTATGTCGCAATTTTACATTTTGCTAGTTGTGGTTTAAAATGGTGGCCTATGCTGGAAGTTCGTTGATCACGACTACCAACGTAGCCGTTGGCTGGTTGTTTTACCGATGACGATGCTACATGTCACCTGTCTAACCACTCTTCCTTCGCAGGTCAAACGGAGCGGTCCATCATCACTGGCAGACTCAAGTCTCCTTTCAGGCCAACGCCGCTTCATGCACTCTCTTTAGACAACGGTCTCTGCGTCCGCGGTGATTTCAGCCCATCTAGTCACGCCATCAGTCACATTGATTGCTGACTCGAATTGTTGTTTTAGCAGGATCCTCTGCAAATAATGTGTTCTCTAATTTCCATTCTCCATTTTGCCTTGGCTGTTTTGTTTTTGGCAGATATGCTCACCCAAGTGATCGCGCTACCAGGGAGGACGCAAGTTCCTTTTACATTCTCCTCCCAATCTTTAATTTGCTAACCCCGTAGGTGCATCATGCCTCCCCTTCCGTTGAGGGGATGCAGTTCGTCAATGGAGAAGCAGTTCCACATATCACACTAACATCTACTTTCTTACAGGGATGGCAGTGCCGGTTCACAGAATCACGCAACGTGGATCATGTTTCCAGTTCATACTGGAGGGGGTCATCCCTCCGCCTTCACAAATCTCCGGCCCAGCTTTTGAGGATATCTCCTCTGTAGCACGGCTTAAAACTAGCCTTCCTAATCCCAGCACTTATCACCTGTCTAGAACTGACTCTTGACTGTGTAAAACCGGCACTCACTGATGCACTTTTTCGCTATTGTGCTCTACCTTGTAAATTGTTTTAATTGCACTGGCATTGTGGGAGAATTGTTTTAGCTTTAACCTGTTTGTCGTCACGCTGGTCTAGGTTGCCCTAGACGCTGGTTGCCCAGCTCACTGTCCAGGTTGCCTTGGACGCCGGTTGCCCGCTCATGACGCCGCCTAGGTTGCCCCAGACGCTGGTTGCCCAGTTTGGTCCAGGTGGCCCTGATGCCGGTTGCCCGGCCGTCATGTCTGTCTGTTGTTCCTGGACGCTGGTTGCCCAGCTCATGGTTCAGGATACCGCTTATACGGTCAATGTTAACTGCCTGATTCGGACTTCGACGCGAATTGGATGACACTACGCCTGTCATCTGTTTAGATCGCCTCTGGCCCGCTATATCAGCTACACATATATTGGTTCCCTCACATGCAAGGGGCAAAAGTTACGTGGCATCATACTCCTTGCCAGACTCGAAGTCTCTCCCTGAGCAAATGCTTCCGTGGAGAACTCTGGATTCCCAGGGTACATTGTCAGTCGCTTTGATTAAAAATGTCCTGGCCACATGGAATGTCGCGTGAATGCACACCCCTCCACTCACTCAGGGGCCAGTTCTAAACTGTACTATCCTGCCACAGTGGTGCAGCTGGTATAGCAAGCTCGCATTAAGTCATTCTCAGAGCTCCTCTGCACTCTGAGATGCATAAGCACCATGGTGGTACCCCAGCACTCATCTGTTCGTTGTCTCGTCATATTTCAGTAACATATGTTTCTTCCTCCTGTCACATACAGGCATGAATTGTCCTGAAGTCCTTTGTTCACGCCGCAAGGTCATGCTTTCCTCGCATTACTGATGCTGCTCATCTTATTTTGGGGGGCTTTCCAAGAGCAGTTGCTAAGGTGTAGCTCACACGCATCCATCTTGGCCTTGGGTCTGCAGCTCATGCATTCATCTCACTCTAGCCGCTGCAGGTGAGCTATCGAACCAGAACACACATCTGGCTTCACAAGCACTAGTCTTCTACAAAACTAGTCATAATGCTTATCTATCCTAAATATTAAACCACATGACTTCGATCGCTAATATACTCAAGCACCCATATCAACTAACTCATTGCGCCGGTCCCAAGCATCTGCAACCACAAGCTCTATTCCCCTGCATTGATCCTGAGTACATCATGTTTAACCTTTTAACCCTAACCATGTTTTGCTTCCCTGGTCCCCGCTCACTACCTTAAACTACGGCTCACACTTTTTACCCGATTTTCAGCAGCCATCTAGCTAACGTGTTGCTTAAATGTAACCTCTCTTCAAAGAGGTTCACTTCTCACTCATTCCCGCATCGGGCGCAGCCAAGACTGCCGCCAAAAGGGCTATCCACGCCATCCATCAGGATGCATCAAACTAACTCCTCTTGACATTTTCGATGCTCAGAAGTTGCTCTCCCATGTTAACTCGGTACCTCCCATTTTACCTTCACAAATCCTGGTGGCGGTGGTTAAATTCTGGCATTCGCTTGCACTAATTGCTGAAACATATTGGGCCCCAGCATGCCGGGTAGCTTGTGGTGATTTAGTCTCAGCCATGGGCATGTTGCCCTTTCACTGATTGCCCAGCTCGCTCGACGCTTTATGGTCGCCCGGCCGCCACGCTGGTCTAGGGTTGTTCTAGACGCTTGGTTGCCCAGCTCACTGTCCAGGTTGCCTTTGGACGCCGTTGCCCGCTCATGACGCTGCGTCTAGGGTTGCCCTAGACGCTGGTTGCCCAGTTTAGTCCAGGTGGTTCTGGATGCCGCTTGTCCGCCGTCATGTCTGTCTAGGTTGCCCTAGACGCTGGTTGCCCAGCTCATGGTTCAGGTCGCGTCGCACGCCGGTTGCCCGCTCGCGGACGCTCGCCTAGGTTGCCCTTGACGCTGGTTGCCCAGTTCGGTCCAGGTTGCCCTGGATGCCGGGTCGCCCGGCTGTCACGCTGGTCTAGGTTGCCCTAGACGCTGGTTGCCCAGCTAATGGTCCAGGTTGCCTTTGACGCCGGGTAGCCCGGCACGCCTCGCGGGTCTAGGTTGCCCTAGACGCTGGTTGCCCAGCCCGCCAAGCTTCTAAATCCCACTAAAGCGAAAAGCATGCGGGGCCCCACTACAACCCTAGGTTTATGGTTAACACCTAGCTACTTTAAAATTCTGTCGGGCGCCCTGGCACAACGCCTTCACCCCGCCCAGTCATGCTGTTTAATTCATCTTGTATGTATACTAATGTCTCTGCTCCTCTCAGAACCAGATTATTGAGTCACCGCCTGGCTGGCATCACTCATCCTTTTTGGGGTAGGCTCCCTGCCCCTGCCTTCATCCATCGGCAGGAGACGAGATTCGCCATCGCTGGACGGATCCGAGACGGGCCTACGCCAAAGACTGTTACCTATTCAGGACTCTATCATGCTTGCATCCAAGCCGCTCCTTTACTAATTAAATCGTTAACTTCTATTCTGTCTACTGAGTCTTTCTGGTAGAAATGATAGCTTCAGCTTAAAGTTCCACTAGGAAGACTCAGAGTGTAGCTTACTCCTCCCATGCTACACGGAGCCAATCTTAGCTTTGCCTACTTTTTCGGAAAGCCCTGCAATCTGATCATTCACTCATTCAATCAGCCAGCCTATAGGAATTCAGTGGGCTCTTTAAATATGTACCACCTAACACTGCTTCTGCTTCTCAGTACGCTGACTTTGACGCCCCTCCACCTCCCCCTCCAGCCACCTCTGCCAGCAGTCCACGCCCATCGGGGCACGGCCTGCCTACCACATCTTCCTTCAGCCACCGCCACCAGTTGGTCCCCGCCTCGTGGGGGTAGGCTCCCGCCCTGCCTTCATCCATCGGCAGGAGACGAGATCCGGCCATCGCTGGACGGATCCGAGACGGGGCCTACGCCAAAGACTGTTACCTATTCAGGACTCTATCATGCTTGCATCCAAGCCGTTCCTTTACTAATTAAATCGTTAACTGATTCTATTCTGTCTACTGAGTCTTTCTGGTAGAATTTGTGCTCTCTCATGAAGCTGGGTCGATGGGACATGGGGAGGGTGGGTCTGTTGATCGGGGGAGGGGGCGTGGCGCCACGAGTAGTTCAAGCAGACGTAGGACTTTCATGTACTTCGATCAGGGGGGAGTTTTGCAAACTTCAAAACTTGAGAGCCCTGATGTTTATGATGTCAAAATGCACCAACTCTGTGTTACATGTGTAGCAGGCAGACCTTGTTAAAGAGTGGGTGGGCCCAATCATTCAATTAGGCAAACCATGCACTACTTAAGGAGCTGTACAGCAAGACGCTCGGTAGGAAGGTGTCTTGTTTTAAATTCCTGGGTTTGTTTTTTGACACTAAACTTACGTGGAGAATTCATATCTCCAGGGTAGTAGGTAAGTGTAAGACTGTTCTGAATTTAATGAGGTGTCTTGTTGGGAAAGAGTGGGGTGCTGATTTGGCCTCTTTGAAATTGATCTATATATACTTGATCAGGGCGAGGATCGACTATGGATGTTTGGTGTATGCCTCTGCGGCAGCATCTGTGCTGGCCAAGCTGGATGTAGTTCAGGCTACTGCATTGAGAACATGTACTGGAGCTGTGTGGTCCTCTCCTGTGTGCGCCTTGCAAGTGATTACTGGGGAAATGCCTCTGGGGGTGAGGAGAAGACAGCTGCAGGCCAACTATTGGGTGAATCTGATGGGTCAGCGACCCGATCATCCTGTGAGAACTGTTATTGAGCCAAGCTGGGAGAGTGTGGTGGCAGATTTGCCGAGTTTTGGGTGGACTGGAGAATCTGTGGCGTGAGAAATGAATGTTCTACATTGTTCCTTTTGCTCAACAGTAATATGGCCTGTGATTCCTGTGTGGCAGCTACATGTTCCAGAAATTGACCTGACACTACTTTAAGGAACAAGATCCTGAAGTGGAGTTAGTGAAGTTGTAGTTTTCACTGTCATATAGAAGAAAGATACCATGACTGTGTTTTAATATTCACTGATGGGTCGAAGGATCAGGAGTCAGGGGTTACTGGAGCAGCCTTTTTTGTTCCGAAAATGAAGGTTCATGGCTCAGAGAACGTCTGATTCATTACATGTGTTCACAGTTGAGCTATATGCCATCTTGATGGCTGTGCAGTGGGCGGATCAACTACGAGATAGGAAGGTGTTAATATGCAGTGACACTGTGTCTGCAGTCAAAAGCCTTGGGAAGGAAATGTCAAAGGGGCAGCAGGATATTGTTTATGAGATACTGTTGGCACTCAACGTAGGCAAAAAGGGAGTGAAGGTGTCATTTTTATGGGTACCTGCACATGTGCGAATCAGATGGAATGAGAAGGTGGATGTGTTGGCCAAGGAGGCGACTCGAAAAGAAGCCATAGATGTTCCTCTGACTGAGTATTGTGTGGCAGAATTCTCTTATTAAATGGCAACAGCTTTGGGATCAAGACACAAAGGGCAGACATCTCCATTCCATTATTGGTAGTGTTTCTGACTCCGTTACGGCCTGCACTAGTGGTAAGCGTAAGGAGGATGTTATCATTGCAAGACTGAGAATAGGCCATACATGTCCGAATAGCACACTGTGTATTTTAGGAAAACATCAGGACTGACTGTGTTCTTGCCAGCAGAGGGAGACTATTTTGCAGGAAGTATGAATCACATAGGCAAGACTTGTTCAGGTGCCTAAAGCGGTGTGGGCTGAAGGAAGTGTCCCTAAAAAGTGTGCTTGATGTGGGCACAAGTGTAAAGGGAAAGCGCCACTTTAAGTTTTTATCTGATACTGGGTTGTATGGGAGAATTTAATTTTGTAGAGCATTAGTCCAGCAGGAGGCAGCTATGCAACATTGTGGATGCCAGCTGCCGTAAAACCTAATAGAAGAAGACGCTCTGTAGGTTCCACTGGTTGTCCCTCGTCTGAGCACTGGGGTCTACCGACCGTCAGCCCTGTAGAGGGATGGATAGGCTGTCCTCATCTGTTGTCATTGGGAAAATTGGTATAGAGAAGAGTATGGGTAGCACGGCCTTTCCATCCACGTTATTCTCAGAGTAGGTTGTGCTGCTGCCTTGTCTTGTCTTAGTTTTGTTGTGTTTCTGTTTAGCTTTGCTCGCACTTAGCAACTGCCTGCATTGTACTTGTACCCTTTTGTTTTACCTTACCTTTATTATCTTAGTTATCCAGTGTTTGTCTTTCCGTAGAGTCTGGGGGCAACAACTTTTAACTGTTTGTTAATTTGGCAGGCAGGGTTCTCGCTGGCGGGAGGCTAGTCAGTCACCTAGTGGTGGTGCAGTAAAGATGCACATTTTGGTGTGAATTATCAGAATGTTTGCTGTGGTCTGCGGTGTTACTACAGTATCTTTCTTGATGGTAATCTTTCTTGCTGTGCGTGTGCATGTGTGTGGGCTCTAGGGCACATTCTCAGTAGTCTGCCTCCCCCAGGTAAGCCCTGTGTGTGTGGGCTCTAGGGCACATTCTCAGTAGTCTGCCTCCCCCAGGTAAGCCCTGTGTGTGTGGGCTCTAGGGCACATTATCAGTAGTCTGCCTCCCCAGGTAAGCCCCTGCCTTGCTCATCCTGCTCCCCCAGGTAAGCCCCCTGCCTTGCTCATCCTGCTCCCCCAGGTAAGCCCCTGCCTTGCTCATCCTGCTCCATTGTGCCTCCCCTATGGAACCTCTGTCTGTTAGTTGTGATCATTTAAAAAAAAAAAAAAAGTACAACAAGAAAACATAATAAATATTTTTATACTTTCCGAACCCCGACTAGTCTTTTCATGCCTTTTTGCAGCTATTCCTCTTTCCTTTTCCCTGGCTTCAGTTGAATAAACTTGGTCATGCTTTCACTGGAATTAACGTCTCTGCCTCATGTATACGAACCTGTGTGCAATGGTGCAATTATGTGTTCTCTTAACTTATTCCCTGGGTGCAAGGCCCAGGGTGGCGTAGTCTGGCTACAGTGATTGGCTCTTAGTGCTGTCCTCCGAAACCTCGCCCTGCTACACATGCAAGGATGATCATGCAGCAGCACCTAACTTGAACGTTACTTACTCTAATTAAATGGGAACGCATCTTGAGTGCGCACCAGAGAGAGAGAGAGATAGACTGGCACGTTCCAGGTGTCATTGTTGATATCCCCTTTTAATGAAACTTATAACTGCTTGTAACAATTAATATTATGCATAGTATTGTATAATATATGTATCAATGTGGCACAAACAAACAAGGCTACACTTTAAGGATTAGCCTTATATCTTTTACATTACATTACATTACATTACATTTGGCTGACGCTTTTTAACCAAAGCGACTAACAACATGGTAAACAGTAAGTTTTAGAACAATTCTCACAATTTTAGGACAGTTTAAAAAAAAACATTAGAGTACAGTAAGAATAAGTGCGTCGGTGAGTGCTGTTTTTAGCAGTTACTTGTCAGTTTAAAACGGCTGGTGAGTGCTAGGATCAGTAAGACTTGTTGTAAGTGTTGCTATGAGAGTAGATGTTCTCTAAAGAGCTGGGTCTTCAGGAGTTTTTTGAAAGTGGAAAAGGATGTCCCTGCCCTTGTAGGAACTGGCAGTGTGTTCCACCAACGAGGAACAACAGATGAGAAAAGTTTGGATTGGCTTGAGCGCATCGCGGTGGTAGAGCTAGACGTCGCTAGTCAGAGGAGCGCAGCGTCTGGAGGTAGTGTAAGTCTGTATGAGGGCATTCAAGTAGGTGGGAGCAGAACCGAGACTACTTTGTAGGCAAGCGTTAGAGACTTGAATTTGATGCGGGCCACCATAGGTAGCCAGTGTAGCTGGATGAGCAGCGGGGTAACATGTGCCCTTTTGGGTTGGTTGTAGACCAGGCGCGCCGCCGCATTCTGGATCATCTGAAGTGGTTTCACTGCGCAGGCTGGGAGACCTGTCAGGAGGGCATTGCAGTAGTCGAGTCGCGGAGATGACTATTGCCTGAACCAGAAGTTGGGTAGCATCTTGAGTCAAGTAAGTCCTGATTTTCCGTATGTTGTAGAGTGCAAACGGAATGACCGGGCGACTGAGGCAACATGATCTGAGAAGTTTAGTTGGTTGTCGAGAACAACTCCTAGATTTCTTGCAGTCCTGGTCGGTGAAACAGACAGGGAGTCAAATTTGATGTTGATGTCGTGGTGTATGGTAGGTTTAGCTGGGATGACCAGCAGTTCAGTCTTTGAGAGGTTCAGCTGGAGGTGGTGTGCCTTCATCCATGTAGCTATGTCTGAAAGGCAATCTGAGATCCGTGCTGAAACCAGGGGGGTCGCCAGGTGGAAAGGACAGATAGAGCTGTGTGTCGCCTGCATAGCAGTGGTATGAGAAGCCGTGCGAACGGATAATCTGTCCCAAGGAGGTGGTGTAGATAGCAAAGAGGGAGGGGCCCAGCACTGAGCCCTGGGGGGACACCTGTGGTGAGATGGTGAGGTGCGGATAGCTGACCAAGCCATGATAATGCTAAACGAAAGGCCCTGTGAGGTAGGATTCAAACCAGGAGAGAGCAGAACCGAGATTCCCATGTCAGCGAGTATAGAGAGAAGGATACGGTGATTAACCGTGTCAAAGGCAGCCGATAAGTCAAGCAGAATGAGTACTGATGACCGGCGGTGTCGCCCTGGCTTCTTTTAAGGCTTCTGTTACAGACAGCAGAGCCGTTTTCGGTAGAGTGGCCGCTTTTGAACCCAGACTGATTTGGATCCAGAAGGTTGTTCTGTGAAAGGAAGTCAGAGACCTGTTTGGAGACTGCTCGTTCAATGCCTTTGGATAGGAAAGGCAGTAGTGAGACAGGGCGGTAGTTCTCGACTTGAGCAGGGTTGAGAGAAGCTTTCTTAAGTAATGGTGTTACCCGGGCCACTTTGAACGCTGTTGGAAATGTGCCGGAGGTTAGCGAGGCATTGATCACATGTGTGATAGCTGGAGCGATGGTCGGGCTGATGGACTGAAGTAGGCTCAGAGGGTATAGGGTCCAGTGAGCATGTGGTAGGACGGCTGCATGTCAGGAGTCTGGACACTTCACTCGGAGAGAGGCGTGAATGCTGAAAAAAGATGTTCCAGCAGTCCCTAGAGGTTGTAGGAGTGCGGTATCTGAGTCAGATGCGTTGAGTGGGCATGTAGAGAATTGACTGCTGATTGCCGCCAAAATGAGGCGAGGGTATCTGCAGTAAGGCTGGATGGAGGAGGAGGCAGCTGAGGGTTGAGTAGCGATTTGAAGGTTGAGAAAAGTTTTCGAAAGTGTCTGTAGCGCTGTTGATTTTGTCATGGTAGAAAGCAGTCTTAGCAGCAGTGATGCTGGCTGAGAAGGAGGTCAGGAGGTCTGGTAGTTTTTGAGGTCGTCAGCTAGTTTGGATTTGTGCCATTTCCTCTCCACTGCTCTGAGTTTGGTGCCATGCGATCGGAGGGTATCATTTAGCCATGGATGAGAATGTTTGGATCGAGCTGGCCTTGTGGTAAGAGGGCACAGCTCGCCTAGACACGCAGGTCAGTGTGGAGCAGAGCGAGTCAGTGGCTTCATTAACCTCCAGAGAGGAGAAGGTGTTGAGTGGAGGTAGACCGGAGGCAACCACAGAGGAGAAGTGCGTTGGAGACAGGTTCGGATGTTGCGGGCGAACGTGACCATCGGGCTGAGGAGCCGGATGCTGTTCTGACAGGCTGACGTTGAACTGGATGAAGAAGTGGTCAGAAAGATGGAGAGGCGCCACCATGAGGGTGTCTGTGCTGCAGTTCCGAGAGAAGATCAAGTCAAGCTCTTTGCCAGCTTTGTGAGTCGGTGGGCTTTGAACCAGTTCGAGGTCAAAGGAGTGGACCAGGGCCAAAAAGTCCGTTGAGCCTGGGGCATCTAAGTGGATGTTCATATCCCCGGAGAACAAGAAGCGGACAGTCATGCTCAGGGATGGAGGATAGCAGAGTGTCAAGTTCGTCCAATAAAAAGTCGCCCTAGTTGGCCTGGAGGGCGGTAGATGACCAGCACGTAGTTTTGCTGGGGCGATCACTGTGATGGCATGGAATTCAATGAGACATATTTGTTTGAAGGCAGTAGCGGGGTGAATTTCCATTTGTTGGAGATCAGCAGGCCTGTCCCGCCTCCCTCCCAGATAGGCGAGGGGTGTGGGATAGTGTAAGGTTAGTGGAGAGTGCAGCCGGGGTGGCAGTGTTCTCTGGTTTGATCCAAGTCTCAGTGAGAGCAAGGAGTTCCAATGAAAGGTGGTTGGCATAGCCAGCTATGAAGTCGGTTTTGTTGACTGCGGATTGACAGTTCCACAAGCCCATGGAGAAGGAGGTTTCTGTCGGTGTCGGTGTTCTGTCGGATTATATCTTACAAGAGCTGGTGAAAGGGTTTTATGAGAAAGCTTAGACTGAGCGACCTTAAAGTGACAATGCACCATATACTGGAAGTTCAACAGCATACAATTAGCAGCATTTCTTAATATGTAATATATATATATATATTTTTTAATATTTATAATATATATATATATATATATATATGATTTTCACAAATCAAATGTGGCAACCCTAATGCCAGCCTACGAATGTAATAAAAAAATAAATCATGCATAATTTAAAAAAAACAACTCAGTTTAGGCTACTTGGCTACACAATAAGGTTTCCATTATAGCACAGCGCACATTCAATGAATAGGCCTAAATGAAAGCGGCTGCCTTGTCTCGCAATAAACATCCCAACACTCTTTCAACCACATTAAATGTAATAGTGAACCAGTACCAGTAGGCTATCAAATGCAGAAGATTTTCGGTTTGGTTTGGGATTTAATTTACTTTTGGACTGTTTGATTTTATGGCTAAATGTTGGGACTGATGGGCACTGAAATCTGGGGGGTATTTGATGGTTGACTATTATGTTTCATGCAATTGAAAAAGTGTTTATTCCGAGACAAGGCAGCCGTTCATTGAACAGGGGCTGTGCTGTAATGGAAACCTTTTTGCATAGCCAAGTAGCCTACATTGAGTTATTGTTTAATTATGCATGATTTACTTTTTATTAAATTCGTAGGCTGGAATGCCTTGAGTCGCGGCAACAACTGTGTTTAAATAGTATAGGGCTTATGCTTCAGCATATCTCGAAGGGGGCGGCAAGTGAATGAACTTGAAAGCGAGTGTTGGAAACCCATGGTGTAGGAAAACGACTTTTCTTTCTTTACCAACAGTATTAATCCAACCAACAATATGATAAAATATTAAGAAGAAGTCTTATTTCATTGAATTAAATCGAAACAATGTCTTGCTGGTGGACTGATAGCCCACAGCAATTATTAAGCTACCCCGTCTTGTATTTGGGGACCGGCCTTTATTTGTCCAGCTATAAATAGAATCAATCCCGGGCATAATTTGACGATTTATGGTAGCCTAGTCTCCTGCTCATCCCGACATTAGCTGTTATGTTTATTAATAACAAACTCAACAAAGCCTACTAATCAACTCGTTTTCGCTAACTTATAAAATACAAGTCTTACCCAGCGTTTTTGTTGTAAGACATTTATTTCAAACATAATTTCAAAACTTCAAAGAGGCACACTCCTAAAAGGGTGAGTTTCCACCAGGACACGGGCGACTAGCACTTTCTTTCTCTCC
The DNA here is from genome assembly GCF_017589495.1 of Alosa alosa. Lineage (NCBI taxonomy): Eukaryota > Metazoa > Chordata > Actinopteri > Clupeiformes > Clupeidae > Alosa > Alosa alosa. The sequence goes on from NC_063189.1 coordinate 6,496,895, forward strand.
AGTTGAATCAATTCTGCATCTCACTTGAGGCCGCTTTGTCTTCCGTCTCCACACCCTCGGGCTTGTTACGGTTCCCCACAGGAAAACCGCAACATAAATTGGAGATAAACTGGGTTAAGGTTCAAAAAGGGGTATTTATTCACGTTCCCTAAAAAGTGCAAAAAGCAGGCTCGAAAACCGGCAACAATGCTCAAAAGCGTTGAAAAACTGGAGACGACGAGGTTGTAGCAACCAGCAGGAAAACCCAGAAAATGCTCTGCAGACCAGGTCCAGAATGTGCGCATCCTGGCTAATTGGATCACCTGATTAGGGATCAAACATAGAAAATGGCAGGTAACAGCCTACCACTCACAGCCAGTAGGGTGTGCCAAAAATCATGACGATAAATCACAAGGACCTTCAGGGGCAGGGGGGAGGTGCCCCAAAAACGTAATATCCCAGAGTTCATAATTCTTTTCATCCCCGTCAAACAAAAGCCGCGACCGCTATGTTCAGATGATCTTCTAGCGTTACTCATGGTGCTACTTCAGCACGCTATTAAACAAATAACGCGGTGTAATCTTGACTTAGGCTCACTCTGGGCCCATAACCTGTTAACAGAGTAGACGCAACGACATGACTGACTTCCAACACACAGCAACAGCTGCGCTCACTCAAGGTGATTTATTCAACACACCAATCACAGTACAGGTACACACCCACATTAACAATCACAGGTGTCAGTATTCAATCAATGCAATCAACTCAGGATAAAGTCAAATAAAACTCAATAAACAAAACAAAACATACAAGTTGAGAGCACATAGTTAACAGAGGCGCTGCTTAACAGCACGCTCTGCATACATTAGAGTCTTTGTATAGCGCTGGTTATTGTGTGCAGGTCTGAGACGAGGTCCGCCGTTCTCCTCTTCATAAAATGGACTTTATTTCTCTGATCATCGTCATTTATATAAATGATTAATGTGAATGATGTCAGTAAAAAGCACAAAAAACAGAAAACAAACAGTTACAAAGAATAGCACACGTGGCGGGCTGGCTCACGGTACTGATCCACTTGCACGACACGACATACGCATGGGGTCGCGCTGCCTCCCCTCGTTCAGTCGTGTATGGGCGTTTAGTTTAAAATGTCAGTTAGCAGCTCATATTCAGTTCGTCTTAACGTATCTTATGTGTTTTTCCACAAATTGACCACAATTTTAGGCATGTACTTAACAATATACAACACAGTAATAGCCTAAACAAACTATGCAAGCCATTTCGAAATCTTGTTTTATTTAAACTACTCAATGCAATCTCAAATCCTCACCAGAAACACCAACAGTCAATATATTCATCCAAATCCTAGTTTTGTTTGTTTTATGGACTACTAGGTGGTCGTGGAAGAGATCGTTAAAACGTTATTTGTCTTGTAAGCGGAACCAAAGTTTCACAGGCACTGTTGTGGTAGAACAAAGGACCTACAACCTCGTGCTTTCATTGGATAGTCGCCTCGCGTTCAACGGATTCATTTACATAAAGATGGGCATCGGCCAGCTTTTTGACGCGCGACATTATTTCAAACAGTGCTGCCTTCCCAGAATGCTTTGCAGGCGCGTTAAAGTCACTTGACGTCACCCATAGGACTAGAGTGGAATGCGACACGACAAATTGAAGTGAAGTGCTATAGTGGATCTGTACCGTCAGAGTTTGCGGGTCGCGGTAACTCGGGAATGTGCGCTGAGCGAGCGTCAGCCTAATAAAGGGAGATGACGAGTGACACAGGCAGCCGAAGCTTCGAGCTGGATTCGAACCGGGGATGCCACTGGCATAATTCCTCATGTGCTCGGCAGAGCAACGACATCTCAATAGTGCTACGGAGGCGCTGCTTAACATTGTGCTCTGTAGTATACATTATAGAGTCTCGTCATGGCACTGGCTATACGGTCCGCGGCGGCTTCCTCGTAAAATTTTTATTTCTCTGACTATTGCAATTTATATCAATGATTAATATGAATGATATCAGCAAAATGCAAAAAAAACATAAAGCAAACAGTTACAAACAGTCACGCACTTGGCAGCATGACGGCTTCTACATACAGTTGCGTACGTTGCAGTGCTGGAGACGCATTCCATTCACTTTACATGTGACTTTTCACGTCATCCGTTGCCGAACTGAATTGTGGGTCCGTTGCATCACGTTTCTCCCGTCGCTCACGTTGAGAAGTTCAGCTGTTGCTGCACCGACAGACGGCACCGGCCAATCAAGCCAATCGACGGACGGCACCAACCAATCAAATTACGGTTATACTTCAAGTCATTTGCATAGCTACCGTCGGGAACATGTGTGTAGAAGCCGTAAGAGTTTGCGTGCCCTCCTGCACTCGCGAATGCGCTGACCACCGGCAACTACAGACTGTGGCAACTGGTGACAAGGCTTTCAAATGCGGATTTTACTAAGAAAAATAGCATTACCTGTTAGGATATTACCCAGGATATTGTTACAGTTAACCTAGCTTCTGTAATCTTTCAACCAAGGTTAGGAGTCATGTTGACTAAGGGTGTGCCGCACAGACAGTCGCTTATACAGTAACACAGAATAGAAGTCACCATCACTGACTGTTAATTGGGCTACCAATCTTGCAGTCGCAATAAACAATGGATCCGAGACATTTTCCTGTTCCTATATTCTGTTTATGTAGGCTAATGTATTTGTGAATGTAGCCTGTACAGTGCAAAGAAATAAGATAAACTATGGTGCATTTCCATACTCGTAGAAATGAACATTGCGAAACACTAACTTATCTCCTTTTATGATCTCATTCAAGAAAGATTTTCTTTGACTGATCCTTGCACTATGCGAAAATATTTTCCACTAGCCTAAAACCGTGAGTCTGAAAGCTAATTGAGTTTACGTTCTCCTTAAAGTAACAGGCACACAATTAGACTTGCACACCACAAATGTGATGATATTGAAGACAAGTGTAGACTAATAATTAAAAATCAATATGATGTATTCAAATTACCAAATATATGTTTAGCTATTAGTCATTATGCAGATCATATAATGCTAAATAATTAACAATATACAGTATATAAAGTTCATATGAATTCCAAAATATGAAATAGAAACCTATGACAACCATCACTTTCTGTGTGTGTGTGTTTGTGTTTGTGTGTGTGTGGAGGGTCAATCAAATTCTATGATTGCCACTGATGTGAATGATCACACAATATTTAATATTACTAATGGCGTCAAGGTGGTGGGGGCCCCCAAACCAAATCAAATTTTAAAAAATCGCAAAGGTATCGAAATCGAGATTCTTCACTTGGTATTGAAACAATAATGTTGGTAGTGATGGCAGTTTTTTGTAGGCGAACTTCAGAGGTTTATTGTATTTTTGTGATTAGATTATTCCTGTGGATTCATAACTTTGCAGACCACTTCCACAAAAAAAACTATATAGCACACTACAGGAGAAGGAAAAAAGCATAATAAGGCCCCTTTAAATTATTCATTTTCAAGAAACTTGTGCAAGAAACTTAACCCATAAAGAATACAGAACATTTTTACCAAATGTAATGCCCACCAAATATGCACTTCTATGTGAATACTGAATGACAGATACCCTAATCCAATATCATTGACAATCAATTATTTAACCTAAATACGTTATACAACATACTGTTTGTCTGACTTAAAACAGCTGACCATTTTGTAGAGCACATTGTGCCCATTTTAGCCTAGTAAAATTGCTTTGCAATGAGGCAATGTGTGTAATTTCCTGTCTTGAACAACGTGTCTCTTAACATCCTCTTTTTTTGCGGTTTTGTCGTCCTTCAGAAGATAAAAGGCAGTTCGGTTCTCAGTTTGTCCCTGAGCTATAACATTCTCTTTACACCCCAGATGAAAAGCATGGAGAGACTATGGGCCCAATGCTTGTGGCTGCTTCTGCTGGGTATGTGACTGCACTATTGACACTCCTGAAGCACACTCTGACGCCTGATGTGTGAGAGTGTGCATGCATACATGTGTTCATGTGGTGTGCTTAAAGTGTTGACATGAGAAGGCTTTCAACTCTATGAATTTAAATTGTAAACTGACTGACTAATTAAATTTCAAAATAAGAATATTTATTATAAGATTTAGGATTAGTTGTAGAATGTGCTACTACAGTTGTAGTATCTAAATTTGCATCAGTGTGAATCTAAACTGCATAATGTGAACTGTACTGCAACTTAGCCTGGATTCACAGATCATTGTGGTTTTTTTTCACTTGTCACCATCATGTTACATTTCCTGTTGCAGGTCTAATCCCCTGTGTCTAATGAATTATCTTTTTTTTTATATTTTCTTTTCTAATAGTGCTCATCATCCTAACTATATTAGAGAATAACTACCATATCATTTGTCAATTGGCTACATACTGCACTATGTAGCGATTGAGGGGATGTTCTGTATGCAGCTCTAGTGTGTGCATTGGTTATGATAGCAGATCATTCATAGACATTGTTATTGGTATAGGTAAACAATATTCACAGTTTGCCCTTAAGGTGCAGTCTTTGATGATATTCATTGCATTATTAAATTGGAAAAGAACTAAGAAACATCAGTTACTAACAACCTACTGTATATACAGCAGCATACATTATTTTGTATTAATGTCCATTAATTACCAGTACTGGTGACAGGGGTGCTGCTAGAGGTGGGGTGGGGTGGGGTGGGGGGGGGGTAAGGATCATTCTAAGAGCCCAGTACTGACAAGGGGGGTCCAGATTTATTGTCCGTCATAGGGCCCAAATGATCTAGCAGTGCCCCTGACGGGTGACTTGCAGTATAATATACTAAAAGCAATGTTTCCTGCTCATGCCACTCCTATGCATGACAGGTGTGCTGGTCAACATAGAATGTGAAACCCTTTCACTGGGCAATTCGACTGCAGACAGTGTTAACAACACCTTCAACAGCACCACCAGTGCGTCTGGTGCAGTGCCTGGGATCACCACAACCCCACTGCCGTCAGGAAACCATACAGAAAACAGCAGCACTCTCACTAGCTCTGTGACTAGCGTGCCAGCCACCACACCTCCGAGCAACACCACCACTGACACTGATCGGGGCAATACCACCAGAGAGGTTGACAAGACAGCTACACCCACAAGAGGTCAGTCCCTAGAGACAGATCTGAAGCACTGATACTGTACAATATCACATAACATGCAGTACAATGTAAAGTGTGTACGGGTCATTGACAAATAACGTGTTTTCAAAATAATCTTTAAAGAATGAACAGAATGCATGTTTTTGAAGTTGGAAGACTGGAAGACAAGTCTTAATGGCTGTGCAAAATTTACAGGGGATTTAATTAATTTCTAGACTGTATTTGCAATTTCACCACCCAGAAAATGTCAGGTGGCGCAACCAAAAGTTTCTAAAAAAAACACACTTGTTTATTTTTTATTTTTTTGGTAAGTACGAGTGCTTAACACATTATTTTGTAGTTGACCTTGGTATTAAAAGTAACTTATGAATACTTTATTGTAAAGGGTGGGTATTTTGGTTTTCCCACTTTACATTTAAAATGTGAATAAATACTTTACAAATTTAAAAAGTATATTGTTTAATAGAAAAATTAGGTACAACACATTTTTCAACCATTTCTTCACTTTAATCCACTATTTATTTGTGTAAATTAGTATTTTACCAGGTTGCACCACCTGACGATCCGGTTGCGGCACCTGACTTTTACTACTAATTTCAAATTATACAGGCATCTTCTTGGTCACCTATATAACCTTTTGGGTTTGTTAGCAAGTGCATCCATTAAATGTTCCAATACAATAAAAGTTTTCTATTAAAGTTTAACGTCATCAGGGTGATGAAACAGAGTATGCATTAACTGGGACAAGGTGACAGCTCAGGCCTTCTGTTCCTCTCAGTTTATATGAATAAAGGAAGATTTTTCCATCATAATTTGTCAGCTTATTCTGTCAAAAAAAATTGTGAGAAAATCAGATCATGAATTTAAAATTGTGAATCGTATACCGAATCATGAGTTCAGTGTATCGGTACATCCCTACAAATTTCATACTAATAGTTTCTATTAATATGTGATTTAAAATAATGTGTGTAGTTGGTTTAATTTGTGCACATGTTTTTCTTGAATCCCAATTTAAGTGACCAAGGACACTCACTCAGCGACCACAAGAGCAGGTACAGCACTTTGTAGTCATAGTTGTACTGTATGCACCACAGACACTTTGAAGTAGAGGAATCTATCACTGTAACAACATGCCTGGTAGCCAGTACTCAACACCAGAGTAATATGATATCATACAACTTATTTACTTTGCAGTGGCAACTGCGAGCCAGCCATATCAAGAAGGTAACAAAGCAGGTAAATGATTCAAAGCAGTAAATCATGTGACACCCAAACACTGATACCACCAGTAGGCTGCTTTTCCTAAGCATTAGCTAAACATGTTCATTTATGTATGCTAATGCCAGTAGCCATGAAGTATGTACACATCAAATGCATCATGACGTGCAACTCTAACCCTGACACTACCCTAAAGTAAAGGGTTAACACAACAAGTGAGAGATGTGTCAATTGTTTTATTGCATAGTACAATTTAAAACTGATTAACTAAGAGGATTTCCCCCATAGGATATATCATTTTGATAATCATCATTATAACTGCAATCCTCCTTGTGATTTATTGTTGCTTCAAAAAGAACAAAAAAAGGGTAAGGTCCAATACTTTTTGTTTAGAATATACAGAAAAATGAATAACTCCTTAACCTCCAGAAAATCTCAGAGAGCATTTAACAGAATGTTACCGGTGCATACCTGACTGTAGCTCAATGGTATTATTCTTTCTGGAACTTTTAACTGTATGATTGTCCAGCCGCAGTGACTGTTATTGTGCTGATGTTGTGTCTTTGACCATCAGAGATACTCTATTGACCTGCGCAATAAGCATGAGGACGCTGTGATCCCGCTCAGCACAGTGGAGGCTGATGCTGTGTTTGATACTACGCCTGAGAAAGGTGCTCGTTGTGTCAGTCTATATGAAATGGTTAACTTCAGTCATTTGTGTGATGTATATTTTTTTGCATGACATCTCTTATGTATGGCCTGTGTCACTCCTGTTTAACTATTTAACACTGCATTTGTGGTACCTGTAAATTCTTCAGCCATCATTATGCCATTAAGATAGATCACTTCAGCTAGTACATCTACATTCTACATTTCATTTCTAAGCATAATTGAAGAGCACAATTGGCTTCATGGGACTTTTGCCATCCTGTAATGAATTGATGTGTTTCTCTGCATTTACCTGTAGAGATGGGGACCTTCACTGCCCAAGAAGCAGGTGCGGCCTCTCCAGAAGCTGCGGCCTTGGCTCCTGAGCCTACAGGGGAACCAGAACCTGCGAAGGGTAGGACTCTCTCCAGCACTCTCCAGCACCTTTTTAAGGAACAACTCCAAATGACAAAAAAAAACATTTATGTGTTTTCCACCATGTCCATTTCAGTATCCTAAGAAGTTCTCCGATTTGTTGTGTACGTGTACAGTGTTGCATCACTATGTGTCATCCTATCATAAATGCAATAAATGGATTTAAAAAATAGGGAAGAAATACATGAATACATGAACATTGTCATGTATTCTTATCAAAAATATTCCATATTTTTCATATTTTATCTCATAAACTCTTGCAGGAAGTTGTGATATTATGTAGATTTGGACAGATACTTGGTCCTCCACCATACATGGTGCACACAGCTCAACACCCAAGATGGAAGCAGATTAAAAACAAAATGTATCTTCTAATTTCCTTCCATTTTTCATGGGAATAGTTGATGCGTACTTCCTGTCAATACTGTCATACTTTATCTGTCAATCGCAATGCATGTTTCATCAGTTGCGGTGTAAAAGGAAACTATCACTCTCAAAATAGACTGGATGTATGAGGCTTTAAAAAAAAAAACCAGCTTCACACTAGTACACTCAGCAGCACAACACAGCTCAAGAGCTGAACACGGGCCCCTGTGCATGCAGTACAGTTGATGACCACTGGATGGCCTCAGCGTCAGGGAGGAGGCAGGACAGGCGCTATGAGTCCCAATATAATATTAAGCTTGTTAAGTCAAATTCGTGAAGAAAGTGTTGCCAAAGCATACAGTATCTAGAACTCAAACTTAACATCATAGACTAAGTCTATTATACAGTGTAAAGACATTTGTGTCATTTGAAGACATTGTGTCCATACCATTTGTATATGCCCATCACAACACTTCCTGAGGCTGAGGCAGGGTCACCAGGCGAGCCTTTCCTCTTCCCTGCTATTACATACATGCATCAGCCATGTCTAAACACCAGTGCCTGCTAGCTAACTATACATTAGCACTAATTAGAGATCCCAGGCATCTGTGGCGTTCCCATCTATGTAATGAGTGTGGAGTGGGGTGTAGACTCATGTGCACGCTGCACAGACTCATGTGCACGCTGCTGTGCTGGTGTGTTCAAACACATAGCTCAGACACAGCAGAGGCCGAGGGGGTCAGTGCGTCTGGAGGGGCCCCCTTGCTCTCTTCACCTCCTCTGCTCGTAACATGTCTGTGGCCACCCTAAGGCCATGGGGAAAGCACAGGTTTCCCACAAGCTCCAGGTGTGTCAGGCCCATAACCACTAATCTCAATTGTCTGCCTCTGGGAGTGTGTGAATGTGAGAAAGGGGCCGTGAAAGAGAAAACAGTTAACTTTTACTTGGCCAAAACTAGATTGTGGGAGGAATGCAGCTGTCGGAAATCTTCTGGGGTTTAATCATGCGACTAATAAACACCTACCAGTAAAAGCAGAACAAGACTGACACAACTAGAAGACAGTGGTACCACACTATGCTTCTAAACAATATGTTTAAATTGTTGGGTCGGTAGTTAGTTAAATGTGTAGTTAAATGGCCATCATGTTTTTTTTTTCTCTCCAGGGGAGCCTGTGGCAGGAGAGGAGAAGGTCACTGAGGCCAAAGTCTCCGGCTCCCAGGAGCCACTGACCGTTGATCAGAAGCCTGAGAAGATGGAGGTGGTGGATCTTACTGACGGAGAGCCCACCGTCTCCACCAAAACCTCTGTGGAGTCTCTGGAGGACCAGCTCAATGACAACAACAGCAACAACTACTGCACTAGAGCTAATGGTCAGTGCCGTTTACCCCCTAACGTCTTCAGATTATTCTTAAAGTAATAGTAAAGTAGTATGGTGGATTTTTTAGTAACCTAAATCCTCAGCAAATACTTTCTGTCCTCTGTGTGCGCATACTGTATTCATTAGAAACATGGTCATGGACCAGGGGAACATGGACTACAGCCACTTATGTATCTGTGTTGTAAAACAGTTAGAGTCCAGCTCCCGTGGCTCTGTTGCGTGGCGTTAACTCTGTACCGGTCATGGGTTGATGCCAAAGGAAAACTCTCATACTTGTAGAATTCATGCCTTTCTGGTGTTTTAGTCTGAGCTAAATGAATACCTCGTGTGTAACTGAAATCTGCTACAGAACTAGTCCACACTTGTATTCAGTACAATATAAATGTGGTATACTCTGTCTACTTCTCTTTGCCAATCTCCTTTTCTCTTTCCAACCCTCTTGCTGTGCTGTAGGGAGAGGTTTTAAGGGCAGTGTTTATGAGATCCTTCAGAGCGACCCATTTTAGGAAACGCTGGCCTCCCAAACCTGACCACAGTAAGTCTAAACGTCCCCTTCCCCAACCACTTTACCATCCTCACAGCCCAGCAGATCTCCTGAGGTCATCAAGGTGCCAAGTTACGTCTCCTCACTTATGTTTGTATAAATAGGTGGCCATAACAGCACATCCTCTGATATTACTGCATATTAACATGTGGTCAGACAGTATACATGGCACTTGGCCACATCAGTCTCCCTGCAGGAGATTCAACATTATCTCCTATCCCACACAGTAGCTATATGGATTTTCACTGAAGCATAGTTTTGTGGTGTGAAAATAGAACTGCAAGGTCAGACTACTAAACTCATCTTTTATTTACCACCAGAAAAGAAAGAGGGATGGGGAAATGAGTTATTTTATGGTAAAGGAGTGGAAAATAAGCTAGTGCACATCGAGGAAAAAAGAGGGAAAAATCATTTCCTCTTGTCACCACTCATAGAGCTTTCAAGACTGGGGCCTCTCCTCCTGTCATCAGGCACTTGAGGGAGGTACCTCGTCTTGGGGTCCTCTCATTCACTGTTGCTTGCCCAGTACCTTCGGCTCACACCTGGGAGCCTTTGAGCAGTGTGGATGGGCCCCTGACCCCCCGCATGAGGAATTCTGGATGCCCCTAGGGGCCGCTGAAAAGCTCTGATCCACAGCTATGCGTTAGCTGACAAATGTCTGTGTGTACAAATAGAGCGCAATTAAAAAGATGCTAGCAGGACAGTAGAAGTGGACACAGCGATGAGACATGTCCCCCATGAGAGACTGCTTGGCTCTTCTCTCATCTAAGCATGCGCATGTGTCAGATCTCAGCTCTCTCTGAGCTGTGTGAGAAAAGGTGTTCCATCTTTAGCACCAGACACCCTAACACCCCAGGCACAGGTGCACATTTCACTCAGAAAGATCCTCAAAAAGACAAATCTGTCATTTAAATAGTTCTGTCTGTGGTACCACCCCTCTGTACCCCCCCGCAGGGATGACCTATGGCTTCTGCTTGCATACTTTCCTTTCACAGTGCTGGCAGTGTGTGGAGCAGACAGAAAGCTGCATAACACGTCTCATAGTAGAGGCTTCGGTGTTCCTCCTCTGTATAACTTTTCTCAGAGTGCTTCGGTAGTTATACTATAGTTATTGATGCCCTTATATACATTAACCTGAGTAGCAGGGAAGCTCTGATTATGTTTGTGTTCACATCGCAATGATCTACACTTTGGCTCATTTTAGGGTTGACTTACTCCATATACCACAGACCACAGTGTTTGGTTTAAAGTAAATCAGAAATGCTATAGTGTAGGGTGGTTAAAAGTAAATCAGAAATGCTATAGTGTAGGGTGGGCTGCATGAAATGCTGTACACAAAGTAATTGTCCCTACAATCGATTGATGTAAGTCACTTTGGACAAAAGTGCTAGCTAAACACATAAATAAATAAACAGACCTTAGATTCATTTTCAGTAATGTGGTTGAATTCATAACTTGATATCAGAAAATATTACAGTACACTTATATGACCTAGACTCTGTTGTTAAAATGTGGATATATTATTTACAGAGAAGAGCATGGTGTCATTTTTATACCCTGAAGTGAAACTGGATAGTCATTACTGAACACTATTAATACTACTTTTAAAAAAAACAAAATGCAACAGTGTTTTCAGATATGGATGTGGTTTTCTGTTAAACAATGAGGTCTTTATGTAATTCACTCGCATGCAAGTGTTTTGTCTTGCAATGTCCAGAAATTAACAATGGACCTGAGGAAAGAGTAAAGGCTGAGGGAATGAACCAGAGATGAGTAGAGAGATACGATGTCAGGAGGGCAAGTCGGGGAAGGAAGATCTGCATCTGGTTGTGCAGTTGTTTTAGTGCTGAGCTGGAGGAATGAACTTGAGAGTGCCACCCCTCCCCTTCCTCTTTGTCAGTGCACAGGCTAGGGAGACAGTAGTGCGGCCCATCAAACAAACCCCAATCAGCCCAGGGCTGTACCGCCATTACATACCGTGTCATTTTTCTAATGAGCACTGTCCACTTGTCATGTCCACCAGTAAGTGGAAAACCATTTCCACCTCTGTCCCCCAGCCCTTTGAGTTAGTGGGAAGAGGAAGGTATGACCATGGATGACAGTGTCATAAATACATAGGGAGTAATAACAGACATCCACGCTCAGTCCAGCATACCTGCCACTGGAGAGTCCTCCCAGGGGGGAGCAGAGCTAATAATTAAACAGACCTATATCAAACGGTCTAACCCAGAGCAGGACACCTCAGGGTTGCTGATGGAACAACATGTCTGCCCTTACACATAGAGATGCTTTGTGCACATGAAAGGCTTTATCTTTTTAACAGCATAGCCAGCCATACTCTTACACCTAAAACTTGGACTAAAGTGTCCATGGCTATTTGACATGTTTGGTACAGTAGGTCCTGGAAAATGTAAAACAACACTTATGCAACATCCTCTTTTGACATCTGCCACATCACTTCAGATGAAACCATTAAGAGAAGTAATTTTAATCTATGACATCCCCCTCCCCCCACACACACACCAAAAAAAAGCACAGAAAAAAGTATTGAGACATGAAAGCAGTAGGCGTGTTGTTAATGACAGTGAGTGTGAATGAGCTTCCTGAGTGCTGAGTTTGATGTGGTGACATGTGTGGTGGTCATTTCACCTGGGCCCTGGAGGGAGGGTCTGCTCAGAAGCCTGGCTGACACATGCACAGCTGAACCAGCTGCTAGCAGCCTTGCAGAGGCCTGTCTACCTGCCACACATGACCACAGAGAGAAGTGGCCAGCTGCATTCACAGTGCTTAGCTGGGTTAACAAAACTGGGACTCTTTTGATGTCATGATGTGGTGGTGTTTGCCATTTTAATACAGTAATTGCTGGTTAAGTGAATTTAGTTCATCTGATTTCTCAGGAACTTAGTTGCATCATGAACAGGAAATGTGTTATGAAATCTCTTTCTTAACTTACATATTTTAGCTTAGAGCTATAGTACAATTCCATTTACAACATCATGATTTTCACACCCTGTGTTACAGTAAAGAGTCCAGTAGTCTCCTGATGTAAAACAAAACCACACAATGAGTGTAAAGCGATTTTCATGTCATGTGAGGTAGGAGCGTGAGTGTATCTGTTTTTGGCCATCTTAATATAATAACTAAGATGATGAGTACTCCTAATCAGAAGACATGCCATTTGTTGGGAAGTTACAAGTATGTTCACACAACCTGTCAACAGCTTTTCAGAAAGGTGACATTTTATATGCAGAGGAACATCCATCACTGGCTACATTCATTTGCCTCATAAACCTTCTGTGCGTTTTGGTTTGGTTCTCTGTTTTAGAGGCTGTGTATGTATAGCATGAGGATGATACTTGATAGGTGCCCTGCAGAGAGCCATTGGTTTATAGTCAACCTGTGAGTTGGAAGGCAGAAAGAATGCCCTTTTCCTCTAAAGATCTCCATCCATGCACTTCTCTACCTCTCTCTCTCTCTCTCTCTCTCTCTCTCTCTCTCTCTCTCTCTCTCTCTCTCTCTCTCTCTCTCTCTCTCTCTCTCTCTCTCTCTCCTAGCTGTCCATCCATTTAGCTTTCCTTTTATACCTCAGCCTTTCCTGGGCATCCTTTGCTCCAAGTGCACATTTAGAGCAGCTAAATCTGTATGAACAAGTGGCAAGTTTACGCACAGGTCATGTACAGTGGCAGTTATTCCTGCACTGTAGATAAACATTGTGCTGACCTTCCTGTATTTTAGTGTGTGTGTGTGTTGTCAATTGTGTGTGTGTGTGCCACCTCACGTCCTCTGTGACCTGCTCACAACCTATGGCTTTTGTGTGCTGCTTTTCACTTTGTTTTCCGAAGAATGATTCAGTATTCTCTGTATGGCTGGCCACAGTAAGGGCGGTGGTGTGGTTTATTTAGTTTACAGCTTCTTGGCACATAACCTGTTTAAAAAGACTTCCTGTTACAGAAACAGTAACTAGCCATTCCATTCATGCCTCTTGTAATGAATAAAACATTTGATCGACATCTTTCACTAATACAGATAAGATCTTAATGATAGTCCAAGTCCAAGGATGGTATGCTTCCTTGTTTGTACAATATGAAAGAAAATGTTGACATGAAACAGACACGTTTCTTGGGTGTTATTATGGGAAGAGCCTAATTGGTCTGAGAACTGATGGCGTGGTCTTAATTTTTACACCTTAAAAGCGCTCTAAGTGATGTTGGATACCGTCACTTCTGTTGACGTTCAAACAAACAAATCAGAGAGCTAGCTCGCTACTCCCTCCCCCTCCCTCCCATGCAATCCAAACTCTCCTAAACAGGCATTTTGTCTGTGATTGGCTGGGACAGTTTGTTATGTTTTTATGGGTCCAGGCTGGACCAGGATGTTTTTGTTGCCATTGTTGGACCCTGGGCTGTCCACAGAGACCGAGTTTTTTTTAATTGATTCAGGGTACAGGTAGCTAGCGGATGGTGAGGGTATGATTGCTGTATGTGACAATAAATGTTTAGCTTAGAAACCACGTAACATCGCTTAGAGCGCCACCATTTGGGGAATCACGCTCATTATCCACCTCCCCACATCATTCAGCTCACAACATGTAAAAATTAAGCAAACTGATAGATCATCTGGGGGATATTTATATGTACAACACAATAACATGTCATTGCTACTAAGGTTTTACATGCCTGTGATGTCCAGAAACTAACTAACAGGGTGAATTCTGCCCGTGAACAAGCACACTATTCTAATCTAATACTGAGAGCCATTAAGCAGCAGTACTCTTTCACTCTTGCTGCTCCAATTGTGA
>NC_063189.1:6513923-6538923 GCF_017589495.1 Alosa alosa
CTAGCAGCCCCACGCAGCGCAGTGCAACACAGTCCTGTTTTCTTTTTTAGATGAAGGGATGATGCCAGAATGGCTACTATGGCCTTTAAGGACTTCTCTAAACATGGGAAGAATGATCTCATGTGACATGGCCTGGACAATGTCAGCATGATTATTGAAAATGTGTGTATTAATATAAAGACAGGCATAAACTATTAGGCCACGGAACACTACCGGACACACGTAGGGATGTTCCGTCATGCCACTAGAGATTTGGTGGGGCCAACGTTGCTACTCGTCTGTTCCGTCATGCCACTAGAGATTTGGTGGGGCCTACATTGCTACTCGTCTGATCCATCATGCCGCTAGAGATTTGGTGGGGCCAACGTTGCTACTCATCTGATTTCCTCTTTGAACAGCTGCAAATTATTTAAGGACTCCTTTCTCATGCTACACAGTCACACAAAGGCTCATGCACACACACACACACACACACACACACACACAATAACACAAAGGTAAAAAAGCCCTTGGCTCTCCATAGTTAGCCAAATGGGCTTGATGTCCATTATTCAAGCTTTCAGTTGTCATGCTTGATCAGTCCTAAGCTTCCCACAGAAACCCAGTCATAATCTCAGAATATCCATGGTGATTACTCTCTCCTGTCCTTACTTATTATCCTCATGTATCAAAGGCTACTAATCCCAGCTCATTTTTTTCCAACAGTAGGCTACCCATATAATGTCTCAGGGACTTCACACAACTTCTTGCCAGACATTGTCATTTTGCAGATGACCTGACAAATGTTATTATGTTGACTTTCTCACTTCCAGCAGCACTTGTGATGCGTCTGACATGCAGTACATCAGAAAGGCAGTGGCAGGGGAAAGCACATCTGTTAGCCCCAGATGAGAGCTGCTGTCACACTCCTGTAAAGTCCAGGAGGATGATGATCTGAGAAGATGATGCATAGTTGTGCACAGCTGCACCTCGGCAGTACATCAATGCATTGGTGTGTTCACCCGTGTGTGTGTTTGCTCAGAGGTTAGGAGATGTGCGGTGATGATAAGGCCTAGTGACACTCCTGAGCTGTAGGCATGACAGGCATGCATGTGCAACTTCTGTTTCATTCAGAGAAGAGAAACAGCAAGACAACCAATGCTGAATGACCCTCAGTAGAATTCAGCATAGCAGAGTTTATTAGCATGTACAAAGGTGAATATGCTTTCATAAGCAAAACACAGCAAACATGCCACAGTAACATTTTTACATTTCATTGTAAAAATTCCAGTGCTAAAAAGTTTGCTGCATACTTGTCTTTGTGAAGTGCTGCAAAGCCAATCACCTGTCAGCCGCTGCTGCCCTGTCTCTTCACCACCTTATCGGGCAGCAGGCTCAGTCCTCCATTCATCACTGCTGATTAAAGGTCTCTGTCATCGTGTTTGCTCCAGCACAGGGCACGAGCGAGAGAAACACTGGACTCTTCCCAGAAGACCCCCGTCTCTCCCTTCACACCTGAAATTGCACTATGAATTACTCACTGACCATTTTACTGGGAATGCAGTGATAACACTTAAAAATGATGCCCTCACAATATTTCATAAATTAAAAGAAAAAAAGTTTACATGCTAATAGTGGAATGTAGCATCATTAAAGAAATTATCCGGAGTAAAATGCACTTTAGATCATTTTACGGATGATTGGGAGTACACACGTTGAGTTGACATCAAAATCATGTCATTCGGATGTGTTTTGAGAAAGTTTGACATAGTCCAGTATTTCTTTTGAAATTGAAATGAAGTTGTATGGACTGGACTATGTTTTTTTTTTTTTTTTTTTAACAGCGACGAAATTGTGAATTTCGGCAATCGACTCCTACGGACGGATGGCAGCAAAGATGGCAACATTTCTGGAAAGGTACTGGCTTGATGAAATTCATTCTGGACTCTCTATCCGACCACATAAAGACCTCGGGATACTTCAGTTTGGCTTTAGGGACCCTCTACTCACTACCACGTAAGTGCAATGTTGTTTGGAACTGTAGAAGAGGTATAAAAATAGCGTTTTGTAGCGGCGAAATAATATGCCCTTCTCACTTCCACGCTAACGAGTTTTGACTAAAAACGGTAAAATCGAACTTTCTCAAAACACATCCGAATGACATGATTTTGATGTCAACTCAACATATGAACTCCCAATCATCCGTAAATTGATCTAAAGTGCATTTTACTCCTGATAATTCCTTTAATATACTTTTGTTTTGTCAGCAGGGTTGTGCAAAATTTCCAGAACTGAATTAAAACTGGCTCTTAAATTGCAATTTAATTCTTGAATTTCACTTGCATTTCAATTGAGGTAACAAACAGGAAGCAGAATTGCAATTCGAATTTTGCACAACCCTCTTTGTCAGGTCTAAGCTAAATCTCAGGAGAACAAATGAGGCTAATGTGAAATGTCGAAGGGGAATGGTGGTTGCATATGGATTACAGATATATTAAAAGAACAGGTTTGTTTGTTCCTATAGTTACAAATTCTACTATCAGTTTGTGTCCAAAACTGGGTGCCTGTTTGTGCCAGTACTTGGTTCTGTTATTGCAATGTAATGAAATGACCTGTTTGAAATGGATGCACTGACTGCCCATGTAATCTTAGGTATGCTGTGTGTGTGGACAGGGCTTTGCCACAGGGAAATAACCATGGGGGTAGGCAGTCCTGAGGCAAACCATTCAATAGATTCAAGAGGTCCTTTTATTTTGGTCCATACCACTGAAGGTGTCAGATTTGAGTGCAGTTCGCTCCATGCGTTTTTCAGTCATGTCCTTGTTAACTTCCTCTATGTGACAAATATATCCAGCAATGTTCCCTGCATAAGCATGCATTTAGATTTAGATAACAGATAAATGAGTTACAGCAAGTGATTCTGGATCGTAGCCATGAATTGTCTGAATGCTGTTTGCATGAAACTATGCGGAGTTGTGGGAGATGGAGAATCATTTTCAACTTACACCAAAGGAAAAATCACACTGCATGATAATCAAATAATTGTCAGAAATCAATATTCGTTGTTGTAAAACAGGATGCAAACAATCATCAAATACAGAAAATGGAAGCACGGTCTTAGTATTTCCCATGAACATGCGCAGGTGGGCTGCAGATCTGAATGTCAGTGTAAAACATTGCTCCATAAATGGAAAGAGAGTATTTATATCTTGACGTGACCGCACACCAAACTCATGACGTAGATTGGTGTATCTAGCCTAATTCTTTGGTCCCAGTGTAACTATAGCATGTCCCCTTTACAGACAACACACAAGAAAACAATGCACTCAAGATCACACACTATCTGCTCAGCAGAGATGTTTTATATGCCAGGTATCTGCATTCTGAAGACTCAGTGGGAGCCTTTGGATGCCTTTTCTGAAGCTAAGATCATGTGTCGCATCATGAGATTAAAGCCATCATCTTCATGGTAGGTGGGGGGTTTCCATCACTGTATTTAAACACAACACCCGGCGACAGTAACCGCAAAGGATATATTTGGACTTTCTAGGAATAATTTATATCGGGTGTTGTCAGCTTCCAGTGTCCTTTCACTAGGTCACTTTGAAACATGATCTTTATGTTCTTTCACCAAATAAGTGCACCTTTGTTGTTGAATTGCAATGACCACCTAATTGTGGTGTGATTTCTTACATATGTCTCCTCTTTGGTTTTGATTAATAATAATAAAAAAAAATAAAAAAAATAACTTGTGCGTCATGTTAGTGTGTCCCTAAGTATTTGTATTCTTCTTGGTTTTGGATACAGTAAATGTTTTTACTGTCAGGAGAGGCTTTTGCCTCCTGTCTGTCCAGGAAGTGTAGGGCCTGTGTCTGAGTGCACACCTGTCTGGACAGCTGCTCAGCGGTCTGGTGTGGGTGCCGGGGCACCTCCGGTGCCGCCCTGTCCTGTTGGGGTCACCCTCACTGGGGTGCAGGCACGTGAAAGCCAGTCCGCTCTCCCATAAACACTGCACTCCACTGCAACCACCCAGCAACTCCTTCAACCAATGACACTTAAATGATTCATTTTCACTCATTTGCAGTATAAGAAATGTTAGGTTCATTCAGGTTAATGTAACGGGGCTTTGCAGTTATATATTACCATGAAAGAAGCAAAATCTGCAATTTGTATTTTCGTCTTAGCAAAACAGTGAGTTGCGGGGATTTGGACATACAGTCAATATTAAGTCATGCAAACTAAATGTTGCAAATGAATGTGATGATCTTGTGTTTAAAACAATTTGTGGTCTTTCAAAGACCTAATCACCCTGCTATTGAATTGAAGTAATTCCAGGACTATATCAGCTACAGTAATATGGTTTGTCTTTGTCATCAGTGGTAAGTGTCATGATAAATCACAATCAGTCAAGTCGCAAAGCTTTGGTTCATCATTACCTTTTAGGACAGATCGACTTAATGAATGCATTTGAATAGTTTTCTCTAAAACCCGTTTAGCATCATAGAATGCTATAGGCTACCTTTGACCAATAGAGAGCGCTGTCGCTGCCATTTAGCCTAATGAATGTGTGCGGGATGCCTGAGGGGAACAAATCGTTTCTGTAATGGTAGATTTAAAATGGCCATGCTCAGTCGTAATTGTCGCAGACTCATTTCACATCTACAGAGAAAGTACATGCGAAATCATCATGACGAACTCATGATCTTACCATTTGTTCCTTAGGTTCTTGAAAATGGGCTACTTTCGCAGATAAGGCAATTCCAACTAGGCTACGTTTATTTTGATACGCAGAGCAATTGTTTACTTCGAAAATGTGATAATAGATTAATAATTTTTGGCTGAGAACAGAACAGTATGCATGTTTTTTGGCTCTTAGAATTTACCACTGGTGAACAACATTCTTTGTCAATCTGAAAAAGGCTGTGGGTGAGTGGAGAATGGGCTAAGGGGAGGGCGAAGTTAGGGGGCTCTTGGCTTGACTTTCTTAATTTAGTCGTGGGAGAGGGCAGTCCTGGGGTGGAGCTTACCGCTGTCAGTGTAAGTGTATTACCTGCAGACCTTTAGTGGGTGAGGGACACTTACCCTGCATGTATGTGAGTGTGTCACTACCACAAAGTGAGAAAGCAAGAGGGAGAAGGGGAATAAGAGGGGTAACTGAAAAGGAGACAGCATCATCTACATTTCAAAAACTGCCTGCTGCCTTTTTGAAGTTGTCCTTTGGCAACATATTTAATTCTTTGTAAACTGCACATTTTCTGCAGTGCAACTGGCTGTGGATATGGCTGGTTGTCTGCAAAGGACAAGACTTTCTAAAGCATGGGCTTTTGCTCTGCTTGTGCTATTTAGTGTCAGCTGCTGCCTTTCAACTGTGCAAGCAGAGCCATCCATACCAGCATACCTGTTCCGACACAGATCTGGACCTAATGCTGATTCGATTCTGATCGCAAACAATGGAATAAGAGTTCCCTTTGGACGCTCTGTCTATCTGGACCCTGTCAATGACCTGGTGACTGAAGTGCAGCCTGGAGATCGTTGTCACATCACTGTCCTGGACAATGACCCATTGGCACAGAAACCTGGAATTTTAACCCCCAAGAAATTCCCCTGCTCCTTTGGCCCTGAGGAGGTCAAGTACACACATTTTGGATCCAGGAGCCCCAGCAAAGATCGGGTGAAACTCCAGCTGAGGTATGACTCACACACGGACACAGTGGTCGTGCCTTTCATGCTGGAGGTGGAGGTGGTGTTTCAGCAGCTGGAGGTTCTGACCCGAAACATGCCCCTGGTTGTGGACAGACTGAATGGTCAGAGCAACCCAATTGATAAAAAAGGCCTGGAGTTTGCATATGAAGATGAAGTCACAAAATGCAAGGTGACAACACTGATTGGCGCAGGTGGACTTCCCAGGTATGGCAAACTTTCAGATAATTCTATTAATGGCCAAATGGTTAACTGTGATGAGTTTGTTAAGAAGGGCATTCGATACGAGCACACAGCTACAACCAACTCACCAAACAGAGACTACATCCCTATGTTAGTAGAGGTACAAGACAATGACGGCAACACCATTCAGCAGGAACACTTTCATATCATGGTTAGAATTAAAGAAGGATCTGAAAATACCCCACCAAAGCCCAGCTTTGTTGCAATGATGATGATGGAAATAGATCAGTTTGTGATGACTGCCATTACAAGTGACATGCTGGCTGCTGAGGATGTTGAAACAAGTGCAGATGATTTAATCTTTAACATCACTTCTCTCCTGGGCCCACAGCAGGGATTTATCATTAGTACAGACGACCAAAACCTGCCTATCACTACTTTCTATCAGAGAGACATTAAGGACCTGAAAATAGCCTACAAGCCTCCGTCTGAAGATTCAGATGTGGAAAGAATTTTTCAGATTGAATTTGAAATAGTGGACACTGAAGGCGCCGTGTCTGACCCATTCGCTTTCATGATTGTCGTTAAGCCCATGAACACAATGGCCCCCGTAGCAACTAAAAACACTGGCCAACTGCTGTTTGAGGGCCAATCCAGACCCCTGTCCAGCGACCAGAATTTAGAGATTAGTGATGAAGACAATTTAGAGAATGTGAGGATCACTGTTGTTGACGGTCTGAAACATGGAGAGCTGACTGTGCTGGGCTCCCAGCGCAAGTTCTTCACACCGGCTGATCTGGACGCAGGCATTGTTGTCTACCAGCACGATGGCAGCGACACATACAGTGACAACATTATTTTCAGAATGACTGATGGCAGCAACGAGGTCGAGTTTCTCTTCCCCATCACTATCGCCCCCACTGACGATGAGCCGCCAATTATTAATGCCAACACTGGCATCGTGCTGCATAAGAATGAGATGATGCAGATTTCACCCTTCATACTGAGCGCAACAGACATAGACTCTGAGGACTCCACCATTAAGTTCATACTGGAGGCTCCATACTCAACCGTTGGAGAGCTTGTCCTGAGACAGGTGGAGCCTCCTGCTGACCCGTCCACCTGGAAGTTCAGTGAGACAGACGAGATGTTTGAACAGGTTGTGACAGAGTGGTTTCAGCAGGACATTCTTGACGGAAAACTGTTCTACCGCCACACTGGACCTCATAGTACCACCACTGTGATAGATCAGTTAGTCTTCTATGTCCAGGATGACAACGACCCACCAAACAGATCAGGCAAACACACTTTCATTGTAAAAATTCAACCAGTTGATGACCTACCCCCAGAGCTTTACCCTGGAACCAGCCTTCATATGACTGTACAAGAATACGAGCTAACTCCTTTCAAAAAGAAGTTCCTGCGCTACACTGACCTTGACTGTGATGACAGAGATCTAAAATACACAATCAAAAAGGTCCCTATGGACACAGATGAAAATAACCCAGTGCCCTTAGGTAACATAGTCCTTACTGACAGTCCTGACACAGCTATCACAGTATTCACTCAAGCCCAGATCAATCACCACAAGGTGGCCTACAAGCCTCCAGACCAGGAGTTAGGCATCACCCCTAAAGTGCTTCAGTTCACATTCATTGTTGAGGACACAGCTAGTAATTCAGTTGATGGCCTTTTCACCATTTTCTTGCAGCCTGTGGACAACAAGCCTCCAATGATCACCAACACTGGCTTCACTGTGGCAGAGAGAGGCACCTACATCATCACCAAGAATGAGCTTGATGCTTCAGATCAGGACACAGAACTGGAGAATATCATTTTCACTGTGACCCAGATTCCTCGCTATGGGCATTTGCAGTACCTAGGAATAGATATGTCAAAAGATGAGACCTTTATGCTTGAGGACATTGAGAGCGGACGTCTGGCTTATATTCATAATGGTGAGGAATCACTCAGTGATGTCGTCAAAGTAGATGTGAGTGATGGCTTCCATGAAGTACCCATTATCATCAAAATCACCATCAAACCCGTTGATGATGAGACGCCCACCATCATGTTACCAGCTGGGCTCCTCGGAGCCTCCATTAACGTGTTGGAGAACGGGGCAACAGAGATCACCAGCAATGTCATCCAGGGCCATGATGAGGACACAGATGACCTGATGTTGACATTTATTGTGGAAGAACCACCCAGGCTGGGTGAGATCTTGGTGAATGGGGCGCTAGCAGAGCGTTTTACACAGCAAGACATCATCAATGGAGTTGTTGTGTATGCACACACCAGTGGTGAAATTGGGCCTTATAAGGTGCATGACTCTTTCAATCTCACTATATCCGATATGTCTGATGAGTGGGTGGTTGGAGGAAACCAGGTCCAAGGGGTCACAGTGCAGGTCACCATCCTACCTTTGGACAGCATCCCACCTATTGTGATTGTTGGGGAGCAGTTTTTTGTGGTGGAAGGGGAGAAGAACACCATCACTGTTGACCACATTCAGGCTGAGGATGTTGACACCAACAACGATGACATCTTATGCACTATAATTGTCCAGCCAACGTCAGGCTACATAGAGAACATCTCTCCAGCACCGGGCTCAGAGAAGTCAAGAGCAGGCATTGCAATCACTGCCTTCACTATGAAGGATCTCAGCCTAGGCCATATCCATTATGTCCAAAGCATCCACAAAGGCGTAGAGCCTGTGGAGGACAGATTCACATTCCGCTGTTCAGATGGTATCAATTTTTCCGAACAACACTTTTTCCCCATTGTAATTGTGCCCGCCAATGACGAAAAGCCTGAGATTTTTGTACGTGAGTTTGTGGTGATGGAGGGCATGAGCCTTGTGATTGACACACCCATCCTGAATGCAGCCGATAGCGATATCCCTGGGGATGAGCTTGAATTTGAGATCATCAAAAACCCCAAGCATGGTACCATTGTTCAGCAGATGAGCTCTGGAACAGTCCCAGTTGTCAAGTTTTCTCTCGAACAAATAAAGGAGGCCTCCAACATCGTCTATGAGCATGATGACTCTGAAACTAAAGAGGACAGCTTTGAAATCAGGCTCTCTGATGGAAAACATACGGTTGAGAAGAAGGTGCCCATTATAGTCATCCCTGTTGATGATGAGACACCCAGAATGGCCATTAACGATGGTCTGGAAGTTGAAATTGGAGAGACCAAAGTAATCAGCAACAGGGTCCTGAAGGCTACCGACCTTGACTCTGAAGATAAGGAACTCACCTATGTAATTCGCTATGGGCCTGGACAGGGCTATCTCCAGCGCATTACCAAACATGGAGATGTGATTGGCAACATAACAATAGGGAAGAACTTCACACAAGATGAGGTTGACAAACGACTGATCCAATATGTTCACACAGGCCAGGAAGGAGTCCGTGATCTCATGAAATTTGATGTGACAGATGGCATCAACCCCCTCATCGACCGATACTTCTACATAAACATCGGCAGCATCGACATGGTCTTCCCTGATGTCATCAACAAAGGTGTCACCCTCAAGGAGGGAGGCAAAGTGACCCTGACCACTGATCTTCTGAGCACCACTGACATTAACAGCCCAGATGAATACCTGGCCTTTAGTATTACTCGTGCCCCCAGCAGGGGCCACCTGGAGTGCACTGACCTCCCAGGTGTGCCCATCTCCACTTTCACACAGCTGCAGCTGGCAGGGAACAAAATCTACTACATCCACTCTTCTGATGACGAGATGAAGATGGACAGCTTTGAGTTTGAGGTGACAGACGGCTACAATCCTGTCTTCCGAACATTCAGAGTGTCTATCACTGATGTGGACAACAAGAAGCCAGTCCTGACTGTGAACAAGCTGGCGGTGGAGGAGGGCGAGTCCAAGTTGATCACACCTTTTGAGCTGACGGTGGAAGACCGTGACACACCTGACAATCTGCTTCGCTTTGTGGTCACTCAAGTCCCCGTTCACGGTCAGCTTCTGTATAACGGTAGCCAGCCTGTCAACACATTCACCAAACAGGACCTGAATGAAAACCTCATCACGTACAAACATGATGGAACGGAGACAAACGAGGACAGTTTCTCATTCACTGTTACAGATGGAACACACACAGAGTTCTATCTGTTTCCTGACACAGTCTACGAGACTCGCAAGCCCCAGACTATGACCATTGAGATCAACACTGTTGATAACGGCGTGCCACAGATTGTGGTGAACAAGGCAGCGCCGACTCTTAGGGCACTGCACACAGGGCACCTGGGCTTCTTAATCACCAGCAAAGCCCTGAAGGCTGAGGACAGAGACAGCCCAAGGAAATTGCTCCGGTTCTCAGTGGCTGAACCTCCCCAGCATGGGTTCATCATCAACACCGCCCTGGGCAATGACAGCATCAAGACCTTTTCACAGGGTAGGCACCCTTCTGTTTCTTTTTTGCATCACTATTATCTAACATTGTAGCTCAAGTATCTAAAAATCATGAACAAATGAATATTAAGCTCTCGAGATTGCTGTTAGCTTGAGCTAATGCATTTTTGTAGAATTATTCAAGCTGATTTTTTTTTTTGTAAAATGGATCATTTGTAAAGATGATATAATGATTGTCCACTAATATTTCTCTCCAGCTGACATTGATGACATGAAGATCTGTTATGTGCTGCTGGATGGTAGCAATGCCACAAGTGACATCTTCTACTTCACCGTCGAGGACAACGGTAAGAACATTTGTACATTGCAATTTTGTGTGTTGCCAAGTCTAACTCTTTAGACTTTTTCCCCAAGAGTTGTAATGTTACACAGCAGGTGACATGGCCTCCATTCATGTCAGATTTGGCTCTTGTTTGAGGGGCTTCTCAAGCAGAGGGCGGTGTGCTGTGTCTGTCATGCTATAATGTTTGCATCACAAAGGCTTAGAGCAGTTGGCCATGACTGGCAGGCCCTGGCTATCCCAAACACACACACACACACACACACACACACACACACACACACACACACACACACACACACACACACACACACACACACACTGTAACTGCCAAGGGGTGGGCGGGGGGCAAGAGGGCTTCAGGGGAAGAAAAGGGGTCAAAGGGAAATGAGCCCAGCTGTGTAGGTGGGTGTTTCTCTAGCCTAAAGGAGAGGAACAGACAATGAAATCCTCTCAGAATTGTATTGTCACCTTAACAATTGATTTTCAGCCAGGATTTTTCTATAGTACTCAGCTCTCTTTATGGTCGGCAGCGACACCATGAAATGTAAGTTGCCAGCTTCTGTGACAAAAGTATCCCGAGTATTTCCTGCTCATTTGAATGGAACTCAATCCCATGTACCCAAGAATAGTGTTAGCATGTGAGTCAGTGCAACCTTTTTAAGTGTATGTCAGTATCCCACTCACCCAGATTCTAGCTTTAAGCGTGAAATTAACTCATGCAAGTCATTGCAGAATGATGAGGATGTTAGAAACGAAGCCACTTTTTTCTGGAAGCTGTTAGAACTAGTTTTTATTTTTGCTTGTCATCACCAGTCTGTGAGGTGCTTAGTAGCAGATCATGTCCCTCCTCTTTGGAGAGGCAATATGTTGGATGGATTTAGCTTTCAGAGCCACAGTGTATTTATATTCCTGAGGAATTTGGTTTTGGTCAGGTGGCACATAGCAGTGCTGTCTTCAGTTTCATAACTAACTGCTAGCTCTTTTTGCCAGTTATCTTTCAGAGATTTTAGTAGATGAGAAGTACATATTTATGTCAGGCACGTGTACTGTATGTCACAGACTCCTCTGATGGCCATAGAGGAGAGCTCCGCTCCCTTAAGAGCATATCTGCTTATATGTTGTAGTTTTATGGTGAAGTTAGTCCTATGTATTCATTTGTGTTAGTGTGACTTGATTCTTGAATTGCTTACCCGTTTTGATTGATTGATTTAGTAAAATTGGAATCCAGTGAATGAAAAGTCTTCATATACCTTAATTTTACAAGTATAGACCACAGACAGATGTACTACACAGGACAGGGCAGGTGGACAGCAGTTGTTATGACAGAAGTTTTATAGGACAGTGTTTCTCAAACTTTTTCAAACCAAGGACCACTTAACCAATTAAGCAAAAACTCACAGACCACTTAGTTAAAAAAGTAGACCTTCTTCAACAGTATACACAATAGGCCTACTTAACCACCTGCATATTGCCTTTGCACCTTGCTTATTGTGTCAGAGGATTCATATGCTTTAAACTGGCATAGCTTACTTCAACTGTTTGGATTAACCAACAAGTTGGTTCAACATTGCAAACAACTCATCTATATAATATTTTACCACGTCTGTTCGCGGACCACTTGGGATAGCTTGCGGACCACCAGTGCTCCCCAGACCACACTTTGAGAAACACTGGTATAGGAGACACACGCTGTGGGGTTTAGTAATCCAATCCACACTGTAAAGTTCGGCTTGTAACCCCTCTAGGTAGAGCAAACGATCATAATTGTAGGCCAGTGACAGAGGAGAGTGTAGATCAGTGACAGAGGAGAGTGGTATTCTTAAAGGCTGTTTAAGCCAGAGCTTAAAGCAACACCAAAGAGTTTTTTGTACCTTAAAATAATGTTTCCAAAATTGTTTCAGTGTTTCATCAACTCGTAACAGGGGGAACGGCACTTCTGCATTCGCTTCGCGGCCCTCTATCGGCTATTACCGCACTATGTAAGTTTGCCAGATCGGGTAGCGGATCTGTAGTTCGATGGAATGAGACATAAGAAACTACAAATTTGACTTGCATGATATCGCAATACATCGTACTTTCATAAAATCATGCAACATATTCTACCTTGTCTATGGACATTGTTATTTGCAAAGCCGTTGCTGGATAAACAAATAGCGTGCGTGCGACAGAGGAAAAGTTCTTTGGTGTTGCTTTAATATATCACCACAGCTCTATGAACATGCAGGTCCCTGCTTTCAAAGACTCAAGTCTCAAAAATAGTGAAAGGGCTTACTTTACTCATTGCCTTTTTTTCTGCTTTGACTTTTTCGATTATCTTAAAAGATTGCAACATTTTGGTGGCAGTGGTGGCCTACTGGGTAGGGCTTTGGGCTTCTGACCAGTAGGAACGGCTGAAGTGCCCATGAGCAAGGCACCTAACCCCTTACTTGTCCACTGCTCTGGGTTAGTGTGTGCATAACCTCACTGTGTGTTCACTGTGTGCTCCGTGTCTCCGTCTTCACTAATTCACAGATGGGATAAATGCAGACACCAAATTCCTTGTATAAGGAAATATACTTCGCCGAGAAACCTGATTTACATTTGCTTTTTTTATCTACAATGGCCACTTAGTAACTCTTTGGATCTTGCTGTTTAGTAAAACTCCTGGCTTTTCAGCCATAAATCACCGGGATTCCTCCAGTGTTATCTTAGCATCTTTGAGTCTTTAGTCTTTAGGTTAGCTATAGGGGATACCTTTTGTTACAGTGTAGTTTTGGTTTGCACAGGATAGAGGAACAAAGCTCCCCAATCAAACCTCAAACAACTGCTGCCATTCGGCAGGTCAGTCTGAGTAATGGCTGTTCAGTGCCCAGTGTGTGCGCTGTGTGCAGGAGGCACATCTGGATTTTGACAGGGCCTGATGGTTTTCTCTGTCCTGCCTGAGGTATTGACCCATTTAGCCCCCTTTAGCGATTAAGTAAGAGGCTTGTGGTTCTCTGGACAAGTCCAAGCAGGTTTACCTGGGCTTTGTTGGAAGATGAAAAGTGTTTGGCCAAACTACTTTTGGGTGGGGGTGAGGAGAGTGATCAGTCAAGAAGAATGCCAGAGGCTGAATGACAGGCACATGATCTGATGAAAAGACACAAGTAGGTAGAATTCATGCAGCAGTAGTCTGTAAAATTATATTTGTTGTTACCACTGTTCAGTGGTTAAGTAAAAGATTAAGGCTGCTTAATTATCATAAGATTAGATTTAGAGCACCATTTATAGAAGTGGTGATTGAGCTTAAGCGAATTCTGACTCACTGGTTTCCAGCATTTGTCATAATTTGGTAGAACCAACCGATTTAGTCCTGAGCCATGTCTGGTTGTACTGCAGTGGCCTCCATGCGTATGCTGAGATCGTCAGACTCTTGCTGAGGATAAAAGAGTTTCCTCTGGCATTCGCAGCATTTTAAATAGCAATCAGATGTTATGAATTCTCTTGCAGTCCATCTGGCATCTTCTCCACCTTGAAGGGTGTTGGTGTGGGCAGCACATGCCTGGACACGGGGCAAATCAGCTGGATGGTGCTGCCTATCTTGGTTCCTGAGGTAGTTTCCCAAAAAACACTTCATGGCAACTCTAACAGGCTGGAATACCAGATATTACATCTCCTACTTGTCTTAAATGAATAAAGAGCAAAAGAGGGGGGGGGGGCAGATAGGGAGAGAGAGATCAACATTCTGCTGAGAATTATTCTTCTCAATTTCTCGGTATCTTTTCCTCCTCATGGCTAATAACGGAGACTTCAGGCCAAAGCAGATAAGAGTTAGGGACTGATGACTGTAATGGCTCTTGCTGGCATCTGATTGGCCGGCGGCAGCTACTCTAGCACACAAGAGGAAACAGAGGAGAGATTAACTGATGGAGGCAGCTGCCTGGGGGCATTAGCACGTCTTAAATGCAGTGTGTCCGGCATACCTGCCACTTTGCCTTTGTGTGTGTGTGTGTGTGTGTGTGTGTGTGTGTGTGTGTGTGTGTGTGTGTGTGTGCGTCGTGTGTGAGTACATGTGTGTGTGTGTGTGTGAGTACGTGTGTGTGTGTGTGTGTGTGTGTGTGTGTGTGTGTGTGTGTGTGTGTGTGAGTACATGTGTGTGTGTGTGTGTGTGTGTGTGTGTGTGTGTGTGTGTGTGTGTGTGTTGGGGGTACTGGCTGAAAGATGCTGGGCTACGCATGCACTTCTGCTCACATCCAAGGAGAAGAAGCTGGCTCAGCACCAAGTGGTCCTGTACTGAGGGGTTTTGAGGCCCATTCTGCCTCTCCAGTATATCTCGAGTATATCGTGCCAAGTGTGTGTTTGTGTGTGTGTGTGTGTGTGTGTGTGTGTGTGTGTGTGTGTGTGTTTTATGTGTGTGTGTGTGTTTGTTTGTATGTCAACATGTACTGTAACTGTGTGTGTGTGTGTGTGTTTGAATTATTGCGCAGATGGTGAGATCTTAATCAGTGGCTGTCAGAGGGAGGTAGGAGTTCTATGTGGGGAAAGGGGTGTGTGTGGGAGTGCGCTGCTGGAATTTTAAGCCAAAGAGCTGTGAGCTGGCTTAGTGTTGGCTAATGATCTATATCACACTGTCGTGGGTCACCTACTACAGCTTGGGGGATTACTAGTTGTCTAGTATCGTAACACCCCCAATTATCACCACTTTTGTTCGTAAATTCTAAAACAACAATGTTTTTAACACTTCAAAATAACATTTGCTAAATGAACCTTACATTTTTCAGTAGCCATAGGTGTTTAGATTTGAACAAAATCTGGTTTGGTTCTTAACGGGAGCATTTACTGCCTGAAATATCCGATTTTGTTTACAACGCTCGGAGTTATAGTGCTGGCCTGATGGGTCGCCTATTTACGCCATTTCAATGGCACATGAACGGTTAGACTGAGAATTCTCGTCATGAAATTAAAATTCCACTGGAGCTCCAAGCGGATGTGTACACGCAGCCTTCCAACACTGTTTACAGCTCTTCGAGTCACGGTAAAATGTAATTTTTGGTACATAGCTACAGTAATTTAGATACACCTATGGTGTGGGTGCTTGCTTTTCTTTAGGAATCCGCCGTCTTGGTTTGTATAGAAATGGATATTAAGTGACACAGACACGCAAGACGGCGGAAATATTGGGACCGACGGTAATAGGGGGAGTTCCGATAAATTTATTGTCCCTTGTATGAAGATAAAAAGATGAAATCATAATGTTGGAATGTTGATGTACTGGGCCTCTGACACAGTGGGAAATATGAAATATGAATTATTAGTACTGGCCCATCAAGCCTACACTCATGGAGCTTTATGGTTCCCTTACAAAAATTACGAAAACGTATGAAAGTTTCCTATTTTTCTGTTTTTTATACAGTAAGCATGGCTTTACTAGATAGATAGATAGATAGATAGATAGATAGATAGATAGATAGATACTTTATTGATCCCCAAAGGGAAATTCAAGTAAATGGTAAATCATGGTGATACTGATACTATGCTCCTAACCACGGTACTACCATGGTATCCATAGCACTTCAAAGGAGCTAGTGGTTTTAACATGGCACTTTACAGTAACCATGTTACTACAGCATGGTTTTGTACAACACAATATTGATGATGCTAGTTGGGTATGAGGAACCATGTTTTTTTTTGCATAGGCCCATGTACCACCGTATTATCTTGGTTTACTATGATCCAAACAGAAAGCTCTTTGGTCATCCATATACCTACATTAGTGGACAACTAATTTCACTAAAACGAGGTCCCAAACAAATCCACTTCCATAAGAAACCATTTAATCCTTAACTATGGTAAATAACCATGGTTCTTTGAATAACCATATTTTTTTTGTTTTTTTATGGTTAACCATGTTTATTTTGGTTTTACCTACAGTTAAACCTTAGTATGACCTTGGACATAGACCTGAGAAGTAGTAGTACTTGCTTTTTTTTTTTCAGCGACAAAAAAAATCATATTTTTCACACAGTGAAACCATGATAAAACCATGGTGAACCAAGATAGTCATGAACCATAGTTGGTTAACCATGAAAACCGAAAAGCCATGGTTATTTACCATAGTAAAGCCATGGTTCATTTTCATAAGAGGTTTTTAGCCCAAAACATGTCCAATCTTGGTGTCTGTCAGCATGTGAAATAGTGTATGTTAGTCTTTACTCCCTGAATTGGACAAAATACAGCTTCAGCATATAGTGACAAGAATCCAGTGTGGTTCCCCCGACTCCATGAAACAAACCCCTGGTGTCAGGATGTTAGTGGATACTGTGCATTACAGACTCCTCTTACGCGGACGGTATGCCCCAGCTGGGGTGGGTGCCACATGATCATGGGTATCATCATGGTCGAGACTGAGGAATGCACTTCCTATGGGACTGCAGTCTGCAGCACACGACTGGGTCTGGGAGTGGGAATGCTAGCAGGTGTGCGTGGAGAACAACCATGTGCAGATCTGCTTTCCAGACCTGCTGTAATTCTAAACCAATTGGAGATGGACTGATAACCCTCTGGCTTCCACCTTTACTACCGGTAAGCTTCCCTTGGAACAGGGTGGCAAGCTTTTGCCGTGAAGAAAGGAAAAGCACAGGGTTTATTGAAACAGAAAAGCAAAGAAGAGGATGCTATTTCTTGCCCACTTGAGGAAAGAGCTAGCAAAGTTACTCTGCTTTAAATGGAATCTTTCTCAGTTATGCCTCCAGCTCAGACACATGCCATAACTTTACTTTTGCCGTGTTACAAATCCTCATGTCATATGAGGGCCAAACAGAGAACCAAAATGAACAGTTAACCATGTTCGTACTTTACAAATGAACAGTTAACCATGTTCGTACTTTACAAATGAACAGTTAGTTAACCATGTTCGTACTTTACAAATGAACAGTTAACCATGTTTGTACTTTACAAATGAACAGTTAACCATGTTCGTACTTTACAAATTAACAGTTAACCATGTACACATAGTTTACAAATGAACAGTTAACCATGTTCATACTTTACAAATGACTGAATTTGTTGTATTTTGTCTCTGATCTGTTATATCTCTATGCAGCGGCCTATCAAGTGCCCTGTTGTGTGACCCTAATGTGAAGCAAGCATGCACATCTGCAGGGGGGCATACTGACTGTTAGACGAGTGGAACCTGCCATGGCTGCTTCCTGGTGTACACTTCCTAATGGTGTTTTCAGATATGACCTGTCACTGGTGTCGACAGTCCCGGCTGAATTTACAGTGAGCTGGTGCCACTGCGGGTGTGTGTGAGGAGAGTGAGCGCTGGGAGGCCGCCACTGCCCCTCGGCCCCTTGGCCCCTGCGCTCCGCTGGCGCTGATTTATGGTCCACGCGGGAGCCTGGCTGAGATGATGTATGGCCCCGGGGTTATTCTCGTCTCGTTCATATGGCAAATCTGTCTTGGCCCCGCTGGGATCCATCACCCCGTCTTCTGACCAAAGCCATCGGTCCCTCTGCCCTCCCCACACTTCCCTATGACCGTTATAGTGATAATGTCCTGCCATTATCAATGTCTGCAGTACCTTTTGACACACAGACACCCTGTGCTTGTTTCGGTGAACTATACTTCCCATTCCTACTTCCTCCAGGTCAGTCGTAAAAAACCCTCAAAACTCACAACTGTGTGTGATTACAGGTTGTTGGGTGTCCCAGCAGACTTGTTGGCTGGCACATTGACTCTGAGCCCTCTGTGGTGCCAGAGTTGCACTGAAAGAACACAGGGATGTCCTCTGCAGGGATCTCCAATAATATCCTGCCATTCTCAAAATTCCTAGTTTTGGAATGTCAGACATTTCGAGTAGAGTCCGTAAGGCACACTCTAGTCTCACTGTACAGCACGGCCTCCTTGGTGGACAGGTCACAGAGGGGACCGCGGTGCCAAGCGCCTGTTAATATTTAATGTGCAGAACGAAAAGATATGGCACGTATGTCTGACATGAAACCAATGCGGGTGACCCTGTTTGGGATGTTTGAACTGACACGAGGCAAGATGATGGGTAAAAATGGAAAAGTTTTAATTGGGAAATGCAATAATCATCATGCTGCCCCCTGTCACTCAGTGGGGGATATACTTAGCTTAGGAGGGGGGGGGGCTGGAGCTGAGTTGCCCGGCCTTGCATCATGCAGCGCAGTATGACTGACCTCTCAGCGCGCGCGGCCTGTCCCCTGGCTCACACCTGATCCGCAGGTTATAAAAGGCTCTCAGCATAGGTGTCGGATGAATCAGATCAGATCAGAGAGGAGCATTTTGACTGTGACAGATTTAAAGAGAACTCAATGTGCTATAATGATTAAACCTGGTTTAATGCCTGCATGCAAATTAATTTAAGTCAAGCAATACTGCAATCCTATTATAAGAAAATATACATAGTATGGTCTTTGATTTCATAGTATGGAAATAGTTTTGCCACAATCAAGTGAACACAAATGATGATGCCCACATCCCAATGTGAACTCTGTGCTGGTTTGACATGCCAACATTGCTATTGTATTAACAACTATTGAATGGAACTATTGAATACACACATGCTTGATTTATGTGAAAATGCTGTTACTAAGCGTGATTATGTAGTTTGGAACATTTTGGAAGGTTTCAGCATATATTAAACATAGGCTTTTGGATGTATGTTGGATGTATAGATACCTTGTTTAGTCTTTGCTCATGTTAGAACTAGAATGATGGTATAAGAGTTAATGTAAAACTAGAATGGCACATTCAGCAGAAGGATCCTGTACATTGTCTGTCTGGGTAGGCTACAGCTCTTCTGGAGGATTATGATGTGGTGCAACTGTCAAATAAATGTTGACCCCGGCCTGTCTGATTATCATTAAGAGACAGAAGCATGTGGGCCTCTCCAATCAGCTTCTGCCTTGGGTGCCCTGAGAAGAATCTTGGCATTCATCTGCGGGCTGGCCTCAAGGTGTTAGTAAATTAGCCTGACTCACAGGCGTTAACATTTCACACGTGAGAGAGTGCCCAGGGCACTGCAGGATGACTGCACCTTGGGAAGGTCTGGATGAGGTCCAGTAGCCCTTCTACAGTACGTCGCCTAAAGCAATGGCCGCCACACTCCTGTTGATATACTGGTGTGCTAATGCCTGCAATTAACATAAATCACCCCTAATTTATTAAGGGTCCCTACCAACCGAATGTTGTGACCACTGAAAATTTGCCAGCAATAAAGCATTTCAGCCTGGGAGAATTGCTGTTTGGAACAGTAATTTGAACTGTGTTGAATGTCCCATGACCGATGGGCAATGTAAATGTTAGTAGTAAATTTTGCCATAAATTTGTACATGAATCAGGTTTCTAGCATGAATCACTTCAACACAGCTATTCCTGTCATTTGATTAAAGTTCAGCGCCCATGCTAGCAAGGCATGTGGTTGTAACTTAGCGTTGCTGTCTTTCTTTACATTATTGCACCCATAAATACCAGGAGAATCCAGGGCAGATCTCCTTGACAGCATATTGAATTTAGAGGTGTAGAGTCTGTTGTGCTTAGACTCAGTGTAGCAGTGTGGCAATTTATGACCTAAGACAAGAGAAGAAGAAGGACACAAGGTCACAGTAGTATTTACCAATAGCGCAAGACAGTCTAAATAGTAATAAACTGTTAGTGGTCTCTGAATAAAGAAATAATACTGGCTTGGTGTTTTAGATAACGTATAATTAAGTTGTATGTAGGAGGCTGAATTCAAAGTAACACAGTCAGCATTGCATATGTATACTAGGGTACATGTTTAAGTGCGAATTTAGAATTTGAGTAATTTAAATCATGTTAGAGCTAAAGCCCAGAACATCTGCTGGGTTCTGAGAAAGGCAGGTAGATCCTTGTGAATAGCTGTGCTGTGGGTCTGGGCCACCCAGACTGCCTGCTGTTTGCTCTCCTGATGCCTGCCCTCCTCTGGAGAACAAAAGGTGATGAGGAGGGGGACGCACAGGACCGAGTGTGAGGTGTCAGGCTTCAGCTGTCTGTGGATCTGCAGGGGAACATGGGAAGGGAGTGACAGTGTGTGGCTGTGAGGAGGAGCTGACTTTACTTTTGCAGCTATCCTGGTCCTTTGGTCAAGAGATGGTCTCCATGACCATACATGACAAGAGACAGTGATTTGCACCATGGTCCATCTGAAAGATTCTGTGACTGGCTTTTCCTATATTGCAGTTCACATAATGAACAAAGACATGAAGTAATGTTTGAGTCACTGTGCTGTTTACTGTGTATGGTGGCGACACAAGATGAATGTCAGTAATGTTGTCTTTCAGCCGGGCAGATCAGGTCAACGCTAGGACGGATCAGCTTCTCTTTCAGCATCATCAGTAATCCAAGTCTGTTTATCACACCTCCTCCTTAGCCAGGTCAACAGGTCCAGATTCATAAACATGCCAAGAAGGGACTCAATTTACATTGCAATTTACAAGTTGTTAGCCTATATTATTTCTAAGATAAAGTAGTTCACAGAATAGATTTAAAACATTAGAGCTTTTTTGCAAACAAAATGTCAATTTGTGGCCAGATCCAAGCAAGAAAAACATCACCTCATACTGGTAATTACAACAATTTTGTGTGGATTTGTTTGTGTTGCAGCTAGTATAAAGACAATCCTGAAAGCAAAAAAATCGTACATGTTTGCTGCATGCCCTATTTGGATGTGGCATGGACATGGGAGTCAAAGCTACAGAGCAGATGGCAAACAAGACTTTTTGTCTGAGCTGTGCCCACGTGGTTATGCCATATCAAACGCTAGATATCCCAATCACATTTACTGGGCAGACTGCCTGGAAGTATTTGTATGTTTATCCATACTACAGTGTATATGGTCAATGAAAAACATTTTTGCAACCATATAAACAAACAGTTCATTTTCTAGGCTTCCGTTTGGCTACTGTACTGCTGTAGCTTCTGTTGAGTTTGACACGTCACTTAGGAATCTAGGACAGTCAAAGGCAAATATGATAAATGCATCCTATATTTTTAGCTGTGTCGTTTGGACACATGAGCTTGTTCAAAGTCAGTGTCTTTGAGCTGAGGCTCCTGTGTCACGGAAGGCTCCGGATTTCCTCTGAAAATCAGGTGATGTGTCTCTGGGAAAGGGGGTTGAGATGTGGTGAGAGGGAGCTAGCCTACTAAAGAAGTTTTATTAGTATGTTAGCATGTCTGTTAGTGATAACACACAGATTTTGCCTTGAATCTTTTAGTGGGAATGTTTAGCCAAAATCAACAAATTTTTATGGATTTCTTGTTCTTCTAGATATGAGGAATATTCCTTAGATATGAGGAGATGTTTGAAACATGTTTTGTGATAGTGATAGTAATACTTAAACCAATCCCTCCCAAATCTCCACTATTTACAGCAGGATCTGCAGTCACCCTTATTTGGTCCTGTACACACACATTGTACCACATTGCCCACTGAGGGTGAGTTTAGACTGTTTCCTGGTTTAGGGAGTCACTCTGGAAATTCAGTATTCCTCCAGAAAAAGCCAAGACAACAATGAGCCTCTTCAAAGGAGACAAGCAAGGTATACATGTCTTTGAATGCACTGAAAAAAGTGAGTTTTTTTCAGTGCGACCCAGGCTCTCAAGTCCACTCAAGGGAATGACCAAGAGAGGCTGGACAGCTTTCTGATGAGGGATAAAATTAGCCATGGGACAGGATGGCTTAAGGGCAAGCTGGGATGGGAGCGCAGGGCTCTCACGGCTCACTACAGTGTTGAGAGGCAGCAGCTCAAGCAACAGTCTCCTCAGACTTAACATCATAACATCACCCTCACATATGGACCTTGCAGGACACTCATGCCTTGAAAGTGTTTGTGTGTGTGTGTGTGTGTGTGTGTGTGTGTGTGTGTGTGTGTGTGTGTGTGTGTGTGTGTGTGTAGAAGTGTCTGATGTTTGATTGATAAGGACTCAACTAAAATATACTAAACTATACTGAGATGATGACAGTGGACTGTCTGTGGACACATCTGTTAAGAGGTGAGGTCAGCCTGGTCAGCCAGCATCCGCTCTCACTCTGACACGGCTGCTGATCACAGAGGGAATGGACACTTAATGGTCTCCTATTGTTTTGTGGCTGCCACAACCATTGGCCTGTCTGGGTTTGTGACACTAACCTTACAGATTGGCACTCCATCTATCAGAAAGAGAGGGAGAGAGAGAGAGAGGGAGGGAGAGAGAGAGAGAGAGAGAGAGAGAGAGAGAGAGAGAGAGAGAGAGAGAGAGAGAGAGGGGGTAGTGTGGGGGTGGGAGCTAGCTAAGCATGACAGCCTTTTAAAATGATATGGGAGCCCAGGAGTGGCACCTGCACTAAATCTCCCATTAAGAGGTGACCCCTTGAACCGGCCCCCCTTCTCTGTAGCACTGCGTGAACTCGTTAGCCCCGCTCAGGGGTCAATGTTTGTCATGACTACATTTTTGTGGAGGAAATCAGATAAAATCCCAGAGGACCGGAGAGGCCACGACTTCCAGCATGCGGTTGGTACTTCACTGAGACAGATCAAGTTGCTCTCCTGTTTGTTGGCTTTGTGGACTCCCCTTTTCCTTCTGTTTCTCCAGAGCTTAGCGAGCCAGGGGGAACGCTCATTTGAACTGAAGTCTGACCCATTGTACAAAGAGCGTTTGCTTGGAAGACCTGCTTTGCCAGTTTAGCTGGAGTCATCGTGTTTCCCTTGTGTCAACAGGGGGCAACAAGTTGAAGCCTCAGCCGTTTAGGCTCAACTGGGCTTGGATCTCCCTGGAGAGAGAGTTCTACCTTGTGGACGAGGATGCCAAGTTTCTGGAAGTGACCCTAAAGCGCAGAGGGTACCTGGGAGAAACCTCATTTGTCAGTGAGTATCACCTATGCTAAGATTCCAACAACCCTGTATCACCTATGCTAAGATTCCAACAACCCTGTATCACCTATGCTAACATTCCAACAACCCTGTCAACAAACTGTCACAGTTATGGTCAAGCATGTGTGTCAAACAATTCAATAGTACAGTGCACAGTGTAGCATATGAACGAATGGACAGCCGTTGTGTATTTCTAGACAGAATTCTGCATGCCTAATGGCCTTGCAGTGGCCTGTGTGAACTAGGTGCCAAGTGGTGTCTTTCACAGGTCCATTTGTGTAACCACTCTGGCCAAAGTGCCATAGAGTCAGTGTGTCTGAGTCCTTTCTTTACCTTCCCCATGTCTGAGTCATCTCCTGTTTCCTGTCTGGGAGAGGATGACTGTGATTGATTTAGGGAGCAGATAGGGGTCAGAGGTCAGACACACACAACATTCTAAAGCTGACTTTGACATTCCATAGCCCTGCTCAAGCAGAATAGCATTATCCTCAAATTTGCCATTTCTTGTAGAATATGTATTGATTGCTTAACATTAATCTCCAGGCATTGACACCAAGGATGGCACTGCAGAGAAGGACAAGGATTTCAGGGGCAAGGCCCAGAAGCAGGTCCAGTTTAACCCAGGTCAGACCCGGGCCACCTGGCGAGTCAAGATCTTCACAGACCACGAGTTTGAGACATCCGAGACCTTTGAGATCCAGCTGTCCGAGCCAGTGATGGCTGTGCTTGAGTACCCAGACACAGCCACCGTGGAGATAGTGGACCCTGGAGATGGTGAGTCTGAGAGCAGAGAAAAATTACATTTCAAAAGGCCAGCCATGTTGATCACCACGCCTGCGTCTGTCCCTCTCCCCTCCAGAGTCCACAGTGTTCATCCCCCAGGCGGAGTACCACATAGAGGAGGACATCGGAGAGCTGCTGGTCCCTGTGCGCCGGACTGGAGACGCCAGCCAGGAACTCATGGTGATCTGCTACACACAGCAAGGTCAGCCTTCCTCTTCCACCATACTGCCTACTGATCAAAACGGAAAGGAATCACTGTATTTGCTATTCTCTCTTAAAGAACAGCATTTTGTCAATCAAGCTGTCAATCATATATGTGGATTGTTGGATTTGATGGATTGTTTAGCATTATACATTACTATAATGTGATAAAATCCCAAACTTTAATTCAGGCAGTGCCACGGGCACCATTCCCAGCACGGTCCTGTCCTACTCCGACTACATCACTCGTCCTGAGGACCACACAAGTGTCTTGCGCTTCGACAAGGACGAACGTGAGAAGCCCTGTCGCATCATCATCATCGACGACTCCCTCTATGAGGAGGAAGAGAGCTTCAATGTGTCACTGAGCATGCCCATGGGAGGCCTAGTGGGCGCCAACTTCCCCAGCGCCCGCGTGGTCATCCTGGCAGACCATGATGACGGTAAGTGCCAGGCCCATACCAGCAGGACGCTCAGGTCACTAAGTCTCATTAATGATCAGTTCCCATTTACACTGCATGCCCCTGGGCGTGCTCAGAGGCCTGTACAAAGAGACTTTACTATTGTACTTTGAACCCACAGCGA
>NC_063189.1:6543923-6658923 GCF_017589495.1 Alosa alosa
TACATATGAACTGTCCTGGTGGACAAGTCTTGTCTGTGTGTATTTTTTACACATCTTAGATGCAATATGGAGAAAAATAAATCCAAATCATACATCCAACCATTTCATAGATTTAGGGACTGGGATTGTAGTGTCGTAGCTGGGATGCACAAGGATTTCACTGGACAAATACT
Organism: Alosa alosa; assembly: GCF_017589495.1. Lineage (NCBI taxonomy): Eukaryota > Metazoa > Chordata > Actinopteri > Clupeiformes > Clupeidae > Alosa > Alosa alosa. Next base: position 6,544,097 of record NC_063189.1, read on the forward strand.
CCTTCCCTTTTCAGATGAGCAAAGCTATTGTTTACATTGAGGAGATGGACAGTGTTGCAGACGTCACCTTCCCAGCTGTGCCGCAGGTGGTCTCCCTGCTGACCTATGATGACACAGGACGTGTCAAAAATCACCCACATCCCCCCAATGGATATCCTGTTGTCTGCGTCACGGTGAGTTGACCAGCCAGCTCCTGTAAGATGTCAGCATGCAAAACTGTCCCAAATCATTACAATATCTTTCCATATTTAAATGTCATCATTATTTTCCCATATCATATGATTTCATCATCTTTACCTGTAATTAGCATAATGACATCTTTATATATTAATATAGTTTTATACCCATACCCATATATTTACAAAGTGCTGTGTTCTGTGTTTCCATCAGGCCTGCAACCCCAAATCCTCTGACTTTGATAAGACAGGCTCCATCTGCACACTGGAGAGCATCAACGATACCCTGACCCAGTACCGCTGGCTCGTGAGCGCCCCCACGGGGCCAGATGGGGTGACCAGCCCCATGCGTGAGGTGGACACAAACACCTTCTTCACCAACACCAAGTCCATCACGCTGGACTCCATCTACTTCCAGGCTGGGTCGCGGGTGCAGTGCGCAGCGCGGGCCTACAACATCAAGGGAGAAGCCGGCCTGGAGCTCAGCTCCCCCATCATCTCCATCAGCCAAGAGGAGGGTAAGTGGACGACCCATGCCATGCTGTCAGCACTGCTGTCTGAAGGGTGAAGAGGGTGCCAGGCTATGGGTTATGTCTCTACTCTGTTGTTTACTCAGGAGTGTAACTCACTTTTATGTAGGTGATTACGCTATTCTAAAACAATATACTATTATATACACTATTGTAAAACAATATTTAATGTTCATAAATCAGTTTAGCTGTGACTGGCTTTTCCTCTTTTCCTCTGTCTTCAGGTATGTGCCAGCCACGTATCCCTGGCACTGTGGGTGCTGAACCATTTTCTGCCAAGATCCGTTACACAGGACCAGACGACCCTGACTACCCAAACCTGATCAAACTGACTGTTAGCATGCCGCACATGGATGGTGAGTCTGGACTGGGCACAAAGCTGTGTTCATACATGTTCTGTGTCCATACATGTTCTGTGTTCATACATGTTCTGTGTTCTCTGTTCATACATGTTCTCTGTTCATGTATGTTCTCTGTCCATGCATGTTCTCTGTTCATACATGTTCTGTGTTCATACATGTTCTGTGTTCATACATGTTCTGTGTTCATATGTTCTGTGTTCATGTTCTCTGTTCATACATGTTCTGTGTTCATACATGTTCTGTGTTCATACATGTTCTGTGTTCATATATGTTCTGTGTTCATATGTTCTGTGTTCATACATGTTCTGTGTTCATATATGTTCTGTGTTAGCAACATGCTTGTTGTTAGCGTATCTTCAGAAGACAGCCCCGAATAACAAGTAAAGGTCCTTTAGCAGTACTGCACTGATACAACTGTGTTTGCGTACCCGTCTGAGCTGTCCTGTGGCGCTGTGGCTTCTCCTCAGGCATGATGCCGGTCATCTCCACGCGGCCCCTCTCCAACTTCGAGCTGACGCTGAGCCCTGACGGAACCCGTGTGGGGAACCACCGCTGCTCCAACTTGCTGGACTTCAATGAGATCCAGACTGGCCACGGCTTCATCACTGACTCCACCAAGAACCCCGAGATCATCGGCGAGACGTCGGCGTACCAATACAGCCTGGCGATGCGCAGCGCCAACTCGCTGCGTTTCTACCGCAACCTCAACCTGGAAGCCTGTCTGTGGGAGTTCAACAGCTACTATGACATGTCCGAGCTGCTCAACACCTGCGGCGGCTCCATTGGCACAGACGGACAGGTGGGCTTCACAGACTTTGGGTCCATGTTTACACTGTGACATCTGATCCCTAATTCCATTTGTAGGATTGGTGTAGGTGTCAAATCAGACAGCTGTGTTACGTATTTATGTCATTTATTGCATAATCAATGTCTAATCAATAATCTCTGGATGACACATAAAAGGTTCCACATTTTTATAAAGATATTAATCAACAGCCTTCCCTCTCCATGTGCTGTGCTCTCTGTAGGTTCTAAACCTGGTGCAGTCCTATGTGACGGTGCGGGTTCCCCTTTTCGTCTCCTACGTGTTCCATTCTCCTGTGGCTGTGGGTGGATGGCAGCACTTTGACCTGCAGTCTGAGCTCCGCCTCACCTTCGTCTATGACACAGCTATTCTGTGGCAGGACGGCATTGGTAGCCCACCTGAGGCAGAGCTGCAAGGTGAGGTGCCAGGTGGAGTTGATGATGTCATTCGAGGGAGATGCGGGAGTGGGCAGGGAGGGGGACAGAAAGATAAGAGATTCAGCAGTTCTTCTTCAAGAACACGGAGAAAAGACCAAATCCCTGTCACTCAAAGTGAATGTTAGGGACAGTTAATCCTAACCAGTATGATTCTCTTAGCTAAAACAAAGGCAAAAACAGCATGTCTTATTATGTGATGATGGTGTAGTTCATTATAGTTTATTCTCATGACGGTCTGCAGAGGGAGTCAGAGAACTGGGGGTAGAATTACAGTGGTGGAGCTCCATACATAACTCAACAGCACCATCTAGTGGTCCACTCCCACCACCACCTAGTGCTGAAAACAGGAGCATGGAGTGGATTTGATGTGTTAATGGCTAGTGACCAGTTTTAATGGCCATTCCCTGCTATGCTGTACTCCACAGGAGCCATGTACCCCACCAGCATGCGTATCAACGACGAGGGCCGCCTGGTGGTCAACTTTAAGAGTGAGGCTCGATTCAGGGGCCAGTTTGTTATGTCACACCCAGGTAAGGGAGCATACAAAACAGTACACATTATTAGAACAGAATGTGTTATGTCTGGTGGACCTTCCGGAATTCAAGGAATTTTATTTGTCACATACATAGAGATTCAGTATTAAATGTAGTGAAATTATATTGTTTCCTTACCACTGCATCCATGTTTGTTCTCAGCGACCTCTCTGACGTCCATGGTGATGTCTGCTGACCACCCTGGTCTGACCTTCACCATCTCTCTGGTGCGCACGGAGCCCACTTACAACCAGCCCATGCAGCAGTGGAGCTTTGTGTCCGACTTCGCTGTGAGTTCCTCAGAGAGTTCCTTCCACATGGCCTAAGAGCTGCTATGGCTTCATTTTATCAAATGTAAAGGGCTGAGCAATTATGGCAAAGATCATTATCACGATTATTTTGTTCAATGTTGAGATCACGATTACTAAACACGATTACTCTTTTTAATTTTTAATTTGAAATATAGTCCAACAGGAAAAATGACATGTAAAAAGATAATGCACACAACAACTCAAGACAAAAGGACAGCATTGTTATGAAACTGAATGTAGAAGAATAATTCACAATACAACATTATATTTCAAATTATGTTTTCATAATCGTGGAAGTCATAATCACGATTAATCGATTGATTTGATCAATTGCACAGCCCTAATCATGTATGTATATCACATATGTATTTCTAGGGTAGTTTACTGTAAATACTTCTGCCCTGTCATATCTGAGGTGACAGTATGGCGTATTTGCTGCCGTACTGCTGTTGGAGGATTATATTGACTACTGCGTATTTGCGTTTGTGCTGCAGATCAGAGATTATTCAGGCGCGTACACGGTGAAGCTGATCCCCTGCAGTGCCTCCCCCAATGGAGAGTTCAGCATCCCCCCCGTCTGCCACCCCAGAGAGCCCCTCACTTTCGACATGGACATCCGCTTCCAGCAGGTCAGCCCAGCCAGCACACAACATAAAGATGCAACGACCAGCACGCATACCTCCAGCAAACTGCATTCCCATACAACCTACTTCAAGTCCCGCCACCAGCACACAAATTAGAGATGCAACGACCAGCACGCATCCACCAGCACACCCATAAACACCAACACATGACAATAGAACAGTTTTAATGGCCACGACCACCTGCACAGCACCAAACACCAACACATGACAATAAAACAGTTTTAATGGCCACGACCACCAACACATGAAAATAAAACAGTTTTAATGGCCACGACCACCAGCAAACCACCAAACACCAACACATGACAATAAAACAGTTTTAATGGCCACGACCACCAGCACACCACCAAACACCAACACATGACAATAAAACAGTTTTAATGGCCACGACCACCAGCACAGCACTAAACAGCAACACATGACAATAAAACAGTTTTAATGGCCACGACCACCAGCACAGCACTAAACAGCAGCAGCAGTAACTCTCCCCCTGCGATTGTTTGTGTAGGTGAGTGACCCAGTGTCAGCAGAGTTCAGTTTGAACACCCAGATGTTCCTGCTGTCCAAAAAAGAGCTTTGGTTGTCTGATGGATCTATGGGCTTCGGAGAAGGAAGTGACTCAGCATTTTCTGAAGGTAACACGTAACACACACACACACACACACACACACACTCACTCACTCACTCTCTCACACACACACACACACACACACACACACACACACACACACACACACACACACACACCTCACTCACTCACTCACTCACACACACACACACACACACACACACAGACCAAATGTCACAAATGTCAAATGTCACAATGACTGCCCATGTGAATGTGAATGGGTCTGTTTTCCAGGTTCTACCATCTATGGCCGTGTGATGGTGGACCCTGTGCAGAACCTGGGTGAGTCCTTCTCCTGCAGCATTGAGAAGGTCTTCCTCTGCACTGGTGCGGATGGGTACGTGCCCAAGTACAACCCCACCAATAAGGAGTACGGATGCCTCGCTGATGCCCCTTCTCTGCTCTACCGCTTTAAGATCCTGGTATGGCAATCCACTCTCAATACTTCTTGCTCTAGTTCTTATTCGATGTCCGTTTGAAAAGTACTGTGTCTAATTATGTGTTGGAAATTACTTTCTATTTGTGTGTGTGTGTGTGTGTGTGTTATCAGGACAAAGCCCAGCCTGAGACCCAGGCAACTGCCTTCGGAGACGTTTCATTTGATGCCATTCTGGCTCAGGACTCTTCAGAAGCGTTGCCTCTGACGAGACAGGCTGGCTCTGATGGCTTCACCCTCTCCTCCTCCCCACTCTTCCAGGTAGCAAAAGAAGACAAATCATTCTAATCATCTCACAAGTTTTCTGTGTCTGTTAATGTAAATGGTCATGGCATGTAATAATTACTAAAGCTAAGATTTGGTATGTTAATGTAATATTTTGGGAATGCCAGACCCCAACATATACATGATATTTCCAAAAAATATTTCAGTCCTTTTGTGTTTATTCCAATAAAATGATGTCTCTGAATGACCTGTGTACCAGGTAGGAATGCTCCTGAATGTTTGACCTCTGACCTCTGTGCCTCAGGTGGCCGCTGGCCGGGAGTGGTTCATCCATACTATCTACACCCTTCGCTCCCGTGAAAACGCCAACCGCGGCATTGGCAAGCGCAGCTTGGAGTACCACCACGCCGTCTCCTCGAGCCTCGCGGGCCAGCCCGTGGGTCGCCAGCGCCGCTCCGCTCCTGACCCCGACGCTCTGGACATCGGCATCGAGAACAGTCGAGGCACCAACATCCAGCACATCGCGCTGGACCGCTCCGACCGCATCCGCGTGAGCCAGAGGCAGCCCTGGGCGCTGGAGCCGAGCGCGGGCCACCAGGAGCACCCTCTGGTGGAGGGCAGTTTGGGGCGCGAGCCCGACTCGGACTGGGCTCTGCCCGTGGGCGTGCCCACGCTGCTGGGCGTGGCGGGGCTGCTGCTGCTGCTGTGCCTGCTGGCCCTGCTGGTGGCGCTGCTGGTGCGGCGGAAGCGGGCGGAGAGGAAGAAGTGCCCGCCGTACGCCACCTCGTCCAGCTCGGCGTACCGCGACACTGCCAACGGCGGCTACCAAGGCATGGCCAGTGCATGGCAGCGTTCTGACAGCTCAGAGGTTTAGAGGGTGCCCACAGCAGCCCGTTCCCTCTCACCCCGATATCCCCCGTCCTGTCCTGTCCATTCCCCCGTCGGCCAGGTCAGTGGCCTCTGAACAACCCACCCCCCCAATCCCCAAACTCGGAGAGCCGGTCTGCTGGCTGCCCATTAAATTGGAGTCAAAAGAAGGTGAGAGATGAGAGGAGGATGTGCTCAAGTAAAAGGCTCTTACTAACTGATCAGTTCAACAAACTAGAGGGCTTTTCTGTTCAATAAACACAAAACAATCAACTAGATACCCAGCAGTGTTTTTGGAAGGCTAATGTTCGAGAAATGTTTGTTAGAGCCCTGATCAACAATATTTGGATCTACTGATGGGCCCATAACCAGTTAAGGCAAATGAGTGGAACTTAATTTAGATCATTTGGAGATGAGCACACCCACTATCTCTTTCTGATGGTGCCTGCTCCTGTTTATTTTACTTTATCATGTCCCAAGATCTCCCCACCTTCACTACAACTACAAAAGCACTGTAATATTGCCTATGCATGGAAAGTCTAGAGAATTTTTGAATGGATTATTTTCCCCACCCATACTGGTCTTGTGCTGAGAGTTGGTAGGCTGCTTTTCTCATCCCTGACACAGATGTAGGGATCAGATGTCAGTAAGGCAGCCAATCTTCTATAACCCGTGCAAAGAACAGAATAGCTTACTGTAGTTAGAATAGTTGCAATGCATATTCACTGTACTTGTCTAAATGACTTTCTTCTAAATCTGTTAACGATTCTGCTCTTTTCTGTTTATGAGTGTATGTGTGTTTAAGATGCGATAGCAGGCAATTGAATAGATGGGTAAGATTTGGCAGTCGGCAGTACTGGATGTGATAGATTTATGTATTTTTATAATATGAATTAATTATTGATGCACTGTTGTGTTTTAGAGCACATGTCAGTGTTCCCGTGAAAATATACCATGGATATGGTGCTAATCAAAGGGATTGTAATGTGTAATTTCTGTCATTCAAGTGCATTACTATTCAAATTTGTAAATGTTTTTATACATTTTATTTTTGTTATGACTGGTGAAATGTGCTTTAGACATACTAATGGTGCATTTGTTGTGTACATAACTGCCTTTACAGTATACCATGTTACAAGAGGATACAAACACTACCATTGTACCCTGATAAAACTTGAAGAAGTGAATCTCAGATGACCTTATAGGGACTAGATACCCTGACATATTAAATTAGACCTGAATGTGGCCGTAAAGGAAAATGTAGAATTTCGGAGAGAAAATGGATCCCCTTTCAATGTAGAATGTGTTTTTCAAAACAAATGCCCACAACTGAGAATGACTCAAATTGTTCCATAATTCATGAAGTTCATGTATTCAAATCTTTCTTGCCAAATATAAATATTATACATTGATGGGTTTTCTTGTCACTGATTTATTGAAATGATAAACAAGTGGTGTCAGTATCACGTTCAGTCAGTAACTATGCTATTATGCTGGTGTTACTCATCCTAAATCCAAGGAGGTTTAGTATCTTATTGTAATACAGCTGTGATATGAGATTAGACATGAAGCATAATCTTTATATTTGTATCCTTGAGTTGTTGACACAGTCTATGCCTTGAGGTGAACCAGCAAGACACACTTGACCATTTGAGGTGTCAAGACTGATCAAATTGCTATTCTAATCATGTGCCACCAGAGAGTGCTATTCAAACCAGGTAAGTTGCAACTAAGTTATACACTGAATCATCTCTCTATCTAACAGATGGTCATCAGCTTCATTTCACTGGGTTTACTATTAACTCACATTCTTACCAAATTTCTCTTGAGGTCCTTAAAGAGTTTAGCCAGTGTAGTTTCGCTGTACTGATATAAAAGATTAGATACTGACAAAGTTAGTTGCCCTCATCTTCATCTTCAAACTCTGCATTACTGTATGTCTTTCACTCAAGGTAGGAAAGCAAAATGTAACCTCCGGCAAAGTAAAGTCAAGGACAGGTATTCAAAACAGATCTACCATTAATCATTTGAATAAACTCCAAAACATTATGATATTATCTTATTATGACCGCAGCAGAGCTAAGGCCAAGGATGACCACGTTTTTTTCTTATGTTGGTCTCAAGGGGAGATCTCAACCATCCCATAACCACTTAGTTGTGATATACTGTAGAACCACCTAGTAAAAAATGAAAAGGCAAAAATGAGGCATTGTAATCGCAGGTATCTTTAGCTGACATGTTCAGAACTGCACAGAATTTGAATCAAGGTTGAATATGGAGTGGACAGAAATTAAGGACATCGATTTCCTGCATAGGAGCGGCGGTCATATTTGTACCGTTATGCGGTACATCTAGTTTTAATTGCTTGGATATCAACTGTACAGTCTTGAGGCTGGCCTGTCTTTCCCAAAGCTGTGCTTGTGTGACTCTAGGTCAGACAGTGAGATACAACCACGACTGCAGCTGCTCTCTCTAACTGGTGTCACCAAGCCCTCCTGTCCTCTGACTCCACAAATAGTCAACCATAGAGCCAGTGCTTTTCACACCCTAGTCTTAGTTTCCAGAATAATCCACTGGAGGTGAAGTGAGAGTAAGAACACAGCTCAACAGCAGAGGGAGAACATGACAATCACATCTGACTAAGACTGTCCAAAGGTCAGCTTCTCTGGAAATTACATAAGATCCTTACCGAAAAATGATAAGTGTGGTGAACAGAGGAGCTGCTGTTCAAGTGACAGCACATAAGGCCTCAGAGCCCACAGGGACTATTGGGCTTCCTGTGTGCCTCCTTTGACCCCCTCTAATTTCTTGTCTAAATAAAGGCTAACAACCCTGAAATGACTGTACAAGCTATGGGCTTCTTACGTTTTGGTACAACTGAAGCACTCATCTTGACAACGATGACAACAAACAAGAAACTGGTTTGTCAACTTTAAGACAAAAACGGAAGTTTGTCAATGCGTTGCACAGAGCCAATGGACAGAGCCAATGGTACACTACATACCTAACAGAAGATTGCTCAGACAAGTGCTAGTTAGATATTAATGAACTGTGTGTGTAAACACTGTTTCATTTCCGTGTGTCAGGTGCTTCAATTCCCACCTGTGGAATCCTGTGTATATCAAAACTTGGTGTGGTTATGTGCAAGCGTTTCAGTGCTTACCTGAAGGAGAAAATGGCTTTTAAAATGCTGCTTCTGTTGCTCACACTCTTTGTCCTCACTGCAGGTAGGCTACTGTGCTGTTTGTGACTTCACTGTTGAGTAGCCTTTTGGCTGATATTTACTAACACTTGACTGACTTACGTGCACTTACATGCACATTGATTTTCAAGGCTCTGGTTGCCAATGGTTAAATGCTACACAGTATGACTTGAATGCTGAAAAATGGCATATATGTGACCACTTGAGGAAGCATTACAGAGTTATACAAAACTACTGTGCTGACCGTCTAACAGCCAAGAGGCCTTCCAAATATCAACAACAGCACAGCTAGCACTGATGAAAATTAGCTGCAGAATATTCTCTTGAATTAAGTGGTCCATTATGGAGGCCTGACATTTGTTTTCCAGACCTGATTTGGGTTGTTTAACAATCATGGTAAGCAAGTCATTTCATAAGGATAAAAAAAAAAAATCAGGGCAACTGGTCAATGACAATTCTTATACACTTCCAATGCAAGAGAAATGTTGGAGTGGACATCTGAAACAAATGTAGTTTTGCGTCATCAATGTAAGGTTAAATATATGTGGGTTATACAATATATGAAGTGTTTATTATTGTTACTTGTGTCAACATAATTTAAGTAAGTATTTATAATGTACGTAATTGTATGTATTTTTTTACAAATATTAATAGAAAATGTGTTGCACAGAAATTGTAGTTTTATGGCTATATCAGTCGAAATTTGAAATTTCGTTGGTAGTTATAGTCAGGGGGCCAAAACTGATATTAAAACTTTGGGGTACAAGCATACTGTACAACTTATCCAGTATTAATATTTAACCCCCTCAGCATGTGTTCTAGCCAGGTTGTCAACTTAGAAAATGTTTTCTTGGCCATTTTAACACTATATTCTTAAAAGTGGTAAAAGCCCCCCCCCTTCCATTTTCTTCTATATTACCTACTGTAATTTTGGGCAAATGTGCAATATAATCCAACTTATGTGCAAGCATGATAAGTAAGGGATAATGGACGACACGGTGGTCTGTTAACAGAAATTAATGCACAGTCGGTGTTGTAATACGGCCCGACGCGAAGCGGAATCTCGTTAGTGGATTAATTTATAGAATAATATATCTTACAGTAAGCCCTTACATTAATAATAAAATAGGTAGAAATGACGAGCCGTGGTAGCCTATCTGAGTGGAATGCACTTATCATGTGCTTCATGTAAATGCTAAGTTTAAGGGAAACTAATTATTGAAGACTTCAAGACTCACCAATTCCATTACACAAAGCAGTGGCGTAGCCACGGATAATTATGACCGCCCGGCCCTTGGCCAAAAGTGATCATATAGGTTTAGTCAGATTTTTTCTTTTTTTTTTTTTTTTTTTTTTTTTTTTTTTTTCATGCCCAAATTTCCGTCAATGATTCCCGGGACACTGAAAGACCGGGGTACCACGAAAACTTGGTGGACATGTAACCCCACATGGATAGCATGGAACCATCGTTTTCGTTTTGATCTGTAGCCCCCCAGCTGAATTGGACCCCCGAAGGAGGGTAGGGCAGACACAGTTTTCTGTGAATATCTCGAAAACCGTGGGGTTTAGGAGGACCATTTTTTTTTTTTTTTGTATGTTGATCTCAAGGGGCCATGTCAACCCATTCCATAACCACTCATTTCATGTATAGCGCCACCTAGTTAAACACAAAAAGTAAAAATGAGGTGGTGTAATTGAAGGTATCTGTGACCTAACATAGTCAAAACTGCACAGGCGAAATTGGAATTGTAGGATCATTATGACACCCTCTGTATGCACGCCAAGTTTTGTGGAATTCCGTTCATGGGGGCCACACAATAAATTAATTTATGTTACTATACACCAACTGGCCTGTAGGTGGCCGGAGACAGTTTTCTGTGAATATCTCGAGAACCGTAGGGCCTAGGGAGGTCCACCTTTTTTTGTATGTTGGTCTTAAGGGGGGCATGTCAACCCATCCCATTACCACTTATTTCATGTATAGCGCCACCTAGTTAAAAATTAAAAAGCAAAAAATTAGGTGTTTTCATCTCAATATCTCTGGCTGACAAGGTCAAAACTGCACGAAATTAAAAGTGTAGGATCATTATGACACCCTCTGAATGCATGCCAAGTTTTGTGTACTTTCGTTCATGGGGGCCTTACAATAAAATAATTTATGTGTACATTTAGTGACGTTACACCAACAAGGATTCCCGGGACACTGAAAGACCGGGGTACACAAAACTTGGTGAGCATGTACCCCCACATGGATAGCATGGAACCGTCATTTTTCGTTTTCATCTGCAGCCCCCGCTGGACTGGACCCCGAAAAGGAGGGTAGGGCAGACACAGTTCTCTGTGAATCTTTTATGGTATGTTGGTCTCAAGGGCCCACATCAACCTGGCTCATAATCACTCATTTGTGATTTGCCCCCGTAAAAATGAAAATCAGTAGGATTAAAGAAAGCCAAAATAAATATTCATCATCATCATCATGGCTGCATTTTCAGTATTGGCGAGAAGTAGTCGTTTGTCCACTAGATGGCACATCGTTGCAGTGAGACATAATTTTGTTGGAAGTTAAAAGTGGGTTGGAAAAAACAATGGACGCTTCATACAAGGACTGTAATTTACCGCAGCGAACATCTAATAAGGATAGGACGATGTTCACATGAAGTGTAATTCCCATTTCTTCTTGAAGCCAAATAAATCTGAGGATGTTTATCGGACATGCTTGGTTTTTACTGCAGGCACGTTAATCTTGTAATATCAATAAGGACCTAGGTAATGTTACCGTTAAAGCGTTGGTTGAGTGATGGAGGCATTTGATTTATTGCATTTGTAGAAAACTATAAATGCGGTTATACCAGCACTATAGCAGCACTGTTTGTATCTTTCGACTGTCATTTATTGCACGTGCTACAAAATCATTCTGTGCAATGGAAGATTTACCAACGTTACACCGGTCTGATACAGTTTTGCCTATACATGCGTGAGACTGAGGCGCCTGTTTATTTTGTTTTAAGTGCGTGCAGGGGTGTGAGAGGGGAATCGATGTGCTTTGATTACAGCTTGGTAGTTGTAGTCTGTGAAATTAAAAAAGCATGTGTGTGTGAAGTATCCAAACAATGACACCTTCATTTCATTATGGCTGCTTTAGCAAAACACCTTAAGCTACTGTGTAGTGGGTCCCATTTAGAAGTGGCTACTTCATTAGCTTTCCTTGACTCATGGAGCTGCGTGAATGTTATTACAACTTTTCGCCCGCGATATGACAGTTTAAGTCCGCTTGATACTGTAAAGTAAGCCATTGGTTTCCAAAGGAGATTTTATTTGTGTCGCCAGCATAGCCTATTGACAATTTATGTTGTCAATAGGCCTACCTTATAATCCTACCTGTAGCTTAGGGAAGCTAACAACTTTCTATTAGGATCTAGTTTGTTAGTTACCGTTTTGTCATAACTCCCTGATGCATTTTTGCATTTAGAATAGCCAGGCGTGTATATCTCAATCGGAAAATTAAACAATATCGGGTGCCTATGGACTAGGCTTGGTGAACCCAGCCTGATCTGCCCATATTTATTTTTTGATTTCTTAAAAGATTGAGCTTGGTCTGATGAAAGCCAGACTAGCCATGGACCTCAGTTAAACAATGCAAGGGAACATGAATCAGCCTATATTTGCACTAACAATAGCGGACAAAAGCTTTTCAACTTTGGCCCGTTAAAATGTGTATGAACAGTCTAGCGGCGCATTTCATCAAGGCCCATTTGGACATGTCAGTTATTTGCACCACTGGTTAGATGTAAAACAGCATTTCGTTTCAGACTAGGCTACTGTTACTTAATTTGTGCATTAACAATAACGTTTCAGACTACTGTTACTTAATTTGTGCATTGACAATAAAGTATTACATGAACTAAAGATGACTAAAATCTTATGTAGAAGAAGAAACATTCAAAAAAAATCCATCCATCCAAAATGACCTTTGTTTTGATAGCTGTTGAAAACGGCATGGAACTGACAGAGATGTTTTTTGTTTATAAATACATAAAAATAAATAAATAAATAACATTATGCTGATACCTTTTTGCTTTTCCCAAATACAATGTAGCCTACAGGTGTAAGTGACCTTTCATCAATCCAGTTGCAATGGATGAACTGTGATGAACTGCCCTACTTGTGATTGTTTAGAGATTTTAAAGGTTTTATAACAATTCTACATCTTCTTTGGCTATTCTACAATCTATTCACCTTTTCAGCACCAGTAGGGTACTTTCTGTGCAGCCGCTTACACACACTCAGGCATGCCAAACAAGCATACACAAAAGTTTCAAGAGTGGGGATGGAGTAAAATATGGAGACAAATTGAAGTGTGATTTATTTTCGCGGAACGGATGTACAGGACTGAGCGGCGGTCATATTTTGTACCGCTATGCGGTACATCTAGTTTAACTTTGTATTGTTGTTATTTGTATGTCGCTTTTGTCTGCTAAATACCATAACCATAAGCATGTGCCCGGGTGTGCCTGTGACATCCAATCGTCGGTCTGGCACACCTAAAATATTTTCGACTTTCACGGCTATACTGTCTGTTCTTGTCATTCTAACCTGCTGTAGTGTCAACAAATAACAAGCCAAACAGGAATTGCTAACCTTGGACACTCCTTAGGCTACATGCATGCATGGTTAAGTGTTTTGTTCACTTTGTTCACTTGGTGAAGACATCCATCAGGTCAGTTAAATAGCTTACTGTCTTTTGAAAGAGAGTTGGCAGAAAGTCTAGAAAGACCGGCCCGCCGTCTTGCACAGTAGCCTAACATTGCACTCGTCAAAACACAACATTGCACTCGTCAAAACTTGATGTCTGTCCAAAGGATATTTTCCCAAACATTAATACCTTACTTAGGCCAATCAGTTGGTTACACAGTCTTTACTAATCAACAAACAAAGCAGTTCACATGTTGAATTGACTTACATAAAACCCATCTCTGAAATAGGCACTGAATTCTGCCTTAAAATAGCTCATGGGTTTTTTCTACTTAGATCTTCATTTAAATTAGGAAATGAATATTGTGCAGCCACGGTGTGACCCATCCACAGTTGCCCTCAACAACCAGTTGGTTGGCACATGAAGGATTCTTGTCCTCCAACTTTTAACCAAAGAACCTGTACAGGCCTGGTGCTTGGAGCTGCTGATATGTGGATGCAAGGAAAGTGGATGTCAGTACAGTACCAGGCAGTGTTGATGTCGAAAAAGTGGAATATTTTGTAGTGAGGCATGTGGGTGTGTCTGTGCAGCTTGGTGCAAGAATACTCAGGTACTCACATCATTATTATTGAGTTTTGCCACATTACTGTATGACTACATTGTTTCAGATTATTTGGCATGATATTGGCAGCCGGGCTGGACAGACTGTGTCCAAGGCTGCTCAAGGTCTGTACTGCTGAACTGGGAGAGCCACTGAAGCACATTTTCAACCCGAGTCTCCGTCTTGGACGAGTACCAACACTGTGGAAGACATCATGTCTCACCCCCGTCCCTAAGAAGCCACACCCAAGTGAGCTTAATGATTACAGGCCTGTCGCTCTAACATCACACGTGATGAAGACAATGGAGCGACTGGTCCTGCGCATACTCAGACCCCAGGTACGCCATGCACTAGACCCGCTACAATTTGCATATCAGGAGAAAGTGGGCGTGGACGATGCCATCACATATGTCCTAGACACATTCTCACCTAGACAAGGGGAAAATTGCTGTGAGAATCATGTTCTTTGATTTCTCAAGTGCTTTTAACACCCTCTAACCCCTCAGACTGAGAGACAAGCTCTTGCAGAAGGGTGTGGACGCTGACCAGGGGCCTCATTTATAAAGCGTTCTTACGCACAGATTTGATCTTAGACTGTGCGTACACTCAAATCCATGCCAACTCTCAGATTTATAAAAAACGTCTTTGACGTGGAAAAGTGCTTATCTCCACGTCAGGTTCAAACTTGACATACGACCATTTCCTTGTGGTAATGCCGGGGTACTCCAAGTAATCTGAGGTCTAAGTGCGATGCATTTTCAAAATTCCAAGACCAATCGATCTCATGTCTTTCTTTGCCATATGCATGATCAATATCAGAAGATTTTTAAAGACGTTTTTGGACGCAGCTAAATGTTTCATGGTTTGGCATAAAACTGCTAATGAGAACTATAGCCCACTTAAGAAAGTGAAAAAAAGCATTATAGCTTATTTTCATAATATCTAAAAAACACCAAGACCTACGATAGAATGATTGAAACATTCTTACAGGTGATCTAGTATATTTGGTGTTCTCACCAATCTAATATTGACCATAAAATGTCCAATTGCCCTCGTTTAGGAGAGGAAAAGTAGGCTACATTTGTGCCAGGGATGTAGTGGTAAAAATAAGAGGTGGGTGAACTATGAATTCTGCAATCTTGGTGAGGTGGACTTGCGCCATGCCATGTCGGATTTTAAAAAAAGGCATTCAGAACATGTTTGATAATGGTGGAGGTTAATGTACAGTATTGGGAATATAGGATAGTATTGGATAATACCGTTTTGAATGTTAAAAGTGAATAAACTCTTTTTGAGAGGTGGATAAACTAAGAGGTGGGTAGGCCTAAACTCTATTTCTGAAATTGCAGAGGTGGATAAACTTCGTTTACTCGCGTTTAGCCTCCACTACATCTAATTTAGCTCATAGGCCTATTCCCAGCTCCGTAACAGAAAGGTAATATTTGAATGTAAGCTATACAATGTAGGCTATAGATATTTTATATCATATATAGCCTACACAACCAAGGGACGGGAAGTTATCCTCTGAAAGCAGGGCATCTTCATATTTAGTGTTCGTCGGGAGTTGCGTAAAGAGGTGCAGAAGCCGCACCTGTTTGCTTTTTTTGGCAGCCGCGGTGCCCAAGATTAGATGACAATAGGTGAGTAGGCTAAAATATAAAGGTAGGCATAAAGCAAACAATAAAGGAAAATGTTTAAGCCATTTGACATTATTGAAAGAAAAAACGATAGCAAAGATATGCAGAATTAATTAATAATGACCGGTTTAACTAGGCTACTTTTTCAGCAAAAACATAGCCTATCCTAAAAGAAACGTTAAGCCTACATGACATATCCCGCTTATAATTTAGTCCTCTGTTTTGTAGGCTAAATCAGCATATTACCCTGGATCATATTGAAAGCATTACAGTAGCCTACTGTACCATAACGTATAGGATTATGCTGTAGGCCTAGAGGTCTTTCCTTCATAAGGTAGGCCTACCCAATTTTTTTTTTCTACAAAGTAGGCCTAAACATACTAAATGTTGATTATTCACATTACTGCAAACAAAAGGAATGAAAGCGAGCCGAGGACAATGGACATGGATGCATCACGATCTCTTTCCAGAAAGCTTTGCTGGAAAAAAAAAAACATAATTAGTTAAGCTATTGAACTGGACGATATAGGCTAGTTAACATCAGATGGCATAGGCTAGGCCTATACTAATGTTTTTAATATATAATTTTACATAGGCTACAGCTTTTAGGCCATTGATTTCATTAAAACATATGCTAATGATATTGATGAGGGGGTGTTTACAAGGCGGAGACCTAAAAACCATCCTGCTGCGCACAAGTTGGCGTTCATTTGTGATTTTATAATGGGCACATCTGGAAGGGTGGCGCACGCGACGCGTTTTTTTTGATGCGTCGTTACTTTTCTCTGAATCACCGCGCACGATCATTTCAGAAATGATCTAAGATCAAATGAAGGATGTTTTCTACGCAACACTTTTATAAATGAGGCCCCTGGTATCCTGGATTACAGATTACCTGACTGAGGGCCTGTCCACCGCGGAGACGCTTTTTAGGTTAAACGCCCAGGGGTTTTGCTTAAAGTCTTGGCGGCGTCCAAAACGAATCCTGTAAACGCTGCCGAAACCGCACTTTTTCTGAAACCTGGTCCCAGAGTGGAGAAATCTGGAAACCGTAGCCGTTTGAGTTCGTTTAGACAGCGAAACTGCACATCCTGCTTGCGTATCGATGATGTCATCGCCACACCTCAGCTGCCCTGGACTTGCACTTATAGTATTGCCTAACAATACTAGTTTTCATACATGACATTACCTACAATTACACTCCGTTAAGATAAATATCACAACTGATGCTGCGCTTGGCCCGATAGCTTATGACTTGGTGGACTGAACACTGTTTTTTCCCGGTGTTTTTTATGCATTCTAGCTACTGTCAGTGACCAAAAATGAGAGAACTTAAGTTATTAGGAAAGTGCGGTGTAAATTTAGGCTACATTAATTTGTGCGTAGTGCCAGTGTCATTAATTTATTTATTTTACATGTCTTACAACATATATACATGCATTCACAGTCGAGTGAAATCAGATATAAGCATACAAAGACGCTTAGAACTCACGTTAAGCCGATGGTAGCACACTGAATCACTAATGCGATTTGATGCAGGCAAAAGTATTGACTGTTACTAACGAAGGTTTTATAGCAATATTATAAATGTGGCGACAGAATAGCCTAGAACTTGGGTAAGCCTTGCGTTTAGTAGCCTAATTGCGGTGAAGGCCAAAACTAATGTGAATCACGGACTATCCTACAACCAAAGAAAGTAAAGGTGATTAGTAGGCCTACCTGCGTTAGCCAAATAAAGGACGGGACTGCACCCTTCACAAACCGTAAATTTTTTTTTATTAGTTTTACAGTTGGCTACAGTTGACAGTTCACCTTCAGTCCACACAAACAATTCTGGTTTCCTTCCACTAGCCATTTCACCGTAGCCTATTCTGTCTGTTTTTAAAGCGCAAGCTTTGCAAGTTTTGGTGAATTTCTGTAAAGACACAGTGCCACCTATAGGCCTGGGGTATGAAGTAACGTGTTGAGATGGATCCGTTTGGACGCAAATATTCTTGATACGGTTCCAGGGAAGACGGAGGAAAAAAAGATCGGTTTGGTACGTGTGGACTAGGCCTGAGTGGCCACAGTTCGTTGGACTGAAGAGCTGTCTCTCTGACACTGTGATCAGCAGCACCGGAGCTCCACAGGGAACAGTGTTCTCTCCAGTCCTGTTCACCCTGTACACATCTGACTTCTGCTACAACACCGAGTCATGCCACATGCAGAAGTTCTCCGATGATACTGCAATTGTGGGGTGTATCAGGGACAAACAAGAGGAGTACAGGAGCCTGGTGGAGGACTTTGTGCAATGGTGCAAACTCAACCACATTCAACTCAACACTTCAAAGACCAAGGAGATGGTGGATTTCCGCAGGTCAAAGCCCGCTCTGCTACCAGTCTCCATTGATGGGGTCAATGTGGAGGTGGTAAACACCTACAAGTATCTGGGCTTACAACTGGACAATCAACTGGACTGGTCAGCCAATACTGAAGCACTACAAGAAAGGGCAGAGCAGGCTGTACTTCCTGAGGAGGCTGCGGTCCTTCAATGTCTGCAGTAAGCTCCTCAGGATGTTTTACCAGTCTGTTGTTGCCAGTGTCCTCTTGCTGTTGTATGCTGTGGTATGCTGGGTAGGAAGCACAAAGAAGAAGGATACTGGGCGACTAGATAGGCTGGTAAGGAAAGCTGGCTCTTTCTTGGGAGCCGAACTGGAGTGCATCACTTCAATATCAGACAAAAGGACCCTGAACAAACTGATCAGCATCTTGGAAAATCAATGTCATCCACTCCACAGCACTATTGTAAAGCAGAAGAGCCTGATCAGCTGGAGACTTCGCTCACTGCCTTGCACAACTGACAGACTGAGGAAGTCATTTGTCCCCAGGGCCATTGAACTGTTCAACACTTCACTTAAGGGAAGAGGAGAGATAGACTTCTCTGCATAGTCTGTCTGCGTCTTCACCTTCTCCACGTTTGTGTACGTACTGTCCACTAGTCGCCCTCCCACTGAACAAGTCAATCAACACTGTTCTGCTCTATTTGCTCTATGTGGATCTATCTATCTATCTATCTATCTATCTATCTCTATCTCTATCTGTTTTCCTGTTTTGTAGATTAAATTTATATTATGCCCTTGAATGCATGCATGCATGTTTTGCATTGGGAAGGTGTTCATTATCAAAACAGTAAACTCTTCTTTTGTGTCACTGATGAGGACTCAGTTTGAGCACAATGGAAATGGTCCCTGGGTGCCTTCTGTTGGCTGCCTACCTGAGAGTTACTGCTTGGATGGGGAAAAACATACCTTTGCCATACGACTATTATATAGTTATTACTACTAACTAGTTACTTACCCCTAAATCTAAAGAAGTGAGAGAGCAGTTATGTGAGGATGGAATTAATAACTATAGTAATATGTCAATTAAATATAATTTGTGTTACAACCTGGTACATTAATAAAGTGAAATAGCACCATAGACCACCATCTACATTTCTACATTTCCACCTTGACATTAAAGAATTATAACTTGTGCAGCATTGCACTGTCTCGCCTTACAAGCTTTACACTTGGCTTGACTCATTCCCATAGATAGGGGAACTGATTGAAAGAGGTTTTGGGGTACTATGCTATGTTTCCAAGCTGATATTCACTTTGAAAGATGGTTCTCTTTAGGCGGAGATTGTTTTTTTCATGTTCTGTTGTCTCTTACAGTGTACAATACATGTCCATTCCAACACTTCTGCAGACAGCCCATGAGTGTTAGCTTTCATTTGATTCGTTTATTATGTATATGGTCCTTGTGGTTGTGGTGATATTCAACATTTATTGTTGGCATGTAGTGATGAACAGGAAACCAAAAAATTGGCCGGAAATTGCTCATACAAGTCACAAAAAAAGAATTCACCTTGACAACCACCCTACTATCTTACCTATGGGTGTCTTCTACCTATAAAAATAGGGTGACAGCTTGTACCAAAACATGTCCGCAAAAGTCTTAACGGAAGCCCTTTTCAGAATTGGCCCCCTGACTATTACTAGACTATTAAGTTTGATGCATATCTGACATATTTCCTATGCTCAATAAGTTCAACCAGGTCAGCCTATATTTCTTATCTTACGCCTAGAGATTTGGAGAATTAGCCTATTTTTCAAATACTTACCATTTCTGTTCAATTTTATGTTTTGTTTTTTTGCCATTTCTACAATTTCTGTTCAATTTAGGGATCAATAAAGTATATCTATCTATCTATCTATCTATCTATCTAACTATCTATCTATTCATCAATTTTATGTTTTGTTTTTTTGAGAATATGATGTGTGGTATAGTTTTAAAATGAAATATCATTTTGCATTTTTCAAAATTATATCAAAATTTGCATTTTGCATTTTTTCTTTCAATTGTGTAGGTGCTGCTAAGTCTAGTCATTATAACATACAATTATCCAACATGATCACATATTTTGAGGTACACAGACATTTATTTATGTGTAATAATGTCAAGCGTTTACCCTGTTTGTGAAACTAGACATTCACATAATCAATTTACCAAGTAGTATATTTGCTTTCTGCCTCTGACATGTCCATACTCTGCAGTCAGTCCGAGAAGTTTTGTCCCTTTGAATTTATCGTCATATTAGGCTACTACAAAAGTGATAGATTTTTATTTTCTTTTGAAAATAAAAGACCTGTGAACACACTCCTTTTGGTGACTGAAAAAGCAAACTGTTCAAATCATGGATGGACATGTGAGGTCATGAGTCAGAATGTTGCCTTAATCATAAAATGAACAACACACTTCACCATCTGTCTTGCACAGGTGCAGAAGGCAAGACAGTAAATCCCAGAAAGGTAATGTTTGGAATGTTTACATTTGGAACATTTTGGAATTTGGAATGTTTACATTTGAACTGCTGATTTACATAGACAGAAATGGGGCATTTTATGATGGCCATATGATTCAGAAAGCCACCATTCATCAGGCCAGCCCAAGCCAAATCACTATTGTCACTATTATTGCCACTATGTTGTTTGGTGTCTATTGTGGTCACAGAAATTTACTGACCATTTTAAAAGTTGTATCAGCGATTGTAGGCCCAAACATAAATGATCACACTCATCTAATCTTTCCTAACAATCCGCTAGCTGCCCACACCATAAGCAGGCTGTCAAAAAAAAACGTGTATAGGCTGAGATCTGCACACAAAAACAATTGCTACCAACAAGTGTTGCCAAACACTCAAAGGCCAAATAAAGTGTTCCAACCAATAATGCGCATTTAGGAGAGTTTCAGTTGCATGGTAGGGAGGGGGAGGGAGTAGCGAGCTAGCTCTCTGTTTTGTTTGAACGTCAACAGAAGTGTATAAGTATAAGTATATATACTCTTTTGATCCCGTGAGGGAAATTTGGTCTCTGCATTTATCCCAATCCGTGAATTAGTGAAACACACTCAGCACATAGTGTACACACAGTGAGGTGAAGCACACACTAATCCCAGCGCAGTGAGCTGCCTGCATCAACAGCGGCGCTCGGGGAGCAGTGAGGGGTTAGGTGCCTTGCTCAAAGGCACTTCAGATGTGCCTACTGGTCGGGGTTCGAACCGGCAACCCTGCGGTTACAGGTCCGAAATGCTAACCAGTAGGCCACAGCTGCCCCTAAGTGACGTTACCCCGCCATCGCTGATACAACCTTTAATTAAATCTTGAATAATTTATAGAAAGAAATCGTAGAGAATCCAATGTATTTTATCACTCAGTTTCTTCCAAAATCTTGAAAACATTCTTGACATTCAATTGTTTGGTTGCATAACAGCCAAGCTGTGGAGACATGGCTAAAATACTTGCATGTCCACTCAATCTGGAACCAGTGTGTGGAACAGACGGGCAAACCTATGGCAACGAGTGTGCCCTCTGTGTGCAGAGACAGTGAGTATAACGCCTCATTTCACTCAGTCTGTTCATTGTCACTCCGTTTGGGGCATCAAACCTACAATCTTTAAATCCTTCATTGTCAATAATGAGTTTATGGTGATGGTAAATACATGGTCATTTGACACACACACACTTTCCCTCGAGGTGTTAAGAAATGTATTTTTTGTTCTGCTTGTTTTGGGGTATGTGGTGCAGGACACCTTACTTGTGATGACCTTTATTTCAACCTGCTTCCTTCCTTTTTTTCCTTTTCAGGATGTCCAAAGCAGACATTTTAATTTCCAAGGAAGGGGAGTGCCAAGTTCATCTTGGTGATGGTGGAAACGTACCGTAAATGTGATCAGCTTTCATGCATAAAGAGCAAAATGTAAATCATCAACAAAATAAATGAAAATGAAATAAACAAATAAAGAGTGAGAGCCATAAGCAAATACTATCCCAGACTTGTGTGGATCTGCACATCTCAGTGCTGTTATTTTGCCTTGCTAATGGCATCATCGTCACATCTCACTGCAAAACTGCCTGGACAGTATGGACAGATGCCACTAATCTAAACATGTTTTTAACAAGTTCAGGAACAGTTAAAAATGGATGATAACGGGATAAATTTGTCTACCCTTGAATATGTTTAAACACCAGAGTAAGATCAGTTAAACAGTAGTCAATCTGTCATATTGTCATATTCAGCTGATTAGGCTATCAAATGCATTTTGATACTACCTCTATTATGTCAATTGCTAGTTCACACCTATCATTGTTTCCACTTACACATTCAACTTCCATAAGAATTTATCCATATGCTATTTACACACTGAGAGGCAGATTTCAACTTCCATAAGCATTTATCCATATGCTGTTTACACACTGAGGGGCTGAATGAATCACATGCAGAATGTCTGAATGTAGCCTAGTCCACTCAAGTGTGCATTGTTGTTTGATAGCTTGTCAGCATAAGACAGGGATAATGATAATATATATTCTTTATTTTCTTTAAAAATAAGAACTATGCGCAGTATGAAAGTGTAACAGAGCTCAGACGTTAAACTGTTATCATTGATGTCGTAAAGGCACTATCAACACTGCATTTTTGGCATACAGCCTACCAGTTTGATCACCTAGTTTTCACTAGACACAGCCAGTTTTGATAACACAAGAAGGTCAAATGAGCGCTGCCTCACCAGAGGCACATATCAGCATGGTTTAACCCTCCCACTGACCCATTGAGCGCTGCCTCACCAGAGGCACATATTAGCATGGTTTAACCCTTGTAAGGTCAAATGAGCGCTGCCTCACCAGAGGCACATATCAGCATGGTTTAACCCTTGTAAGGTCAAATGAGCGCTGCCTCACCAGAGGCACATATCAGCATGGTTTAACCCTTGTAAGGTCAAATGAGCGCTGCCTCACCAGAGGCACATATCAGCATGGTTTAACCCTTGTAAGGTCAAATGAGCACTGCCTCACCAGAGGCACATATCAGCATGGTTTAACCCTTGTAAGGCATATTTTGTTTTTACTCAGCCAATGTTCCCGAGTCTGGGACCTCCACATTATTAGGCTCAATACAGCCATAACAATCTACTGTATATAAAAATACTTAACAGATGTTTACTTTAGCTCATTAGACATCATTTATGGTTCATATTTGCCGTTTACCCCTGTGAGATTACATTTAGGATCATCAATTTCATTTCTTTGTGAGAAAACAGGTGAAAGAGCTTGAAATGTAAAAATTTTGTAACTTTGTGTGGGAATAGCAGGTACAGAAAGACAACATTCCCGCACACAGACACCTACACTCAGACACGCACACATACAGACGCACAGACTTATCTGGGTACCCAGAAGCTTGCATGCAACACAGACACACACAGATATGCACAGAGACACACACAGCAGACCCAGTTAGGAGGAGGACACAGTTAAGGTACATAGCAACTATTACACTCAGGTCCAATAGACTCGAACAACACATATAATATAGTTTTTTTTTTTTAAGTTCTTCACAGAAAATGAATTAAGGCCAATGAGTTTGAGTTAGAAGAAATAATAAATAGCCTATTGTGTCTTTTATCAAACATTGAAAATGGGTCCCACTGACCTGAACCACCTTACAAGGGTTAAATCAATAATTGAATGGTTGTAGGTATTCTAACTGTAAGAATGTTGAGGTATGATTTCAATAATTCACAAAATATAAATATTTGTCAATATTGGTGAAGGGAGAGAGGTGTCAAGTGTTCGGATCCAGCCTTGCAACTTCGCTCTTTGCTCACAAATTGTTCCGTGGCAATTGTGCAATAGGCTAGCCTATTTTGAATGAAATTGTGTATGGTAATATTACCCACTTTTTTTGCTTGCTGTTTTTTTTTTTTTTTTTTAAATCTGTATCTACGCCTACTGTATCCAGGGGGAAGGGTGCAAGCAATGAGTAACAGTTTAGTTGAATGACAGTTTAGTTGTGTAAAATACAAAATGCACCAAAATGTGCCCAGAAGATGACTTCAACACCTTGTTTTGCCTTGTGGGCAAACTAGAGTGGGTCCAATCTCTCTCCCAACAATTCAACGTCCAAGGTTAGTATGGCAGTTTGTAAAATGAGTTGAGACAAACAAGTAAATTAAATATTTTAATATACATTTAGACAGGTGCTGAGATGCTGTAGGCCTACTTGGTTGGTAGGCTACCAGAGAATAGTGAAATCGAATTTGATCCACATGGTAGGCTATCTGTGCAGAGACCTGACATTAGGTAGGCTTCTCATGTTTTCTAATATTTTTGTAATAGACTACGTGCATCACAGTTTCCATTTACTTGGTTTCCAACTTTATTGTTTTCATCACAGCTTTAGAGCTTCTGTTGTAGCCTAATGTAAACACATCATAAACAAAAGTCTGTGATGCAGACTGTGAATTTCACATATCCCAGAATTCATAATTAAGTTGTACATTTGTCACAAACTGAAGTAGTAGCTGTCTAGTTGCAAGATGCATCCTCAGCTATCCCCAGCAATGAAAATAACGGTCCAACGACTGCTTAAAGAGAAAATGTGGGGTTTGTGGAGTTTTTGTAGTTCTGTACTTTTTACATCATGGTGTCCCAATATCCACAGTGATTTTAGTGAACAGCTGATCCTTTTCAATTCTCACTACTTGGTACTTCAAAGAATTGATGCCATCAGTTTCCATTGTTTGTCTTGTATGTGCTATATTATTAAACCTGTAACAAAATAGGTGCAAGTTATCAGGTGATCTAAATTGAGTAGTCTAATAGCACATTTGCTGTATGAGGAAAAAAATGGTGATTAGGCATTTACCTTTTGGGATTCGGTTGATTGTGCAAATCTCTTTTGTGACGGATCATTCGGCATCTCCCTATTTTTCCATTAGGTCTGGAGAGTGACATTCCCTTGATTCTCACCC
The DNA here is from genome assembly GCF_017589495.1 of Alosa alosa. Lineage (NCBI taxonomy): Eukaryota > Metazoa > Chordata > Actinopteri > Clupeiformes > Clupeidae > Alosa > Alosa alosa. The sequence continues at coordinate 6,569,517 of NC_063189.1, forward strand.
TACAGTAATAGGTCTCAACAGTTTACATGTGTGTATTTTATGGAGATAATTTTCCACAGAGCACAAAAAGGTCCTTTTTATATGAAACAATGCAAATAATTTTGTAAAATGACTTAATTGTGTCCTTGCTCACCTGTGGTATATGTCGTCATCAAAGTTCTGATTATAGGGTAGCCTTTGGAGAAAAAAAAATGAAGTACATGACATGAACAAACCTATATGAAACATGTTCTGAAGAGTATGATGCAGGGACTGAAGAGTATGATGCAGGGACTGAAGCCATTGACACTTTACTAGAGCCACACACAGAGATGCACAGAGATGCACAGAAACATACAGACACACAGAGACGCACAGAGATGCACAGAGACTTACAGACACACACAGAGACACAGAGATGCACAGAGACATACAGACACACACAGAGATGCACAGAGACATACAGACACACACAGAGATGCACAGAGACATACAGACACACACAGAGATGCACAGAGACATACAGACACACACAGAGATGCACAGAGACATACAGACACACACAGAGATGCACAGAGACACAGAGATGCACAGAGACACAGAGATGCAGAGACACACAGACACACACAGAGATGCACAGACACACACAGCAAACCCAGTTAGGAGGAGGACACAGTTAAGGTACATAGCAACTACAATTATTACTCAGGTCCAATAGACTCGAACAACACATGTAATAGTTATATGTAGGGAGTGTATGGTGTGCAGTCACTCAAAATAAGTTATTTTTTCAAGTTCTTCACGGACAATGAGCCAAGGCCAATGAGTTTGAGTTAGAAGAAATACTAAATAGCCTGTTTTTTCTTTTAGCTAACATTGAAAATGGGTCCCACAGACCCGATCCACCTTACAAGGGTTAAATCAATAAATCAAGAAACACTCTTTACATATCTGTTTTCTGATTTTCAAACAGCTTGATGATGTCTATAAGAGCTTTGTAAATATTTTCTCTGTTATTAACAAAATGTTGATATGGAGATGGCCATGTCCCATGTCAGTGTGACCCAGCATAAGTGTTTCCATGTGGATAGCAGTAATGAATGGGGTTTATGTGAGTCAGAGGATGGGCCCAGCATGCCATCTGCCTGTCTTTAGGCTGTCTGTTTCTGCCTAAAACATGCAGTGTTCTGCATGCAATCGTCCTTGACTGTGAGGATTCATAGGTCACACAGTCAAGTATATTGGTTGAATTACATTCTTCAACCTGCAGTGCTGGATGTGAAACCCCTAAAACCCATTGGTTGGGTCAGGACTGATAATCTGTGAAGTCCACCTAATGAGCTTCAAGGCCAATGCAATACAGCAAGTCTCTGTTGTGGCTCCATGTTGTAAAAGCTCATCTAACAATCCTAAATAGGGTATCTGTACTGTAAGGTGGGTGTAGGAAGTGCATTTCTTCCCCCCATCATTTCAAGTGAATTGATCTTATAATGTAATATTTCTTTTCACCTACCTAAAACCAAATTTGTCTATGGCGACAGCGAGATGCCTGGGCTGGCTATAGCACTTGTAGATGTTTCGGTCATCCATGGGGACAATGTCCACATCACTAAAGATGAAGCATTCATAGTCATACTCCTTCAGAGTTTCAGCAAACCCCACATCCAACAGCTTGGCTCTGTTAAACATGGTTTCTCCATCCTGCAGACAGACGTTGCATCAGGTTATACTCTGAACAGTGTGTAAGACAATAGTTTCAGAGCGTCACTTTATCCTCTGTCCTTCAATCATTCTATCCTTAAATGATTAGAAAAACTCTTAAGAATTCATACAGCACTGCATCAAACAAATCTCCAGTGCTCCTTGTTGGTGCCCCCCACCCAATCCCAATCCTCCCCCACCTTTTTTATGCAGCCCTTGCCACTTAATCTACTAAACCCTCTTCTACTGCACTTTTTTACCCCCATTAATGCACAAATAGGCTGACACCAGACATAATTTCACTGCATTTCTTACTTCCAGTAACTATATGCATGTGACAATAAACTTCCTTGTATCCTTGTATCCTTGTAAATCTGGCATTATCTGTGTTCTCTGATGTTATCCATTATTTGCACTTTAACAATTTTCCCCAACGACAAAAGGGAAAGTAAAAGGGAAGGGAAAGTAAAAAATACTACATTCCTTTTCTAAAATATATATCTGAAGCCAATTAGAGGTTTAGAGCTTTAGAGAAGCTTTAGAGAAGTTTTTTTGCTTCAAAATGACCAATTTTGTCACACCAATACAAGCTTTGTGAATTGTGACATTGCATTTTTGAAGGTTTCACCTGATTGATGACATAGACACCATAGTCCAGCTGCTGCCTCTGAAGAATGGGGTGGAGGTAGTGGAGCCAGAACTTCAAGTGTTCTTCTCTGTGTCTGAAGGGGATGATTATGGCCACTTTCTGTGGCCACTTTCTCCTCTCGTACCATTTCCAGAGTCACTGGGTTACTGAAATTCACTTGCAAAGGGCCCACTGACAGAGACAGAAAGTTCAAAATAAAATGACCCGTTCAAGGTCGTTCCTGTCTTGGTATTGTGCTCATATCTGTTCTTGCCATTTTATTCCAATCATTAAAAGTGCAATATCAGCACACATACAGTTCCCCTAACATACAATAAAAAAGGTGAATAGCCTTCATTGTCATGTAGTCTTTTTCTATTACAATCACTGTCAATATCAATGTAATATCATACTGGGCCTACAAGATGGCATATTAACATCTACTTTTAAGCATAAATGTCATTTCTATAATCAAAGGTAAAGTACATCTTGAGGAATAACATCCTAAATAGCCTGACACACAGCACAACAAATGTGGCTCAGGAATGAGTTCATTTAAACGTGGCACGTAATTGTAGGAAACTCACCCAAAAGAGCTGTTTCAAGACACGTCGGCACTTCATCGTTTCTAGATTCAGGGCTTTCAGACGCGTTCACTATCAGTGTCATTTTAGACATTAAAGCCATAGCTTCTCCTCTTGCTCTTGACCACAGTGGGCTTGGTAAAAAAGTTGCAATGTCCTCAGATTGTAAGATGTACATGTAATATATCAAAGTGACGATGAAACGAATAGTGCAAAGTAAAACCACAATCATAAAGGGTTTACTGAAACCGGTAAAAATACTTGACTTCATTTCTAAAAGAATTACAAATAAGTCTCACTATAACTGGCTATTTCTCCACATGCAAAAAATCATCTTAGAAAAAGTAGCCTAGTTGTCTCACTCGTCCTAGCACGTCCTCTTGTTAATCTTATGGTGACAGTTTCCTCTGATACTTTTCCACTTCTATGAAGCTAGAGCCACAGGCATACCGTGTAGTCTACTGAATATTTCTGTTGTTGCTGAACTTTTTCAAGGATTTGTCAAGTTGGGTCAGGTTGTGTTGATACGATTCTGAATGTCTGCACTCCCTCTAAAGAGCCCTTCCTATGTCAGATCTGTCTATACACTGACCTCTGTTTTCATTGTGTTGAGATAAGATTCAATTTGACTGAAATGAGATCATCTAGTTTTGAGACCACCTTGAATCTCAGACAGATTCTATGCCTCTGTAGATACTGGAAGCCATTAAGGTGCAGACGGTGCAGTATGGAATATCTTCGCCATGACGATCCAATAATGACACAATTCTGAAGGAACAGGATTTCCCAATGTTCCTGTGCACCCTCTCTATCCCTCTCTAAATCTTTGTGTTTATGGGTGGTTGACGTGGCATGGCCTTTTTGTGGTCCTGAGTGTCAAACATAAGTAATGAAATGTCTAATTTGCAAATAAATGACGTTATATTGTTCAGAAAAGGCTGCTTTATATTAATATATAGATTAATATGCCATTCATGCCAGTCATATTCCTAAACCAGGAAAAGCTCATATGGTGTGACTGTCCCAAGCCCATTTCATAAAGTTTGATTAGGAATAAAACCAATATTAATTAATATATTTCACCTTATTTATTAATACCACATATGTCTACTTGTAAGTCTGCTGTTTAAAAAGTCTAGGCATAATATTTTGAACCAGCCCTGAACAAAAAGATATTGTCCCAAAAATCAAGATCATATGGTGTGACCCTAAATAGGCCGATGTTAAGCGTGTTTTTATGCTGGCAACAAAACCAGAACGGTTCGCGAACGTTATTCTTTATTCTAAATGCCATGGCGATACAGAGAAAGAAGTCAGGAATTTAAGGTAAAGGAATTTACCTTAGACTAGGCTATATCAGAGCCCGTCTACGGACATTCTCTGGCTATATACTGAAATAGGTTAATGATGTAAAGTCAAGTGCGCTTCTATGGGACTGGTGTGTGCACGCACAGTTTTTATTGATGAGTCGGAGTGGGAAGTGCTGCGCATAGTTGAGGTGGAATGTGGCTGCCCAGGGCATTATAAAACTTCTCACTCTTAGACCTAGGCCTACTCATACACGGCGGTGAAATGGCGTATTTAGCTGTCTATATTCGAATCATATGCTGGGGGAGAAATCGTCGGACATCCATGATTATTTTGTTATTCAGCACCCCTGGTCAAAAATATGTTCCCGCGCGCCTGGAAGTATGATTTGAATGTAGACTGTTGTCAAATTTGGCAAATACAAAACGGGAGAAACAATATGGTTCATGCTCTCTCATGCTGTTTCATTCGTGCCGAAAAGGAGGGAGAATTAAACATTAAGCACGTTCCACTTTTGCATAAATAATTCCTAAACGGTTTTGGTCAGGGCTGATAATGCAACTGTATTTGACAAAGGACCGATATAGGCTATTTTCTAGTGACAAAATATGAGCTTTCAGTGTGATACGATCTCTTTGTAAATTACTTAATTAAAACATGTTTCATCTGTTCTGGCTATCCCTGCTATTTGGATCTTACTGTATCTCACTCAATGAACAACATCTCAACACTAAATGAATGATGATCTGTAATTGTCATCAGATAGCCTAGTCATATAGGTAGACATTCAGTGTGTTTGAAATAATTAATTCGATAATATTTTCCATCTTTGCAGAGGAAAAGTTTTGTGTAAAGGGAATTAAAGGCCTGTCTCATATAGATGCCTGTCTCTAATACTAGCCGGTGCAGTTTGGCGATTTGGGAAAATAAAAGCCAGGGCTATTATTTGGAGTTTTACGGTATAAGTAATTGCAACAATTTAATCTGATTATAATGCAGGGTGTGTTTTTAAATATCTGAATACATTGTTGAATTTGTCTTTTAACAAGTTAAAACGTTTTTCCAAAACTTTTTGGGGGCCTAAAACTTCAACCATACATTTACAGGGCCTCCAACAAGAAATTTAACACCCAGGCAACTTACTGTGACCTCCCCTACCTGTGCAATGAAACATTCTCCAACAGTGTCATCTAGTGTTGAGTAGCCTAACTCCAGATGTATTATGGAGAACATATGAAAAAAAAAAAAAACTGGACATCAGTATTTATCAAACTTTATCAAACTAACAGTGTGTAAAACTATTTTAAACACAATGACACATTGTCATGGATACCATCTGGTAAGTAATATTATGAGAGACTATACACTGTATGCACCGTTTATGTGTGTTTATGTGTGGAGAACAATGTGATATCACTTACAAAGTGGTAAGTATTTTTTTTTATTTAATTGACTTATTATTATATATAGAACAAAGTATGTATATACGGTATAGTACATACTTTGTTATATTATTGTTATAATAATTATTATTATCAGTTATCCTACTTGATACAAAAGTATGTTTTTGTAGAACACTTTCTGTACACAAATGGAATTGAACTGACTGATGTGAGGTCCTTGTGATGGCTGTAGACATGGCTGTTACCAGGATCAATACATTCTAAAGGATAAAGGGGAGTGTTATCATTGTTTGCTTTGACATCACACTGGAACCCATGGAGTCAATAGCACTCTGTTTGCTAACTTTCCACTTCCACTCTCACTTCTCATTGTGTGTGTGTGTGACAGTGTGTATAATTTGGGCAGATCAAAGGTTGATCACGTGGGTTTAGAAGCATAACTGTGCTATTCAGTAACGAAGTTATTCAGGAAGAGAGAAGTGGAAGTCCTTTGTCTCTGAGTGACACAAGTATATCACCACGATACAAACATGTGTAAGAGATGAGGTATATCTGAGTGCACTTGAGATACATATCTACTATTCCCAGCTGTGCAACCTGTCTGTCTATGTCATTAAGACAGGGAGAATGTAAGTATAGGTTTTTATGTTTAAATCCAGCATGAACTGTTATTTGCTACAATATGTGATTGACAAGATTTATATGAGTCTATAGGACCATTATAATACAAAGGATAGGGACTTTGAGCCTGTATTATTCTATTAAAAAGCAATACTTAAAAACATGTACTCATAAATTCAGTGATACCAAAACAAAGAATTATGCCTACTTTTGCTTATCAGCATGAATTTAAACCATTGATTTGAACGTCAATATTTTGTCAGCTGACAAGGTAACTAGCACTAAACAGAATTTCCCGCACATACTGTATGTGTTTGTTTTATTGATGAAATGATGAATGAGCTCAAATGTAATGCAATGCTTTCTCTTGGATAGGAATCAGACTTGTGAGAATGGGATTTCTTTTGACTTGTTTCTGCACTGCTCCCTGGTCCCTTCAGTAAGTAGCTTGTCCATTTCACTGGAAAAGTAAGAGGAGAACATGTATGGGCTTATATTAAGACTTTTGTATTTTTATACAAGTATAAGTATAAGGACTCATCTAAACCCTGGTCCCTGCCTTGCTAATTTATTTGTTGTATGTCCGGATATGGCATCGGATACCCCTGAAATCTGAATGGACATCACAAATTTATACCACTCCAAATGTAATTATTATTTCTGCCAGTTTACTTATGATTGACATTGGAGAGAACCTACGCTGAAAACATAATTTTGATGTTTGTTTGCTTACATCAGGTTTCCTAATTGGTCACTGTTTGGACTTGAATGCTTGAATTCAAAAGAAATTGTTAACAATGCTTAAAGATTATACAATGTGCAGGTAGCTTGTGTGCTGTTTATGACTAATTTATACTGCAAGGATAGCCGTCTAACTTGGAGCTGTAATCATGCCTGAAAAGTTAGGCCCGACTCGGCCCAAGCCCGACAGAAATCAGCCCGAGCCCAAGACTGACTGCTTTTTAAAAACCCAAACCCGTTTCACCTCCATTTCACCTCCTCAGCATCCATTTTCACATCTTTCTTTCAGCACATTCTGCTGTTAAAGAATGTGTTTGTGTTGTATGCATGCTGCTGCTGAGACCTTGAATTTCCCCTGGGGATCAATACAGTATCTATCTATCTATCTATCTCGCAGCTAATCGAAACGCATCACCTGACCGCTCATTTTGGCTATACCGCGCAAGGCCGGAGCCCAGCCCGAGCTCATGTGAAATGATAGAAATTTAAGCCCAAACCCGACCAAACCCGTCGTGTCCCATCGGTAAAAATCTTCAGCTCTAGAACTAGATGTTTATTAGCACATTTAGCACATTGGCTGGTAGTGGGCACTATCTCAGCAAGGTCCAGAGGAATAGATGGAAGATCCCATCTTGAGACTTGTGGAATACAGGCAGTGACTCAAGCAGGTTCTGGAAATCGCCAAGAGGGTCTGGCTGCAGACAACATAGGGTGCAGATAATTTCTCTATTTGTCCATTCTCCCTCCCTCCATGCCTTCCTTCCTCCTGTCCTAACCCTAATGTTGTGAAGGAAACGAGGACGGAACGCTTGGGAGGATGGAGGAATGAAAAAGAGGCAGACTCACGCATCACTTTTGAGAGACGTCAATCACTGATGGTGCATCACCTCTACAGCTAGAATAAACAGACCATTTTACACAGAAATTGCAGAGAATGCAAGCTTATACTAAAGCCTGAAATATAATTTGAACATGGATTGACCCTGATAAAGAGTTAAAAGTTTTTGAGACATGAATTCATACTTACTAAAATAGCCTACAACACGTGAACAAAACAGACATCAACTTTCCTTTAAAGGGGAACTATGCAGGGTTTTTTTTAGCTTCATTTACCTTAACTTTAAAGCTTTGGAGTCATCGGACTGGTTATATGACTTTTTCTGAGGTGAATGGTGACCGTCTCGCTTCACCCTGGCGGTGACCGTGATTTGTTTAAGTAAGAGTTGTTCCTGGACCAACATTCTAATGACGGTCCTGGACTTTTTAACCAATCACAGCCTTGTGATGTCATCAATGTGAGCCTTCTGCTTCTCCCATTGCCATTTTGAAATTTCCCTCCAGAAACAACCAGTGGATCACCAACTTGTATCTCAATACAGGTAGGTCCTTGCATATTTGTGTGTAAAATAGTTGTAAAATAAAGTAATTCTGAGTGGAATCTGAATATATGCACCTTTTTTTTTTTTTTTTTTCGTTTTAGCTGACTTGGTTCCATGTTTGTCTAATGTCAGCTGCCAGGCTAGGGACCATACATTTACTGTAATACATTAGCTTCCTAATAGGTAATTCAATGGCTATGCATTTTAACTTATTTCGAAGGGATACAGTAGTTAAAGTAGCTTTGAAGCTCATTTAGCAATCTTGGTGCCGCTGTTATTATGTTATGTTATTATGTTAGAGGCTAGGCTAGGGAACATAAATGTATGCTACCAAATTAGCTTGCTAATAGGTAGGTGCAGCATGCAACTATGTGAAGTGCCAAGCCGGTGTTATGTTAGTTCACTTGCTAAGGAGCACACTTTTGGACTACTAATGTAGCTTGGTAAAGCAGTAGCTTTTGTTTGTACATGGTCCTGGAGCGACGTTGCCATGTTGGCCTTGTTCCAGGACTGACTTTAGAATGTTGGTCCAGGACCGTCTTTACAATGTTGGTCCAGGACCCACATTGTCATGTTTGTCCAGGACCGTCATTACAATGTTGGTCCAAGACCGGCTTTACAATGTTGGTCCAGGACCCACATTGTCATGTTTGTCCAGGACCGTCTTTTTGTCATGTTTGTCCAGGACCGTCTTTACAATGTTGGTCCAGGACCCACATTGTCATGTTTGTCCAGGACTGTCATTACAATGTTGGTCCAGGACCGTCTTTCCAATGTTGGTCCAGGACCCACATTGTCATGTTTGTCCAGGACCGTATTTACAATGTTTGTCCAGGACCGACATTGTCATGTTTGTCTAGGACTGTCATTACAATGTTGGTCCTGGACCGACTTTACAATGTTGTCTTTACGATGTTGGTCCAGCACCACGATTACAATGTTAATCCTGGACCAACATTGTAAAGACGGTCCTGGACCAAAATGATGATGTCACTCCTGGAAGATGTACAACAAACAAAAGTGACTGCTTTAGCCTATTACCAAGAAGAGACCCAATAGTTGATATAGCTTTGAAGCTCATTTAGCAATTTTGTTGCCATGGTAATTCGTGCTAATGTTAGCTGCTAGGCTAAGTAAAATACAAAAAAATAGCTTGCTAATAGGCAATACAGATCTGTCAGTTGTCGTTAACCTGATTTTTTTCCTTCCTACATTTCTGAGAAACTTGCCATGTTTAAACCTTTATACAATAAGCTGCAAAATATTTTTTCTGCTTCGTTTATTCCAGGTCCATCATAGGGAAGTTTGTCCAGGTACATCACAGGGAAGTTGGTTCAGGAACATCACAGGGAAGCTGGTCCAGGTCCATCACAGTGAAGCTGGTTCAGGTCCATCATAAGGAAGCTGGTCCAGGTCAATCACAGGGAAGTTGGTCCAGGTCCATCATAAGGAAGTTGACCCAGGTCCATCACAGTGAAGCTGGTCCAGGTCCATCGCAGGGATGTTGGTCCAGGCTCATCATAAGAAAGTTAGTCCAGGTCCATCACAGGGAAGCTGGCCCAGGTCCATAATAAGAAATAGCACTCTGCAGTCTGCACACACTCTGCTCTGGTCTGGACCCAAATGAATGGTCAATAGCCTTGTGCAATGGCAGCAACATCTGCTACACAAGCGATACATCACTGTGTCAATTCAATTTTCTCCTCATTAATCTGTTTATCCTATATTTTAAGGGGGTGGGACATGGAACAGCAGTTTAAGAAAGATGAGATTAGTAGGGGATTGACTTTTGCCATGTTAAGCTATGGAGACTGACGGAGTGTGGGTCGGTAAGAGTACTTATTTGGAAAAATATATTGAATTATATTTTAAGTGTCAAAAATATATGTTTTTGTCATATTTGTCAATATATATTTTGTCAATATATATGTTTTGTATATATTTTATTTTCTATTATATTTTTAATTATCTACAAGAGGCCAGACAACATCAGAGACTATGAAAACAGACTGCCCACCTGCACCAACACCGCAATATTTCCCGATGGAAATTATCCATGTGGGCACTGTGCACAGGACAATTTTACACACATGTCACTGCTTCAATCATCTTATAACAGGAAAAGAACTATGGGTTAAGGAAAAATCTCATGCAGCACTACTAATTAGGTATATTTGATCAAATGTCCCTGTGGGAAAGCATATGTGAGGATGCTGTTCATTGACTTTAGTTCAGCATTCAACACGATAGTACCTCTCACCTTGGTCACAAAGATGAAGGCCTTAGGACTGAACACCACCCTGTGTCACTGGATATTTGACTTCCTCACCAACCGTTCACAAGTGGTTAGAGTGGGGGGTCTGACATCTGACTCATTAACCATCAGCACTGGTGCTCCCCCAAGGCTGTGTTTTGAGTCCACTGCTGTACAACATCTACACACATGACTGCAAAGCCAACAGTAGTCATACCTCCATCATCAAGTTTGCAGATGACACAGTGATCTTGGGCCTGATTAGTAACAACAATGAACAGTTCTACTTGGATCAGGTTGATGAGGTGGCACAGTGGTGTCAATCTAACAGCTTGACACTGAATATCAATAAAACCAAGGAAATGGTAGTGGATTACAGAAGGCAGCAGCAGAACTACAGTTACACCCCACTAATGATCAGCGGGCAACCTGTAGAGAGAGTCACAAGTTTTAAATACCTTGGTGTCCACATTACTGAAGACTTAGCATGGACTGTTAACACTCAATATGTTCTGAAGAAGTCCAGACAACGACTCTACTTCCTTCGTCAGCTAAGGAAATTCAAAGTTTCTACTGCCCCCCCCCCATACACAGCACATTGTCTTCAGGATCTTCTCCAACACACATCCTCTACATACTTACAGCACACTGCCCCCACCTACCCACACACACACACCACACACATACACACACAGTCACTGCTCCACTCCCCATTACACACACATCTTCACTGTCATCACTCACATACATTACATACAGTACTCTGCTTGCAATGCATTACATATAGTACTCTGCTTGCAATTAAGTAAGTCCCTGACCCCCCTAACACACACACACTTACATCATCACTGTCATCACTTCACATACATACAGCACACTGCTTGCTACAGTAAGCCTCCTCTACATACTTGCTGCACACTGCCCCCCCCCCCCCACATACACAGCACATTGTCTTCCAGGATCTTCTCCAACACACATCCTCTTTACATATTTACAGCACACTGCCCCCACCTACCCACCTAATTTACACACTACACACACACACACACACACAGTCACTGCTCCACTCCCCTCCCGCCCACACACACATCTTCACTGTCATCACTCACATACATTACATACAGTACTCTGCTTGCAATTACATACAGTACTCTGCTGCCCTTGCCACTTAATCTACTAAACCCCTCTTCTACTGCACTTTTTACCCCCATTAATGCACAAATAGGCTGACACCAGACATAATTTCACTGCATTTCTTACTTCCAGTAACTATATGCATGTGACAATAAACTTCCTTGTATCCTTGTATCCTTGTATGTAGGAAAAACACGCAGGGCTCTGAAGACAAGAATGTGAACACAGAAGCAACATCAGAAACAATCATGATTAGAGTCCCCTGGCTGTTCATTTAAACAAATTTGGACACCCACTCTGAACTCTGAGGTTCATAGGGATAGAACAAGTCAAAAACCACTGAAGAGGAGGGGACATAGACAGTCACAGGGGCGGAGCTTGAGGGAGTGCGGGGGGACCCGCAGGGTAAGGTGGGACGGGCCTCTCCCAAGGCACAAGGCCGGAGGAGCTAAGATCATGCAAACGGTTTCTTTTCAATCATTTTCATCAGAGTGGGACGTATTAGGCTTATAGGTTGCCCCAGTCACGAGTTATAGGTTGCCCCAGGACGAGTTATGACTCACGGTTGCTGAAAAGTTTAGAAATTTACTTTGATGATTTAGTAGGTGTAAAATATTGAATAAAATGTTCTGCTGTATGACTGGCTTTATTTTAACTCTCATATTGAACTTTACGACGTGCAAATTTACAAAATTGGATCAAAGATATTGTCTCCTACAGGCGTCAATGAGAGAACACTTAGCCTACACTTACATGATTTTGGTTTCGATTTTCTAATTGGAGTAAGTCTTTGAGACAACACGTCATGATACATTTGATAATGTTTGATCGTTGTTTTGGTATGAAGCATCTTTTACGTATCCTAATCAATGCGCTCTAGAAAGTGAAAGTAGCCTAACCTAGGCCAATGCGCTGTGTCTGAGCACGTCCACAATTGGTTCCTCAAATGGAGAACACATCAATCCCATGGTATTTTTTGCCCTAAAATGCATGAAACATGCAAGTTCAAAATCCCGCCGGTAGCCACGTTACATCTCCGTTTCATATTTGCCTAGGCTACTAGCCTACAATAAATGAATTGAACGAACTCAACTGACAACAGGTATATCTACTGATTCGGTCATTGAGACTACAGAATACAGTAGCCTACAACAAACTTTCTGTCTTTCTGAAGTTTATTTTTGTATTCTGGGGTACAGTAGCCTAATTGCCTAATGTCTTGACAATAGTTTTTCTTACCGGCTTGCTGTTTAAACTGACTGCACCGCTCTGAACTTTCCTGCCAGGTTTATGACGTAAACCGATAGCCTACATCTCGGCTCTGGCATTTGCCTAAACTCATCGTGTGGGAAATCAGATTATCTGTCAATATTGGGCTTTGAAAGTAAGGGATATTTGCTCAGTAATAGTAGGCCTAGGCTACAGTTTGTAACATTTATAGAGAAACCGAGGGGAAGTTAAATTAGAAATCGTTGGAAATTGAAAACACATACAAAAAAAAATTCGGGCTTTTAAAGAGATTCGGGGCTTGAGCCCCGGCCACCCCCTCAAGCCCGCCAAATGCAACCACCCAGCAGTAACTTCTACATTCAGTGAGATTTGCACCACCTAATTTTATTTTTTTTGACTCTTCCCGTCACCATTGCAACCTCTGAGCGCTCATTCTCCAAGTTAAAGACCATTAAAAACCACTTGAGAAGCACAGTGGGACAGGAGAGACTGAATGGACTTGCCATGTTGTCCATAGAGAATGAGAGAGCAAAGAAAATGGACATACACAGAGCATCATGGGCGAGTTCATGGAGCGCAAGGCTCGCCGTATGCCCTTCAAATAGTGCTGCGATTATTGTTGTTTTATTATTAGGGTCATGTAGCCTAATGTTTTGTTGTTATCTTGGTTACACTTCATGTACGCCTCGATGGACTTCAAAATTACATAGTTGCTCTCCGTGGCGCTGACGCTTGTGAGACCCGCTGTTGCGGGCATGTGTAGCCTATGTTGTAAAATTATGTTATGATGAGTTTAATAAAGGGCCCGGTCATGTGCCCCGCCCCCGGCCCGGGTCTGACTTGTTCCGCCACTGGACAGTCAGCTTTTAAAAAGAGAGGCTTTTTAGATCTACCACCAGGAAACTTTGGCCCCAAGAGGGCTTAATAAAGATTTTGTAATCAGACCTTTTCTGTAATATGAATTTGTAATATGGACTGTGAACAGAAAGTCTAACGAATGATTAAACTCTATCTTTTTCAAAATCTGTATACACTAGAGATCTGTTTTGGTCTACTAATTCTACTAATGTTTCTAATAATGTTCTTATGCATTTGTTTGGCATTAGTCACGCCACAAGCTTGCCTGCCATATCTGTAAGGGTTAATGAGTTACTGAGCTGGCTCCCCCCTATACTGTTGGCCAGGTGATTTAGACCATGTGCAATGCCTGTGTTTGAAGTGAATCTGAGGAAGAACAATCAAGGTCATAACGTCTTGCCAAACTATGAGAAAATAAAATCAAGAAAAGAAAATACCAAGGAGTGTGTGGACTTTTTCCTAAACACTTTTGCTTGTTTTTTGCCCTGTATCTGGATTGTGCACAAAGTCTCTTTTACAAGTTGTTAGAGAATGGAGCCATACACTTTTCTAAGAATCTCTGAATTTACCACCTACCTTGAGGTGTCACCAAGCCATATATAATTATTTTACAATCTCAGAGAATCATGTTTATTGGTTGCAAAAGAGTTTCGGTAGATTGTGGAATGACAGTGGCAACATAGAATAGCATTCACAATTTATTGGAACATTGTAACATAATGTGTCATAAAAGAACAGTTAACATCGCTATAGAGTCAGGGACATCAGTATAACTTTACCCAATATAGCCTTTAACTTTTTCTTTCTGGGTAATCTTTGAACTGTTGTACAGTTGAGTCACATTTCCTATTTGGAAACAGTGGCTGACCTTGCATACATTATTTGGGGACTTGCTGACTGCAGATTTAGAAACCGATATACTGTGGTTTGTTTATGAGGCACTTTGAAGCTTGCCAAGCAATGTCCATCAAGGGGGAAGTGAGTGGACAGTGTGAGCCACATGGCAGTCCCATGTTTGAGGCGGGCTACACGCTTGACAATGACGGCAAAGAGTTGTTATCAAACATTCACTAAGACTTATTACCCAGCACCAATATATCTAATAAAACCTTTTGGAAGTACCATTAATGATATGTTATAAAATATTATAAATTATACAACAATTGGGTTCTATGGAACTATTTATTTGTTTCTGATTGGCCGAGAGACGT
This sequence comes from Alosa alosa, assembly GCF_017589495.1. Classification (NCBI taxonomy): domain Eukaryota; kingdom Metazoa; phylum Chordata; class Actinopteri; order Clupeiformes; family Clupeidae; genus Alosa; species Alosa alosa. The sequence continues at coordinate 6,584,548 of NC_063189.1, forward strand.
TCCATGAGTTGGAATATCCCTGGACATTTCAACTCAGACTTTGCACAGCTAATAATAAATCACTCCGCGATACAATGCGAAGATTTGACACAATGTTCTCATCCCAGCTCTCCACTATTTCAAGCAAGGGGTTACTCCTTAGCAAACCATAACGAAACAGTGCTTCACCACATCTGTGGAAGAGTTAAAGTTTTTGAGACATGAATTCATACTTACTAAAATAGCCTACAACACGTGAACAAAACAGACATCAACTTTCCTTTAAAGGGGAACTATGCAGGGTTTTTTTTAGCTTCATTTACCTTAACTTTAAAGCTTTGGAGTCATCGGACTGGTTATATGACTTTTTCTGAGGTGAATGGTGACCGTCTCGCTTCACCATACAGGCCAGGCAACGGCTAGAACAAGGTAACGATGGAGTTTCTCAGACATTCGTCATGGCAGAGCCAGCAAAAAGAAGCAGAAAGCAAGTAAACTGCTGTCACTCCCCAATGTGAGTCGCTACCCGATGTGAGTCACGCATGCTCAGATTGATAGGTTTTACGGCATAACACCAAGGGATCCGACTGAAATCCATAAAATAATTCACTTTTCTGTTTCAAAAACGTTTTAGCTTTGTAAGATTGTTTGATTGCTAACGTTAGCAAACGCCATTCAAGTGACAGCCTTTGTTGTGCTTGATTGCTTAGGCTACTTACTTGCCAGCAGTGAACAAACTTCGTTATGTAGGTCAATTTTTATTGATATTACAGAAGTCTCTCGCTAGGAGGCTACTTCAGCCTCTAATCTAGAACTGACATTAGAGATCATGCCGTGAAAATGTAATGCCTTACGCTAAATAATACATTACTGTTGTGTAGGCTAATGTCATTATTCTGTGGCTAACAGCACTGGTAGTCGCAAAGTAGCAAAGTGACGCATGCGCGACTCACATCCGGTAGCGACTCACATCGGGGAGTGACACCGCTGTACTGTAGGAGGAGCAGGGAAAGAGGAAACGGCAAACTGACCGAGTAAGGAGGGTTGTAATATATACTCTGAAGCTGTAGGGGGGGCTTTTTAGGCTAAAACATTTTATGTCACTTACTGCAAACAGCTAGCCTGGATACCAGACTCTCTGACTTTGCAAAGAGTCTGGCCTAGATCCATTGGCAAACGTTTATTTCCTGGTTGGTGGACGCTTGTCTGAAGTTTGAAATCATTGGAGTTCGTTGCCCAGCATCTCTTAGAACATCCTTTAAAATTTGCATGGTAGTTCATGATAACTCGAGCATATAAAAGTCTTTTCTTGGTCCATCTCATTTATTTTCTAAAACAAATCATTACGAACTTATTTGAAACTGAAAGTTGACAGACATGGGAGGAAACTTTTCAAATTGGCAGCTGTTTTTTTTTCCGACTGAAACCGCTTCCGTGTAGGATGCTCTTTAGTTTCCTCATGCATCGGCCTGTCCACCTCTCTCCTCGTTCTCACCTCCTCTGGTTTCAATTAGACAAATGAGACTTCCTGGATGACGTCAAGCTTTGAACAATTTCCGGGTCATGAGCTGGAGGACCGAGGAGAGAAGCCACATGGTAATAGAGTTTGGGATGCACCCATGGAGAGTGCCGCTCCACTCTAAAATAGACCTCTGAAGTTCGCCTACAAAAAAGAACCAAAACGGCCATCTTTGCCCATATAAAGAGATCCGGTTGTTAATTGAAGCTAACTACCTATGGCAAGTTGCATTGCAAGTTTAGCCTAGAAATCTAGACGCACCCTAGCGGCAGCAAATTACATTTGCTTCCAGGGCTAGTCTAGCAACTCTCCGTTGGCTTGTGAGCTCGAAAAATTAAACTTCTATCAGGCCAATCAAATCGTGTGTAGAGTCGTTAGGCGGGCTTAACATAATGATTGATGGCAGAGTTGCAACGGTTTGGCTTGAATTCCCTTCTACTTGAAAACAAATAAGATGGATGTTGCTGTTGGCGAACAGTGTGACACGAGTTAAGCTTTTATTAAGTTGGCAAAAGTTTGAACTAGCCAACTAGCTCCGCTGGTGGGAAACGCATGGAACTCATAGCGCTGTCCTATTGCGTGCAGAGGGGATTTGAAAGACAACCGATTATCCCGCCCCTCGGACTGGGCACTGCGAACGGTGAGTGCCCAGACCCTACATTTTAATGTGGGTCTGGCTCGTCAGGCTATTGCAAGTTAGCTCTGGGGTAGCAATAATCTAAGTGTGCCGCCTTCACGTACCGGAGATCACAGTATCCACTCGAAGGCAGAGGACAAAAGTGTGTTCAGGAAAACGTCTGCATTTCAGACTTTTTCATCCCCGCGATGCGATAATTCAAGATCCCCATGTTATTTTCCTATAGGAAAAATCGCCAGATACCAGATGTCAAAGATGGCTGCTTTTTTGTAGGCGAACTTCAGAGGTCTATAGAAACACGTAGCCTCCACTCCAAAAACCTGCCCCCTACTCAGCCCAGCAAGATTGTACGCACCCACTGATTTGATGCTAATGGACCAGGAAGCAAGGAAGTAGGCCTACTATATAGGCCTACTTCGGTTTGTCTGTAGAGAACCTCAACACACTACCACAGAAGTGTAATTATATTTTGAGTATTGTCAGTGGTATAAAATAGCGTTTGTTTTTTTGACAAGCTAGCTGTCCTCTTAGCTTTCACTATAAGCCCATTCAGTAATAATGCAAAAAACGATCTTGCTTAAAACTCCACCAATTCACATTATTTTGCTCTCAATCAAAAGTTTGAACTTGTTAACTACCGTACATAGACTCTATCTTGTTTTTACTCTGGAGTTGCGCTTTAAAGTTAAACGCTTGGAGTCTTGGAGTTTTTTGTACTTTAAAATAATGTTTCCAAAATCGTTTCAGTGGTTCATCAACTCGTAACAGGGTGAACTTCTGCATTCGCTTCGCAGCCCTCTATCGGCTATAACCGCACTATGTAAGTTTGCCAGATCGGGTAGCGGATCTGTAGTTCGATGTAATGAGACATAAGAAACTACAAATTTGACTTGCATCTGATGTCGCAATACATCGTACTTTCATAAAATCATGCAACATATTCTACCTTGTCTGTGGACATCGTTATTTCCAAAGCCGATGCTGGATAAACAAATAGTGCGTGCGACAGAGGAAAAGTTCTTTGGTGTTGCTTTAATGTCCAGCGGGTCAGATAGTGCCTCTATTTTCCCACCCCCCAGATCCAGACCTGGATCTGAAGACCCATCAGGCTTAACGACTAGAACCACAGGCGCAGATCGAGACAGATGGCTCAATCACCCCATCTCTTAGCATCTTATCTAGGTGTTTATGATCTTTTATGATGTCTTTCTCCATAGATCTTTCAGCCATGGTCCTGCATGTAAAGTTGCATGTGGGTCCAAGGCTGTATGCTGGAGGAAAGGATGGAAAGTCACTCCATTAGATGTATTTACGCCATAGTTCTGATCACCCATGTTGATTTAAGTGGATATTTTGGCAAGAAAATCTAGACCCATAAGAGGGACAGCCAGGTTAATATCCCGCATAACATAAGTTCCTAAGGACCACAGAACCATTCCAGTCATACACCAGCACAACCTTTCCAAGAGCATCATAGGACTTTCCATCTGTAAGTAAAAACGTTTGTGCATCGCAAGTGAAAAGCTAATTTCTTCCATGTCCCTCATCAATAAGAACAGTCTGTGTCCACCACAGCATCCCCTTGTAAGCCCCATACTCCAACAGGCACAACTAACGGGGAAAGTGGAGTGATTTGTCATGTTGTGGATTCGGAAGTATTTTCTGACGAAGGACGGTTTTTTACTCTTATCCCAGCATTCTTTCTTGGAGGCCCAGCTTTTTCTACCATAAACCATTCATCAACAATTGATGACAATTCATCACTATTCTTAATATAGTGAACATAGTTAACAGATATAAGAATGAATGAAACCAGTTAATGTTGTTCTACGATTGTTTTAATGATCCTATAGTATTCTATGATCTATTCTATCAAACATGATCACACCTATGTAACTGGTCCCCAATATTTGCAACAATCAAATTCACAAAAAGGGCTCACTTCCCTCCCTGGAAGGTCTATACAGCTCCTGCTGCCTAAAAAAAACCCATGGCATCCTCAAGGACTCATCCCACCCTAGTCACTGTCTGTTTGAACTACTGCCCTCAGGCAGACGTTACAGAATAATAAAATCACAGACAAACAGACCAAAAAACAGTTTTTTACCCCAGAGCCATCACTTTAAATGCTGCTTTACATATAAGAATGCCAGCAGAATGTGGAATGTATTGTGAGTGTGTGAGTGGTTGCATGTTTCTTTTAGACTTTTTAGTTTGATATTTACTATTATTTATTTATTTTGGAGGACTGTTTATTGGACTCTTTTTTGCTCAGAAAAACATTTCAAATTCTGTTGTACAATGGCAATAAAGATTCGATGCTATTCTATTCAAGTTAATACACAGTAACTGTGGAGAAAAGTGTCAAGTGTGTTCAACGAGAAACAACGAGCTTACTTTTCTGCATCTTTTCAGTTTTTCATCGTGGTCATTCTTTCCTTCGTTGAGAGGAGGGGAAAACAACAAGCAGTGGATGAGCGATTTCCTGTACTTAAAGGTCACTTTGGCATTGTTGTGTGAGTTGAATCTGATCTGTCCTTTTCACTGATGTGACACTAATGGATTTTATTTCCCCCATTTCTCACATATATAAATCCAATAGTCAGATTATCAGTGTTCAGCTTCATAACAGATAAAAGGAAACTTTATGATGATGTCTGGGATGTAAGATGTCTGGGATGTATGTCATTGGATGGAAGACAAGTGATAAATCTCAGTCTGTACATGTGTGAAACATGAATCTGTATGTGCAATGCACTCATTGTGTACGTGTGTGTTTCAATCATGTCAGCCCCCTAGACTTCATAGGCTGCCTCAGTAACCGCTGGTCGTATGGATTTGCATTTGGTGCTGTGTCGTCCAGTGTGCTACTGCTATTTTCTGAGAAATATCTGCCATTTTATGTACCACCCTGGGCTCAAGGTAGGTTTTGTCTCTAATTAAAATAATTCAATAACAAACTTTGATTGATCACCCTGAAAAGTAAAGTTCCATAATGTAAATGTTGTCTCTCAGCAATAGTGTATCTGGTGGGGGCTATGGAAGTGGGTGTGGCCTATTACCCCTTCTTCATCTGCCTGTCCACCCCACATAGGATGTATGGAGGGGTTCTGGGCCTCCTCTACACTCTCACATGGTCAGTGTCACCCTGCCTTCTGTGCAGCATGTTGACTCAAAGGGAGCTATAATGTAACATGGTGCTTAATTGAACTGTTTATAACTTTATAACTTGGCATGTTTTGTTGACCAGTAGGCCTATACAGGTGTCCAATCTTATTTTGCACACGTTTTCAGTTCTGGTTCTATTTCTGTTAATTCTTTTTTGATATCACCTTTGGTTTCTCAGGGTAATTGTGACTGTGTCGGACATTGCCTTTTGTCCAGGTGGAAAGGTACTGTACTGAGGTTTTATAGCATGCTCTTGTAGTTTCGGGAACTTTAAAGGAACACAGCAACCTTTTGGGAAATTGTCTTATGTACCCAGTTTGTCACCATAGCCTAGCCTAGCTTAGCATAATTCACTTATATGCTTGTTAGGCTACCTGGAAGGCTAACTCTTGGGATGGCCGTTAAGCTCAGTTCCTTTAAATACCTGTACTAATAGCTGGTGTTGTGCTTCCTACACAGGTGCTTGGGCCTTGGCAGAAGCTGATCTTACAATGGCCTACCGTGCTGTGTTTGCTTTTCCTGCTGGGGCGCTATGTGTACATCATAGTGAAGTCTGTTCGCATCCATCTGAAACTACTGGCGGAGGAGGTATGGGACAAATAGTGTATTGATTGCTTGTAGGTGTGTGTGTGTGTGTGTGTGCGTTAGTACTTACATCATGTATCTTTGTCTCCACAGGAGGAGCAACAGCTAATGCAAAGTCACCAGGCCAGATATGTGAAAAATTTACTCCAGAGGCCCTCTGAAAGGTGCAGTCGATAGTAAAATGTGGTCTCGAAAAATGTAATATGGGCTTGAAATGACTGAAATGTTGCTCTCAAAGTGTATATTGCTACATTTCTCTTACAAGGAAGTATATTAACATTATTATTAATGCTCTAGCCTATTAATGATGGGAAAGACCTTGATATACTCAAGTTCTTATAGCTTAACAATATCATGACTTACTCGAGTTTCCAATGTTGTTTCTGGGTGTTGTCCTCAAACCGTACCATATCCTTATTATATCTGATCCATTATATTGCTAGTGATGTGCAGATTGACAGGATAAGGGAAATTACATTTAAAAATGGGAACCTTGGCACCTGAGTCATGCAGAACATAAGCTAGATTATGATTAAAACAATGCTCAACACATTAGAGAGTTTATTATGACCTATCCCCTAGCAATAGGCAGTCATATAGGAGTTGTCAAAGTTTTTTTTTTTCCCGTCAACTTTCTGAATTTTTTGATAAATGATTACTGGGACACCGAAACACCGGACCCCACTAGACTTTTACGGAAAATAGGCGTTTGGTCCCACTCCCCCTGCACTGGGCCCCCGAAAGCCGAAAAACACAGTTTTCGCTAAATAACTACCGGAACCGTTGCACCCAAGATGACAGAATTGTCTCAGTATGTTGGAACATGCCAACTTTTGGGGACTTTAGCTTATTCACCATACTGTCACAGTCATAGTCAAGTCTATTTATATAGCACAATTTAAAACAACCTGTGGTTGACCAAAGTGCTCAAAAATAGATAATAGAAGACAAAATGAATAAAGACACAAAAAAGCACAACAGGAAAATAAAACTAAAATAATGTACAGCATATAGCAGATATAATTACATTCCACAATTAATTTAAAAGCCATTAATAGCATATGTTCTTTTAACTTGGCTTTAAAAGCACCAATAGTTGGTGTAGATCTAATGTGAAAAGGCAGGTTGTTCCACAACTTGGGCCCAGCTACTGAAAAAGCACGGTCACCTTTATTTTTTAGATGACTCTGAGGTACTGAGAGCAGTAGTTTATCTGTACACCGTATAGTTAGAAAAGTCGATACAGTGGCCGGCTTCAAAAGCCTACACCTCCCAATAGTGACAAAATAACTCTAACATGTTCCTATTTACATGCAGTGATTTGTATAGTTACAATATGTACAAATAACGTCAAATGAAATTGACAAGGACATTGACATGATGTACTTTCTACTTAGATAAAACAATCCCACTCTCCAATTGAGCTCATGATGCATTATATATATTATTAGGAGAGAGTGTCAGATAACCTCTCAGAGCCAGATATGTGTTTCAAGCTAAACAATAAAGAACCAGGCAAGTCTTTTATGTCTCTGAAGTTGTTCTAGTCAGTTGGATCATAAAAAAACGAGGGCCTGACAGCAGTTTACGGTGGAGACAAATTACTTAATGCCATTGCTTATGATCATTTACAGTATGATTGCTAAATTATAGGTTCTCTGACAGTTTATCAAGCAAAAGCTGGTTCAAGAGGAAAATATATGACTGGGATCCTTACTTCAAGTTTCCCAACCGAATGATTGGAACCTCCATCATATCTCTCATTGGACTGTATGTAGTGAGTATTCACCACCACACAATCAAGTGATATCACTCATTGGTTTCTATTAATTTAGTAGTTCACAGAAAACTAAGCTAAAAACCAATTATTTGTTTTCAGAACATCTTGTGAAATGCAGAAAACACAGGTTCATGAGGTTCATATGCCAAAGCTGCATGTATTTACTCCCATTTTTCTGTTTTAGGTCACTCTGGCTGACTACAGCCTCAGTGATTACGCCTTTGACTATCTTGATGCACTGAAAGACTCAGTGGCAGAACTGGCAGCATCTTGCAATGCCACAGACAACTTGGTTGTTGCCTTAGTGCCACAAATTGAGAAGTTCAACAATGCAGCTCGAAGTAAGAATACCCTTTGATAAACCAAGATGTACTGTAATTCAAATTAAGCAGCAGTACAGACTTTTGCAAACTAGCAAACTGACAACTGGCATGCAGAAACATAAACATTTAATAGCATGCAATATCTTTAAACAATACCGTTGACATTGCCAGGCAGTGAAAGCTTTTTGTGGGATGGTCCCCAATATTCATATCTCATATACTTTTTTATGTTTTCCTTGCTTTTGCAGAATCTTGGCTTGCCACAACCATCTTTGCCAGTTTGACATCTGTGTCCTACACTTTTCATGTGTTAGCATGTTACAGGTGCACTGTGCTTTTGATGACTTTTTTATGATTTAACATGATATGAGTGATCATTATTTTACATGTATTCAACTTCATCTAACTAAATCTAGTAAAAAAAAAAAAAAAAAAACACATAGCTTAACCAAACGTGACTTTAGAAATAGTCGCAGTGTTATATTACAGGAAACATCTGCGAAGGCTTTGGGCTGGACAGAAAGGGTTTCTGCCTGAGAGGTTTCACAACCCAAGTCCTGCAGTGAGTGTGGTGAGTGCTGCTGCCCCCCACAGGCTCACAGCGTGAACTGAATCTGTTCAGCTCAGGGGGTTAGCCATGTTTGAGCTTGAATGGATTTGATATATTTTAAAAGATTTTGTACTTTAATGTGTTAAGCACATTACATTTATCATATTGTATTGTTTGAAGGCTGCTATAACAAGATACTCTGGGTGGCAAATAGCTTTCACCTTGTGGGGTAAGAAATCTTTACATCTCAGACAGTGAACATTGAAATAACTATCCTATTCTATTATTTTGTGTAAGTTTTATGACAATTCCTGTATGTGTTTGCATCCAACCAAACCATGGAAAATGCAACATCTGGTTGAAGACCACGGACTGACTCGCCACTGAGACTTTTCTGTGTTATCACGGCAGGGTATTTTATTGTGCATTTTGTACAGTTCCTCTTTGTCCTACTGTTGGCTTATGGAGTGGTTATACCAATTCAGGAAGGCCGATTTGTGGAGTGGCTGACTAATTTTGCAATTGTCCTGTGAGTAGAAGACTGCCATATCAGTAAATTTAGTATACCGCCCTGAACTGATTAATAACCGTTGTATGTCCATAGAAACTTGCTCCTTGTTCATATAACCACATGCTGCTGAATTCAAGTTTCTTTTTAAATTCAAGTTATTTTGACTTTACACATGACATGTTTTCTTGTTTCACCTTTCAGCTTGACCATCGGCATTGTAATAGCTCTGGTTATATTGCAGATTGTTATAGTTCAGATATTTTTCCTTCAGGAAAAAATAGATCCAAAGGACAAAGAGAAGCCCTTAGCACTCAATAATAGGTAAAGTCATTCATTTATAGTGCAGGCCTAGTGTATTTTAAATATTTACCAAATTTTGTACAATTTAAATATATATTAAATATGTATCAATTCTACAAGGCTGATATTCACACACACAATGATAATTCTCTGTCTTCCTACAGAAAGGCTTTCCATAACTTCAGTTACTTCTTCTTTTTTTACAATGTCATCATGGGTCTGAGTAACTGTATCCTGAGACTACTGACGAGCTTTGTCACTGGAACATGGCTTGTGTCACGCATCGACCGTACTGTCATGCAAAGAGGTTATGAGTCCATGGATCCAGGTGTGTTGCATTTCATTGTCACAATCAGACATTTTACTTATCTAATAAGTGTGTCAAACTGTAACTATTCTTTTTTTAGGGTACAGCACATGGATTGGTATGATTTTTGCAGACCATTACCATACTAATCCTGTAATGGTCTGCTTTTGCCATCTACTGCTTAGCAGAACAAGGGAAAAACAAAGAAGCATGTCTACATACTCCCAGTTCCAAAACACAGCACCTGGTAGGCTACAATGTCAATAAAATGTATGTGAGAACCATGACCATGCATGTTCATGTCTCAACTCTTCAGCTTCTCATTTTGTTCTACCTTTCTTTTCCAATCTCGGCTGTCCTGCAGACTCAGGAACAGGGAGCAGGGTAAGAGGTCGCTGGCTACTCATCTACACCCTACTGAGGAATCCAGCACTAATTTTACTGCGGAAGAACAGGTCTATGTCTCTCCAGGAGCACCACAAAGCCATTTCTGCTGCAGTGGCGGTGATGGCCTCACAAACTGAACTATTGCCAGAGTCCGTAACACAGCATACACAGGAACCTGATCAGAGCTCTTTGACTCCAAGTCTTTGAATAACCAATTGTAACGTTATTGCAGATTTATGATAGATTCCCTCACTTTAGAGTCAATGATCAACTGTGCTCAGCGAAAAGCAGAGATGTAGGCCTAGTCTAGTTTACAAATACTGAAATAAAAGTGTATGTGAATCTATCAGTAGGCCTATGTTTTAAAACTAAAGACAAAATAAAAGACAAAATAAAACAATAATAAAAACATCAGTGATGTGGCAAATGATCTGTTTATTTTATCTTTAGGCTTATTTTCCTGTATGCCAGCCAGGCCTAAATAGGCTATAGACAAGTTAAGCTGACATGTGAAATGTTGGTGTAAGCTCTAGTGCCTGTATACCAGGCTATATTAGCCTACAGCCAGTGCATGTTTCTCGATGCCTCGTGAAATGTTTTCTGCTATGCCTCTGGCTGAACACCGAACACCGCGTGTGCTTTAATGACCAATCATACGAGGGTGATCCGTCTGTGGTAAACATGCTCGGAGCAAGAGGGAGGGCAGAGACCGTTTACATCAGGCAACTTTACACTGATGACAGCACGCAGGTAGGATAAGTGGAATTGAAGTCTTGAAATTCGCATAACGTGAAAGTTAACTTATACATGTGGATGTTAACCTGTGTGGATGTTATTTTTGGTTGCTCATATTCAGTCAATATCAGCCTCATCCTAAATAGTCTCGCTGTCATTGTTTAGCAGATTAATCTACTAGCCTACTCTTAGGCCTATTATAGTTTTCGTGGATCTACATAAACTGGCTATCATGACATGATTATAGGCCTAATTAAGATAGGCCTAATATAATCAGAGCATAGTCGTAGAGAGGCTACAGCTCTGAAGATGCTAGAGGTTCTAGCAGAGCAGTAGGCCCTCTGGTGGTGGTTTTCAGAGTTCGGTTCACGATGCGAACTTTTCATCAAGAACACGAAAGTTTTTCTATGCTAAGGTAGCCTAAGGCCTATGTTTATAATTTAGCAGACGCTTTTGCCCAAAGCGACGTAATATAAATACCTACAATAATTAAAATGAACTTTAGTTTGTAGAATTTTAGTGTTAAAATTAACACGAATAGAAAGTTGGTGAGGCATTAAGGATCCGTGTTGGGAAGGCTACTTTGTAACGTTATTCCACTAGCCTACAGATTAGGATACATAATTCATGCCCTAAAAACCCGTCATAATTACGGAAAGTTAGGCTTTTTTCACCAATCTGCAAACAAAATTCTTACCAATAGCTTTTTCTTTTTTTACTATATGTTCCTATAGGTGTCTAGTAACACCTCCCAATTTATCCACGGCAAAACCCTCGGGGAAACACCTGGAGAGCCCATCAAGTTTGGGGTGCCCAGCATGGGCGAAAATAATGAAAACATCAAAACATTTTTTTTACCAATAGGCCTATTTGAGATGTCTATATAGGGGGTTTTAGGGGTGCTGAATCTATCCCAGCACTTAGTTTTGAGTAAAAATGACCATAAAAAATCCATAACAAGTGGTTTTGAACAAACAAAACAAAACTTCCTTAATCGGTTTAACAAACCTCATCCAACTCCCTCACTCGCACTCCTGTTATCATCTGCCTGATGTTCTGGCAAGAGTTACCATGACAGTTCCAACAAGCAGAAATACACTTGACTCCTTGCTTTTTACAGCAGCACCTGAGCGCGTCACACAGTCCCCTGCACAGTTGCAGCTGACAAACTTCAGAAGGCAGTCCGGGATCTGTTGTAGGGACTGGTGCATAACCGTGTTGTCTTTGTTTCCATCCATACTCAAGGGCATCCAGTGATGGACTTTGTAGGCCTAGCAGTAGCCAATCTCTGGTCTGAAGATATGCCCGCAAAGAGTGCTGTGCTGCAGCTCCTGTAGCCGGAGGCAGTTTCTCAGGCTTGATACTAGTTATAGTATCTCACAAAAAAGGGTACACCCCTCACATTTTTGTACATTTTATTATATCTTTTCATGGGACAACACTGAAGAGATGACGCTTTGCTACTTGTAATGTAAAGTAGTCAGTGTACAGCTTGTATAACAGTGTAAATTTACCGTCCCCTCAAAATAACACAACACACAGCTATGTCTAAACCGCTGGCAACACAAGTGAGTACACCCCAGAAGTAAAAGTGAAAATGTCCAAATTGGGCCCAATTAGCCATTTTCCCTCCCCAGTGTCATGTGACTCGTTAGTGTTACAAGGTCTCAGGTGTGAATGGGGAGCAGGTATGTTATTTGGTGTTTTCGCTCTCACACTTTTCATACTGGTCACTGGAAATTCAACATGGCATCTCCTGGCAAAGAACTCTCTGAGGTTGTGAAAAAAAGTCATTGTTGCTTCTCATAAAGATGGCTAGGCTATAATAGGATTGCCAACACCCTGAAACTGAGCTGCAGCATGGTGGCCAAGACCATACAGCGGTTTAACAAGACAGGTTCCACTCAGAACAGGCCTCGTCATGGTCGACCAAAGAAGTTGAGTGCACATGCTCAGCGTCATATCCAGATGTTTTCTTTGGAAAATACATATGAGTGCTGCCAGCATTGCTGCAGAGGTTAAGGGGTGGGGGGTCAGCCTGTCAGTGCTCAGACCATATGCTGCACCCTGCATCAAATTGGTCTGCATGGCTGTTGTCCCAAGGAAGCCTCTTTTAAAGATGATGCACAAGAAAGCCCACAAACAGTTTGCTTAAAACAAGCAGACTACGAACATTGATAACTGGAACCGGAACCATGTCTGATGAGACCAAGATAAACTTATTTGGTTCAGATGGTGTCAAGTGTGTGTGGCGGGAACCAGGTGAGGAGTACAAAGACAAGTGTGTCTTGCCTACAGTCAAGCATGGTGGGATGGTCATGTTCTGGGGCTGCATGAGTGCTGCACTAGGGAGCTACAGTTCATTGAGGGAACCATAAATGCCAACATGTACTGTGACATACTGAAGCAGAGCATGATCCCCTCCCCTCGGAAACTGTGCCGCAGGGCAGTATTCCAACATGATAACGACCCCAAACGACCCCACTGCCTTGCTAAAGAAGCTGAGGGTAAAGGTGATGGGCTGGCCAAGCATGTCTGCAGACCTAAACTCTTTTTTTTTTTTTTTTTTTTTTTTTTTTTTTAAGCATCTGTGGGGCATCCTCAAACGGAAGGTGGAGGAGCGCAAGGTCTCTTAACATCCACCAGCTCCATGATGTCATCATGGAGGAGTGTAAGGGGATTCCAGTGGCAACCTGTGAAGCTCTGGTGAACTCCATGCCCAAGACAGGTTAACTGAACCCCATGCCCAAGACCGTTTAACTGAACTCCATGCCCAAGACCGGTTAACTGAACTCCATGCCCAAGACCGGTTAACTGAACTCCATGCCCAAGACCGTTTAACTGAACCCCATGCCCAAGACCGTTTAACTGAACTCCATGCCCAAGACCGTTTAACTGAACCCCATGCCCAAGACCGGTTAACTGAACTCCATGCCCAAGACCGTTTAACTGAACCCCATGCCCAAGACCGTTTAACTGAACTCCATGCCCAAGACCGTTTAACTGAACTCCATGCCCAAGACCGGTTAAGACAGTGCTGGAAAATACTGTAATGGTGGCCATACAAAATATTGACACTTTGGGCACAATTTTAATTTAGAGGTGTGCTCACTTTTGTTGCCAGCGGTTAAGACATTAATGGCTGTGTGTTGAGTTATTTTGAGGGGACAACAAATGTACACTGTTAAACAAGCTGTACACCCACTACTTTACAATGTAGCAAAGTGTAATTTCTTCAGTGTTTTCCCATGAAAAGATATAATAGAATATTTACAAAAATATTAACTCAGTTTTGTCCTCATGAGTTCTATTTTGTTGCTCACCGTCTACCCTCCGCATTGGACTCTCTTACACACACACACACACACAAAGAAAGGCAGAAAAGAACAGATCTCAGCTTGTCAAGTTTTGTTTGCGTGTTACACACTGGTACTATAATCATAGATAGTTTTATCTCAACATGGTGTGTGAGAAAGGACATTTTGCATGTGTGTGTAGGCTATGTGTGAGTGTGAGGGAGAGAATCAGCGAAGGTGTGAACTTAAGTGTGTACATATGTGTTTGTGTGGGTGGTTGTGAATGTGTTTGTGAGAGTCAATGTGCATATATGTGTGTGAGAGAGAAAAAAAGAGAGAGAAAAAAAGTGTCCAACATTGAGCGTGGACAGTGAGCAACAAAATGTAAAACTCATGAGGACAACATAACTAGTATCAAGCCTTAACTCCGACTAGCCAATATCCGAAAAGCTAATATTGGTAAAAAAAAATGTTTTCATTATTTTCACCCAGACCCTCTGGGCACCCCAAACTTGATTGGCTCTCCAGGCGTTTCCCCGAGGATTTGGCTGTGAATAAGTGGGTAGTAAAAAAAGCTATTGGTAAGAATAGCCTACATTCCTTCAATTAGAAATGTCATTTAGGCTTACTTGATAGTGTTAAGATTGTAATGAAAAAGTTACTCCTGTCTAATTTTCATGATGAGATGGTTGGATTAAGTTTGACGGACCCCCTCTGAAAAAACAACAAATAAAAGAATGTCTGATTTTTTTCTGCTTATTTCTTGGGTGCTACAGGCAGACATTATTTAAAATTGTCTATGATTTCATTTCAAGTAACAGGATGCTATTTACAGACAAAACAAGTTAATGTGACGTGGGTGGTAAGTCAACAAGGGATGCAAAAAGAAAACAAAACATGATTTTATTCTGAATAAATATGTCTAATGTAATCAGGAAAATATATTTAATTCTGAAAATAACAAAAGTTTGATAATATTTAACATTTATGTGGTGATGTAACTGTCATGTCAGTCAACATGGAAATACTTGTGAACAATGGTCAAAAATACTGTGATACTCTATAATACCATTTTCTTGTACATGTTAACAAGAACCCTAGAATTATTATCTTAGGCTTAGAAACACACTTTGGCTGTAGTTTGTGCCTTATGCATCTCATCAAATCTTGTGGACGCAAATGGCACCCAGCCGTTTCATAGAATGACCCGTTTTAGGTGCCTTGCTCAAGGGCACTTCAGCCTTTCCTGGTTGGGGTTCGAACCAGCAACCCTCTGGTTACAAGTCTGAAGCTCTAATCAGTCCACACTGCTGATAGCTGGCATCCGTTACATGAGCACCAAATGTTTATCTGGAGAAATGATCACCAGGCAATTTGTGGTGATCATTAGGAATAGTGCTGTGATATGCCCGGCGAAAATGAAAGTTGTCCCATGTAGGCTATCACTTTTAAGGGGGATAGGCCTACAGCCTACCTTTCCCCCTAAATTGGGTTAAATAAAAATAAAAAATAATGAAAATAAGAAATCAAATAAAATCAATTTTCGCATTTAGTAGAAATATTTGAAATTGTGCTTTAACGCTCCATCGCCAACTTTTCTGTAGACTTTTTTCAAGGCATGACATTTGAACTTGGCGCTAATAAGTAGTGACGTAGAGCCCAGTAACACATTGAATCTGGCAAGTGTGCACACGTTGTTGGCTTAGGCCTTGTCCTTTAACGTTTATCAGGTAACTAAATGCAATTAGTCGTGAAGTGTCTTGTCAGCTTTTATCATTATATACGTTAAAGTCTGAGGAAACTACACACAGTAATTAATCTAAAATACGCAGAGGAGAATGAAACGTTTAGAATTCCCTGAAAGGGTTATCTAGATGGCTAACATTAGCTAACGAGGATAGTTAGCTGAATGTTGCTAGCGTTAGTGTGTTCAAAAGAGAAGTTTAGTCTGGCTCAAAGGGAATACTCATTTGTTTAAAAATGTATGTTCAGGAGAGGTTATTTTCTAGTGTTTCTGACTCGTGTTAATCAAGTGAGCATATAATTAATTGTCATGTAACGTTACTGTGGGTAATGGTACTAACCTCAATGCTAAGTCCTTGAGGTAATTAGGTCAGTGTTAGCAGACGGTAAAAGATGGCATTTGCTAACAAATTGAAATGTCGATCATTCCAACGCTTACAGCTTGTTCGGAGTCACCATAACGTTAGTTATTCTAACGTAACCTGACTCATAAAATGGAAGATCAGTCACACTGTTAACTGAATTTGGTTTTCAGAAGTTAATTCATTTTCCTCTGAAATGTAAAAATTCAGTTCATTCTTCTGGCATCGTTGGTTAACGTCAGCGTATCAGCGTAAGTTAAGATAATCTTAACCTTAGAAGCCTAGATGCCTGCCCAACCTATGACACCTTTAGCTAAGTAACTTAACTAACAGTTTGCAGTTGCAAGAAATTATAGCGTTGCCGTTAGAAAAATGTACAGCTGAATGCAGGACTTCTGACCCACGACCTAGCATATGTGATTGAATTGAGTGGGTTTGACTGTTGAACCAGATGATGGCACCGTTACAGTATGATGCAAGGTGAATGAAATGGCTGTGTCGAAAATTCATTTTAGTACAATTAATTGCTTTTCAGGATGACTGACATAGAGTTGGTGAAAAAAATGCTCCGGGCTGTACTGCAGTCCAATAAAAATGGAGTGTCCGTATCGAGACTGCAGTCCGACTACAGGACCCTTACTGGGGAGTTTATCCAGCATAAGCAGATGGGCTACCCAAGTTTAGTGGGATTCCTGAGGAGTATTCCTTCTGTGGTACGAATAGAGTATCGTCTTGGCGAGGTAAGAACTGGTGGAACTTTAAAAAAAAAAGTTAAGGTCAAGCATCACACATGAGAAGTCTGTCTATAGAGATGACTGAAGATGACTAACATGAATAGTTGACTATTTTGACTGCATTAATTATTTTGCTTTGTAGTTTGGGAAGGATTAGTGTTGCACTCCCAGACTTTCACACAGGAGATATGTCAAATCCTCTTCCAAAGTTAATAGCAGCACATGTAGAGTTTCAGTCTTTTCAGTCTTCAAGTTTGCTTGTCTTGCAGGAGGTATGCTTTGCTGCTGTGTGTCAGGAGACCGCACACATTGCCCAGTTGATCGCACGACAGCGGGCCCCTAAAAAAACTGGCCGTGCCAAAATGGTCAACTGCCATATGAGAGTGAAACCAGCATCCCCATTTATGCTCCATGGTAAGAGTGGTTCTGCTCAGTCATGGGCTTTTTATTCATGAAAATATAAGTTGGGTCAAGGAAAAATCACAGGAAACATGATTTAGCATTATATGTATTGCTGATATTGTATTTCCATGCATTTAAACCAGTTCTAATAGAGTTGCTGAGATCAGCTGTTGAAATATGCCAGGGCTGTTAGCTTGCAAAAGCGCTAAGCACATTCTGCTGCTTGCCCAGCAGGGCAGTCAGCTGATTTCAGGATGTTCCAGAACATTGCATTGCATTATATTCTGTCCTTTCAGTGCACAGTGACTCTTTCACCTCAGTATGTTGGTGATTTTCACTAGACACTGTTGAGTCACCTATGCTATCCATGCCATTCATGTTTAGAACAAGTGTTTGTTTGATCTTGTTGCTTGTGTAGTGGTGTTTCATAATTAAGATGCAAAATAAAGATTAATATTTATAGAGGAGGTTGAATGTGAAACCTACAGTGTCACACTGCGCTCTGGTCTGGTGCAGTTCATTTGTAAGGAATCTGAGCTATGCCCATTTAATTAGCTGGTGATAGAATGAGGCGTCTCGTGTGGTGTGTGTGTGTGCGCGCGCACGCACGCTTGGCCTCTAAGCCTGGGCAGTGCCCTAGTAACCCACTTTCTGTTCATTTGTGTGAACCAAAGACAGGGTCTTGTAATAAACAGAACTATTCTGTTGAACTTTTTTCACAAACGATTGTTTGAATGTGACCATGAACTACCCTCTGTGTGGCATAACTAGTTGGCATAAAGAAGGACCAACCACAGACTACCGTTTTTGCATGCTGTTTTTTGTTGTGAGAGTTTATGAATTCACTGATTATGCCTTTATGTACTGTTCTGACTGCAGTTTTAATTTCCAATGTGCTGAAATAGCAAAGGTTTGTTTCTGGGGATGTCAATCAGAACCTGTGGTTCATGTGTATTTGAAGCTTCTCGGATAGTTCAGCATATAGCAGTGTTTCCCACAGAATTGAATTCCATTTTTGGTGGTTGGTTTGCAGAATTAACTTAAATACAACAGTTTTTAACAATTATTACAGTGTGGTTATGATGCTAACCAGATTTAAGCACAATTTAGTACAACCTGGAAAATCATTGTGTGGTGGTCAAAGTTGATATTGTGGTGGGCAGCCACAAATAAGTCAATGTATGGGAAACACTGTATAGGATGAGTGTCTACAAAGGCTTTCCACCCTCACATTGGTGTCCCCCTCTACAGCAAAGCCCAGAACCTCCCTCAGGCAACCGGGGTACATGAGTCGCCCTGGTCGCGGAGGCTTCTCGAAGCCAGGGAACTACGGAATCCAGAGGCAGATGTTCAACAGCAACCAGCCGAGCGTGACCACTTTCAGACCCACCGCATATCCGGAAAGGTACAGCCAGAGTGCACTGATGAGCTGAGAGCTAACACCCAACCTCTGCTGGCTGTCCATAGATGATGCTAGTATGAGCATGGTTGTGCGTGGTGTCTGGGGAGCATATAAGGAGTGTTCTGCAAGCTTAGCCTTTATTGGTTGTTCCCCAAATGATAGATAGAATCTATCTATCAATCTATCTATCTATCTATCTATCTATCTTTCTTTCTTTCTTTCCAAGGGGAAATTCAAATGCTCAGGTGACTTGAGTCTGTGCAAGTGTATGTGTGGTGTTTCTCTGCTATTGTCCAGATGCATAAACAAGCCACACAAGCTCTGTATCTCGTTCTAGACCCAGACTCGCGCTGTCCTCACAGTTCCAGAGAGAGGTGTATGTGTCCAAGAACACCCATCAAAGCAGTGGTAGGTAGGGTGGGCAGCATCACTGTTTTTGTGAGTTGGGATTAATTCAGTTACATGTATATTGCCCTCTCCTCCAACTGACATGGCTTAGACATGGATAACCCTCCCCCCCAACTTAATCTAAATATTCTCAGTGTCAATATCTCCACCTCTTCATGGAGGGGCCCTCATTTATTTAGGGACATTTTTTCACACTATTGAATGTCAGTGGTTTCCTGTTTAAACAATATAGGCCATGTGTTAATCTGGACAAACATGCTTAGTCAGCTGTGAATTTTCAATTGGGTAAGGTTAAATGTGAACATGAATGTAAATAAAATAATACCTTGTATGTTTGATAATTATGCATGATTATATATCTAAAGCTCATCCCCCTCTGCTCCAGGTGTGTCCCCTGCAAGACCAGCTGCATTGGTCAAGGAGCTGACTGCTGCTCAGATCCCGCACCTCCAGGGGCAGGTCAAGCAGCTCTTGACAAAGTACAGCAGTGGGGTGTGGCTGTCGAAGATTCCCCAACTTTACTGTGACCTTTTCAAACAGGAACTGCATCCCACTGCGCTAAAGGACATGGAGAACTGGACCCACATCTGCTCTGTAAGCAGCCACACTTCTCCACATGACCTGGACACTTCTCCACATGGAAACATGTATTTTCCATTTTGAATGTTCTGAAGCCTCTTTCTTAGACTTCACTACTGATTAGTCTTGAAGTTGGAGGAAGAGCCCTTTTAGTTTGAAACTGGCAAATAACATAAGTTAATGAGAGCTTTTTGTTTTGCAGTTTAATTTGTGTGACTTGAAATGTATCTAATGTATTCCAAAGGTTGAGAAGCCTGGAAGCAACAACATAGTGGATCGCCTTGTGTATCCCACCCTGAACATCCCCTCAAAGCCCACTCCAACGCCCACTGCTAAACCCACCTCCCCCAGCCCCAAGTACTCGCTCCTGCCCACCCCTCCTCAGAGTCCGGTGGCTCTGTTCCCGTCCTCCACGTGCATGTCCCCGCTGCCCTCTGGGCCGGTGGTGGTGAGTGCTGACGTGAAGCAGAAGCTACGGGAGCTGCTGGAGAAGTACAGTAACGGCCTGTGGGCTCATGCACTGCCCAAACTCTTCCAGGTAGGCCTGCATCCTAGCCTGGCCCGCCTTTCCCAAAACCATAGTTGCTATATAAGTTAGCAGCTTTGTTGGTTGCAATGCAATTTCCCATTGCCAACCAACTAGGGTTGGGGCAGCCGTGGCCTACTGGTTAGCGCTTCGGACTTGTAACCGGAGGGTCGTCGGTTCGAATCCTCGACCAGTAGGCACGGCTGAAGTTCTCTTGAGCAAGGCAGCTTACTGCGCCAGGATTAGTGTGTGCTTCACCTCACTGTGTGTTCACTGTGTGCTAAGTGTGTTTCACTAATTCACGGATTGGGATAAATGCAGAGACCAAATTTCCCTCATGGGATCAAAAGAGTATATATACTTATACTTACTTATACTTAGTGATGCACGATATATCGGCCGCCGATATAATATCGGCCGATATGGTCATTTTTTTACACATCGGTATCGGTCCGATGTCAAAATAGGGCCGATGTGAACAGGCCGATAATCATTCCTGTGTATTTGACGTGTGTGTAGCGGTCCAAGCGTGTTATCTGTCTACACTGAATCCGTTAAATATGCCCTTCTATTGCATCATATTTCTTATTTAAAATAGCAGGGCAACAAGACTGACAGAAAGAAGACACTGCAGCATCTGACAAAAGTTATTTCAAAACGTTGCGTTGTATTGCGCTTGTCGCGTTGCTTGCAGTCAAGTTGATGGCTGGCTTGCATGTCATGTCACGCCTAGCACATCTCTCGCGGTAGGCTAAATATAACTGTATCAGGCAGAATGTAATTATATGGTCGTAATAAGAATTTAATAGGGCTGTAACAATATGCGATTCAAAACTGAAATCGCAACACTCATATCCACAAACCTGTGTCGCGGTGTGAAAAGGCAGAACCGACACACCCTTTCTAGTGTCTAGCAGTGCTTTGCAGCTTACGCGGCCGCATAAACAACACACATCTCCCGCTTTACTTGGCGGTAGCCTACATTGCTTTCATTGTAGACTTTACCAAACAGTATAAACCCCCTGTTAACCTTTCCTGCTTTGTTTCAGACCGTAGTCAGAAACGCAGGGGATTCGTTATTCGAGGGCCGATGTTATAAGATAAAATAACGTCCGGGTCAATGGTCCCATTTCTGATGAGCAAAATACACGAGCTGAACTTTATGGAGTTTTATTTCGGACAGTAACACCGCTCACACTGTGTACAGACTCCAACTTGAACTTCCACACTCTCTGCTCCAGTCGCATGCATACACTTCCTCACTCTATCTCCCTCCTTCCCAGCTTCCCACACACACACACACACACACGGAGCTCTCTTAAAAGGAGCCGCAACACCATTTTACAACACCCCTCTCTTTGCCCCGCTCTCTCTCTCTCACTCAATGGACACGCGACTCGCCAACGCAATCCAAATAAAACATTACAATCATTGAAAGCAAGAACTCATAGAAGACGACTAGCTAAATTACTATTAAATCTGCTTAGCAACATTAGCATGCTGCACATATTTGTTGAAAACTCTTGGTTTCAAGTTGACTGATCATCTCAATACCAATGTTTCCCAAAAGTGCCTGTACCAAGGAGAACAAGTATTACCTTTAAACTTAAACACACATGGGGAAACTGAACAGTCCAATCAGTAGACTATGATAAGCTAGCCAACTATGCTACTTTGTTTACAATATTTCCAGGCTTCAACCACACAGCTGAATTAAAGAGGGAGAGTTGTAATATAAATAGTAGGCCTATAGTGTGCCATACCTATAGGCTAATCTGCATAAAGTGCTGTCATAAATATCAGACATTCAGTATTCTCTTTTTATATCAGGATATAAAATAATACAGATATATTCTATTAAATTGTAATCCTCTGGTGTTCTAAGGTAGGCTATTGAAACGTTATTTAAAAAAATATTTCCATTTTGGAAAATAGCTCTTTATTTGATTATCATAAGAATGTGTTTTCTATACAGATATATCGCCATAACAGCAAAATTAAGATCGGTTATTGGTATCGGCCACAATTTTCACATCGGTGCATCACTACTTATACTAAGTTGCTAACAGGTTAGCAACTATGGTTTTGGGAAATGCACCCCTTGTGTGAATTCCATACAGCTACACAAATGCCATGTTTATTATTCTTTCACTAAAGCAAAGGTAAACGGTTTGTCTAAAACCTCTGAAATAGCTAGTGCCAAGTCGGCAGATATGCCTTGCAAGCACCAACGGCAGCATTTTTGCAGTTTTAGTTGTGAATCATTGTCGTTATTCCATGGCAATTGAAATTGTTGCTAAGTGCCAAATTGAGAAGATTCATGTTTTTTTGAACGAAGATTTAATTTTTTTTTAACTTAACGTTCAAACGTTCTCCTCCAGGAAGCCTATAGGACCTGCTTCCCAGTCCAGGTGCTGTCAGACCTCTCTGTCCTGAGTGACAGTTGTGTGATTGAGTACCCCATGCCTGACAATAAGAGAAAGGCCATACTCTACACCCTGCCTCCTGTGGATGAGGGCAAGCACCAGAACTCTGGGGCCCCCCAGCGGAAGCTCTTCCATCCAGTCACCAACTCCCTGGTGCCCCCTCTCCTCCTGCCCAGAGAGGACTACCCATCAGTGCTGGTTGTGGAGGCTCTCTCTACTAACAGCCTGGTGATCAGGTAGCCCCTGCTCTCACTCATCAGTGCTGAGCCATTCTACTCATGTCCTGCTTATCCAGTGTGATTTAAAGCAACACCAAAGAACTTTCCCTCTGTCGCACGCACGCTATTTGTTTATCCAGCACCGGCTTTGCAAATAACGGATGTCCACAGACAAGGTAGAATATGTTGCAAGATTTATGAAAGTACGATGTATTGCGACATCAGATGCAAGTCAAATTTGTAGTTTCTTATAGCCGATAGAGGGCCGCAAAGCGAATGCAGAAGTGCCGTTCACCCTGTTCCAAGTTGATGAACCACTGAATCGATTTTGGAAACATCATTTTAAGGTACAAAAAACTCTTTGGTGTTGCTTTAAGCAAGTGCTCCTTCATAAATGTCAATGAAAATAAAAGTAAAGTTTTACAGGAAGTCTGTTTCTGGTGCTGCAGGTATATCGGCGAGTCGTACTCCCAGGCCCAGGAGGCCATGGAGGACTCCATGCGGGAGTTCTACAGTGTGATGGGCAGGAGCGTGGCGCCCCCTGTGCTCCTGGCCAACCGCCTGTATGCAGTGCGCGTGGAGGAGGAGGAGGTGCTGAGGGCCCAGGTGTGCGAGGTCACTGCTGACAAGGTCAAGGTAAGCAAGCGTTAGACCGATTACCCTCTGCTTGCTGGCATCCACTCTAGGAGTGTGTGGCGACCAAGTTTTTATAGTTTATTTTCCCTTGCCAGAACCTCAGAGAGTGTGCATTCTTTATAGGCAGATTACCCTACATTAGACACTAATTGTTCAGATGAACAGAATGTCACTTTACCAGTAGTGGCTCTGGTGTTTTTAAATTCTAGAGAATTTCTGAATAGTATGACTCATGAATGATCCATGTATATGTATTTATTATGTATTTGTAAGTGGCATCTGCCAAAGCCCATACTCATATGGGTTATCATCCATAATAATCCATAATCCATTTTCTGATATACCCCCGTCCTCTAATATTGATATTGCTCTGCTGTAGTTTATGGCCCCAGATATTCACTCACTCAATGTTCCTGAAACCTTGATTTCAGTCATGTTGATGGTTTTTACAGAAATGTTCATGAATTCCTATTTGAATGTAACATGGTCTCGTGTCTGGGCCGGTGTTTTGCAGGTGTATTTTGTGGATCATGGCTTCAGTGAGCTGGTGGGCAGAGATAAGATTCTTCGACTTGATGAACAGTTCCTCAAGCTTCCTTTTCAAGCTTCCACCTGCCGCCTCGCAGGCAAGCTCCTCCTCCCTACAGTCTGATGCACCTGCGACAGTGTCCTGTCCTAATGTTTTGTATTGTATTAAATCTAAACAGGGAAGTCTGTTTGTGTCTAATTTAGACTTTTGTGAGTTTAGTCTGTAAGTGATGAGATTGGAGCAGCCAGGCTATTCAGGAAAAAAAAAAATTCAACGTAGACTGCTATTTTCTCTGTGTTCGACAGTTGATTGTGGTAGACAAGTTTGTGATCAATTATAGTAGGTTGAGCATGTGCATTGAGATACTTAATCTTGTCCCATTTTGAAAGCCATGTTGATGGGCCTTCTCAGTATTAGTATTATGCGTATTGTGGAGTAAATGCATGACTTGTATTTGTGGTGTGCTCCAGGGCTCAGTGACTTCCACACAGACGCGTCGGTGCTAAAGGTGCTTGAGTCGCAGGTCTGTGGCCATATCCTCCTGGCGGAGGTGGTGGACCGAGGAGAGGTTCCATTGGTGGTACTGTATGACACGTCACAGGAGGACGATGTCAACATCAACGCTCTCTGTCTCAAGTCTCTGCAGGACAGCGCTATGAGCCACCCTCTCCAGGTGAAATTTTCACCTGAAATCTGTCACATGGCTCCAGCCATTAATTTTGTGTTACCCGTTTTTGTGATTTGAGACGTGACCCTTTCCTGATATGTTTTCTTGTGTTTGTAGGTGAACAGCACTTACCTGAACGTCTCAGTCACAAATGTGTGCTCGGATGGAACGATATTCTGCCAGGTTCCCTGCCGGGGTCTTGCCAAACTGAAAGCACTGTTTGAGAAGATTGAGTCCTTTATCTCATCCCAGGTAATACTAGGCCTTGATGAAGTAGCTGTTCAAACATGTTTTGCCAAAATCTGAAACATTTTTTTGTTGATTTCCTTTCTAAAAAAAGAACTTCTAAAAAGGCAGCAAATAAATCATATGAACATTTATTTTTTGTAAAATGCAGACAAAATGACAGTAGTCTTTGACCTCTATGTGCATGTCAGTAGAGCTATCAGCTGTGTTGGTATTTGACAAAAGGCCTCCATAACGGCAAACGAAATTGTTCCACTCCATCAGTTGAATCCTGTTCATATGGAACCAGTATGTCAGACTGCAAACACCGAATTCAAGCCACAGTACTCCGTGAAGGCAATTAAGCATGGTGGTGCAAGCATCATGATATGGGGATGTTTCTCCTACTACGGTGTTGGTCCTATTTACCGCATACCAGGGATCATGGATCAGTTCGAGTACATCAGGATACTGGAAGAGGTCATGCTGCCAAATGCTGAAGAGGAAATTTCTGATCCATGATCCCTGGTATGCGGTAAATAGGACCAACACCGTAGTACGTAATTGTCTTCACTGAGTACTGTGGCTTGAATTCGGTGTTTGCAGGGCGTCTGACATACTGGAAGAGGTCATGCTGAAGAGGAAATGCCTTTGAGGTGGACCTTTCAACAAGATAATGACCCGAAACACGCCAGCAAGCGAGCAAAAGCATGGTTCCATATGAACAGGATTCAACTGATGGAGTGGCCAGCACAATCCCCGGACCTTAATCCCATAGAAAACTTGTGGGCTGACATAAAAAGTGCAGTGCATGAGGCAAAACCAAGAAACAAAGAGGAATTGTGGAATACAGTACAATTAACCTGGGCTGCAATACCTGTTGAACGATGCCAGAAGTTGGTTGACTCCATGCACCACAGATGTGAAGCAGTTATCAGAAACCGTGGTTTTGCAACAAAATATTAGTTTAGGATACTCAGCCAAGTTCACTTATCAAGAATTTCTTAATTTGTACAGTACATTTTTGAGTTTCCAAGGAAAGATGGCAACGCTGCTATTTCTTTGAACATGGCATTTCTGACTTTCTATGAAATATCATCATTATTATTATTATTTAAGTTTTGATGACTTTGCCCAATTGTTTTGCTTTGGAATAGAATGTACTGTGTCCCCAATGCATCTGTGTTCATGAAAGTACAATTTGTTTGAAGAATTTTGACATTTACTCATTTTTCTAAAGGCACTGCTATTTTTTTTTGAGCACAACTGTATGTCCATTCCTCGATTGCTTTCAGACTACAGGTATTTTGACACAGGTCTCATAATTCATGTTATATGTTCATAATCAATGTTATTGAATAGCTATTTTTTTACAAATATTTTTACTGTTTTCAATCAATTTTTGATTGTATTTCCAATCTTTCCTTATAGACGCCTGTTCCAAATATAAGCAGGTTGAGTTCGGTGATTGAAGTAAATAAAGCCTGTGCTATTAATCTAGTTTCCACCTCTATTATATGATTTTTTTTTTTTTGTTTCCATTCTCAAAAGCTCATTTTGAGACCACTGAAGGAAATGTTCCTTTGAAGCTGCACATATACAGTAGTCTATGCAAATGAAAAAATACAATACTAAAATAGTCATTATGATGGGATTGTCATTTTGGTTATCTCTCAGGAGATTCAAGATTTTCTATCACACTTACTTTTTATGTGGTGCAGTCTGTTCTACTGCTTTCACAGTGATCTAAAAACAAAGCAAAACGTAGGCCTTGCCATCTGACACGTGATCTTCTGTGTTTTGCAAACCAGGGAAGCTCAGAGCTGCTTGTGGCCAAGCCATTCTGTGGGAAGATTTGCCTGGCGCGCTACCAACGCAAATGGTCTCGGGTGGAGGTAGGGGGGGGAAGAAGCCCCACACCCTTCTGCCGATACGACATTGTCTTACCTATCTATCTGCTGTTTCTACCTCTCCATCAGTCACACAATAACAATCATGTGAACATTGATGTAGCTACTGGGTGTTGTTTGCCAAATGTTTTGTTTCTGTATGTTCCTGGGATGTTGCGGTGATTGGTCCTCAGATCACTAACCTGCATGGCAGCCGTGTGCTCGACATCCTGTTTGTGGATATGGGCCTCCCTGCCTCGGTGGAGGTGATTGAGCTCCGAGAGATCCCGCCACCTTTCTTGCCAGACCTCATCACCATCCCATTCCAGGTCAGACTGAAGCGCGTGGACTCATCTGCTATATGCCACAACACTGGGGGCAGCCGTGGCCTGGTTAGCGCTTCGGACTTGTAACAGGAGGGTTGCCAGTTCGAACCCCGACCAGTAGGAAAGGCTGGAGTGCCCTCGAGCAAGGCACCTAACCCCTCACTGCTCCCCGAGCGCTGCTGTAGCAGGCAGCTCACTGCGCCGGGAGTAGTGTGTGCTTCACCTCACTGTGTGTTCACTGTGTGCTGAGTGTGTTTCACTAATTCACCGATTGGGATAAATGCAGAGACCAAATTTCCCTCACGGGATCAAAAGAGTATATATACTTATACTTATACTTATACTTACACTGGAGATCAGTGCCTCTCATATGCCTCCTGGTGGCCTGCTCAGGAATTGCAGAGAGGCTGCATGGAGTGCCGAGATTTGTTTTAGTTTGCTAATCCACTGTGCATGTCCAATTATCAGCCTCTGTATGTTGAATAATACCTATTATTCCACTGCTTGGTTGAATTTCCCATTGTCCTACGTAATTTAGAACGACCATTAACCGTATGTTATTTGCACACCTATGAAGTAGATCCATTTTTTTTTTTGGCCGTATCACACTTGTATATTAATTCGCCGAACTCGTTAAGTTTAAATGAACCGTCACGTTGCATCCAAGCTGTAAAATGCAGACGTTCAGAACATGGCAACATTGTAGCATATGATGGAGGTGGCTTTTAGCTGCTAGATGACAGCAGGCTAAGTAAAATAGCGATGTTTCAAAACTAAAGTTCATTAGAATCTTGGGATACGCCCGCTTGACAACGGGAGAGATAGAACTAACGACTGGCATTTGGCCGTAGCAACCATCCATTTAGAACTAGTAACGGCAGTTTGTCCTGTAAGTTGAGAAATTAGATATGTGTCGGAAGAAATTAGTTCTACAAACAAGACAGTTTTAGCGATTTAAAACATTAAAATTGTAACAGGAAATGAACACAACGCAAGTGGCAACAGTGGAATAAGCGGGATAATGGACTCCACGGTGGTCTGTTCACAGAAATGAATGCACTTACGAGGTTTAAACAGCCCTCCGCTTTGCGTCGGGCCGTTTTACAGCCTCGACCGTGCATGAACTTCCACAATGAACCACCGTGTCGTCCATTATCCCTTACATATTACTTACTGTGAAATGAGGTAGACATTGACTGCATTAGCAATCTATTTAGCATCTATTGTTGTCCTGGACAGGTGATGGACTCCCTAGAGGTGTTATCAGAACAATGCATGGGTGACCCGTTAGTGGGAAAGGAAGGGACTAGAAAGGGGTCTCAAAGACAAGGGAATTAAATGGACTGTGTTGGCGACATCATGTAGGTTTTGTCTTGCTGCTTTTCCATGCTCCATCTCTTTGAAGGCCTTTAAGTGCGGATTAGAAGAGTTGTCTGTGGGCGAGGGAGTATGGAGTCCAAACTCGATCATGTGGCTCAGAGATACTGTACTCAACATGACTGACTGCAGTATGAGGGTGAGGTCCTTGCACACAAATGCACTCATACATGAGTGGGTGAACTCCATGTTTGCTTCCTACTCTTATGTCCATTGGTTCATGCAGAATTGGAATATGTCAACGTCAGAAGATATAGATAGATACTTTATTGATCCCCAAGGGGAATCAGTTAGTCAGAAGAATACGGCATTTCAGAATGTTCGTAAACAATAGGCTCCAAGATCCTTCCGGGTGGCAGAACGCAAGCGGCTTCCACTGACCTTACATAGTTAAAACATTGTTGTTGATCAAAGTTGAAACAATAATGAAAACGTGTTGTGTTTGAGGTTGTGCCGCCAGATATACAGCAAAAAGTTTAGGGTTTTTATCGATGTCCTTCAGAAAGAAAGAAAAATTATCCAGCGAAACCTGTGGGTGAAGTTTAAAGCTAGTGGACGTCGTCAAAAGTAATGCTGCAGAGTAGCTGGCAAGACTGCCTGGTGGCGGAGTAGCCACTTCTTACATCTGTATCCGATCCGAGCAACAAAAACCCGATCATAGCCTTTTTATTTAGATAGCAGGGAAATACACCGTCTAACAGATTGTAAGTCAAACAGCAACAGTCACTAAAATAACCACTCAATGGCAGGCTGAGGTTCATTTACACATTAGGCTATAGTAGGCTAGCCTAGGCTACTATGTATTTCATTTAACGTTATTGCTATCTCCTTAGGGCCGTTTGCACAAAGCACCTTTAAGTTTTGTCCCTTTAGTATCAACCACAGAGATTGTTTGTTTGCTAATTTGTGCTTGCTTTTCTGAGGATGCAGATGTTGGTCAATACGGGACTGTCCAAAATAATAGCAAGCTGTGTGCACATATTGTTGATAAAATCGAATGACTCATTAGTGAATGACTCATTACAAATCTGAGTAGGCCTATAACTAACTTTGACAAGTTTGACGGATGACAGCCAAACACGGCAGTGACAATTAATTTCACGATGTTAGCTATAGTTATTAATGCACCTACTGTAGGCCCATCAATAGCTAATGTTAGCAATGAATAACTCAACTGGTAGGCTACGTTTAACGGACATAGTTCTAACTAGCTTGCTAAAGTTATGCCGTAGTCTGCAACCCAAGCTTATGATCTTATCTTACCTTAATAATTTTTGGTGACATTTATCCATTCATCAGTAAAGCCATATATAGACATGAATTGAACAATACCAGCTAGTTAGATATTATCCTGACTGTCATCAGGGCACCAAAATAAACATTTTTTTTTTTACGTTTTGCCTGGCGAACCGAACCTCGTGGTTATTTAGGCTGCTAAGGTCGTTTGTGCAACGGAATTTCTTATAAGATAAGAAAAGGAGAAGGAAACCGAAGTAGAATACTTAAATGTGTTTGTGCAGCCGATTTTATTTTAAGGGAGCCTTAAATCAGATTTTAGGGGAACCTGAACAAGGTGTTTTGTGCAACCGGCCAGTCTCTCATGTTAACTATGTCTGAATATCCACCACGTCTGTTTTTGAATTTTAACTTACCTGTTGAAATGTATTAGGCCTAGACTACGGCCGACGGTGGGTTCCCCAAGCAATTTACCTCACGTAGCATTTTCATCATTCGCCTTTGATTTCAACTGACACTTCACTTCGTTCAAACTACGGGATCGAGTGGAGGCAGCATGGCTAGAGACACGTATGACTCATTGCATATTAATGAGACTTCCCATAACCGTATGAATGAGAAGTCCTGTAGCACCCCGCAAGACGAAAATCATTCATTCAAGCCATTTACTCTGTTTTCTTGATCGCTCTGCCCTGGTCAAATGACATGGAAGGGTTTGTTTACTAGTAGTGCCAATGGAGAATGCTTCAGCTTTTGCCACCCGGAAGAATGTATATTGTTATTGTGACGTCATGGTGAATTCTCGTATAAGAAGTGATTTAGAAGTATACAGACATCACTCATTCCTCAATCAGTGTGCTAACCAACACAACACACATTGTGGAGGACGTATCTCTAGCATCTGTTGTCCATTGCAGATCGCGCGGCTGGATGAGTCCAAGCTCGTGCACATCTACTTGTTCCCCTCCAACAGCTGCCAGGAGGTGGCCAGCAGCGTCAACCACCAGCTGCTGAACTCTGACCTCTGGAGCCCTGCCCCTCCACCCGCTCCGCCCCGTGTCCGCTCGCTGGCTGCCGGGGACGCTCCTCTGTGCGAGTCCTCCGACAGCTCCGTCATGCCGCCCGTGCTGGACATGCCGCAGGTCGGCCAGAACATAGACGTGTTTGTGTCCGTGGCCTGCCACCCGGGCCACTTTGTGGTGCAGCCATGGGAGGAGCTGTACAAGCTGATTGTGCTGATGGGTGAGATGATCCTCTACTACAACCGTGTGCAGGACAACAAGACCCTCGTCGTGGAGAAGAACCTCATATGTGCTGCCAAGGTGGAGAACAAGTACGTTGAAACAACTTTTGTGAGCAAGTTTAAAGGTCAAGGCATTTGCATGGCTCTTAGGTTGGGTAGCTCCCTAGTTTTAGACCAAAACTCCATCATGCTTCTTCACAAGGTATGTAGCAGGCTATGCC
Organism: Alosa alosa; assembly: GCF_017589495.1. NCBI lineage: Eukaryota > Metazoa > Chordata > Actinopteri > Clupeiformes > Clupeidae > Alosa > Alosa alosa. The sequence goes on from NC_063189.1 coordinate 6,615,774, forward strand.
ATTTCATTGTAGCAGCTTATACATTACTTGCATCATTGTGGGAAGTACCGTATTTTCCGGACTATAAGTCGCTCCGGAGTATAAGTTGCATCAGTCAAAAAATGCATCATGAAGAGGAAAAAAAAACATATAAGTCGCACTGGACTATAAGTTTAGAAACTGTATTTCACGAAGACCAAGAACAGACATTTATTCTGGAAAGGCAAGTTATTCAACTACACAATAGCACACAGAACAGGGTGAATAGGTGTCCGGTAGGTATGTTAACGTAACGCAGTTATTCAGCTACACTATATAGCCAGCTTGATGTTGGTTAGCTTGGTGACAAGGAAATTAAAATGTCAGTTCCTGGTTGCACAGTTTGTTGTGATGTCTCCTTTTTGCCAGATGTGGAATATTAACGATGACTAGACGTTTGTTTGCTTACCCTCGTTTGAACTGCCGTTGTCCTTTGCTGTGTAATTTGTTAACTAGATGCTAGCGATTAGCGACATGCTAGCGGGTGGCAGTGTTGGAACATGTGAAGTGCCTGGGAAGCTGAATAGGCTAAATTAACATAACAAGCCAGCGAGTCACAAGCCTAGAGCGCCCTCTCGCGGCTGTATATGGTAATGCTACCTTGGTTAATGCAGAGATTCATACGGTGGCCCTGAGGTGCAAACCACAACCTCAAAACGAAAACCACAACCGCAAATCAAAAACCGCAACAGCAAATCGGGAATCACAATGACATTAACAAAACCAGAAATAGTCTCACGAACTCCCATACAGTAGGTGGCAGTATACACTAAAAGTTGATAGCCACAGATGCACAGATTCACTTCGTGCACACCTGTAAATGTAATGTGTTTGACATCTCTTGAGAGACTTGTACAAATTATACAGATGTAAGTTCGTAATGTTTAGATAAAGGAGTTGAAGATTTATCCCGATGTCTGATTTTGTTTTCCTGTCAGTCTGTTAAGTCAGTAGGCTAGCTTGTAGGCTTACTTGTTTGCTATTAGCCCCTATTAGCCCGCTAGTAGCTCCAATGGGGGACTTTAACCAGCCAGTTTTAAGAAAAGCAGTAGGCTACTTAGTTTTTTTCCCCCCTAGCCTTCATGTCTTTCCCCAGATAGGCTACATATAAAACATCATTCCCTGATAGTATATGTCTGTATAGTTGTAGGATAAACAAGTGGCATTCTATGCAATTGGCCGATATGGATACTGGAGGCTCTCTTAACCTACAGAGAAGCACATCTGTAAAGATACTTGATTACTAACCAATCTAACCTATCGAATCTGAGGTGACCATAGTGGTGGCTTTCTTAATCTATTTAAATACTTTTACAACGTTTTTAAGACATTAGTACATTTTTTTTTATTACACTGAATCACATACTACATATATAGTTTTGTTTTCGCATGGGCTTCCTCCGTAAAAGAGACTAGCATTTAACTTCACAGCCTGCAGTTAAAATCCTTAAATTAAAAGAGGCTAAAAACCCAATAAATCTGCCACACCTTAATAGCCTAATATAAGAAACCTTGCGCTATTTCCATTCAATTAGGCAGGACTAGGCTACACCACGGCAACAAGCTGTCATTAAGTTTTTGCGTTTGTACAACTTTTATGACGTGACATTTCTGGGGCATTTAGTTTGATCAAATGTCAACATAGCATTGTAGTATAGGCTATGCACAATGTTACTCTAGTAGGCTATGGCTTAAAGGAGAATTCCGGTGTGATATTGACCTAAAGTGTATTGAAACATGATGCCGAGTGTGAACGTATGTCTCATAGCCCATCTCGGCTTGTCCCCTGCACTCCAAAATCTGGCGCTAGTTAGCCGATGCTACCAACAGCTTTTTCAATAGTGGTGCTTTGGCATCGGGCTAGCCATGCAAATAAATCACTGTTTTACACCCATTTACTAGGCTCAATGTATCTCCACACTTCATTGGTAGACTTCCGAGGGCCCTGACATTTGAAAAACGAGACATTGAGAACTTTGAAAAAGCACTGGTAGTTTACTTACAAGAAGATTTATACAGACAGTGTCTTCACGAAGTTTAGCGTTTGCAGCCATCTTGAATTTAGTCACGATAAGTCGAGCAACGAGTAAGAATGAACAGGTATGATAAGGGATCAGATTCTGTGGGAATTCAGTGGAAATGCATGGATTCCAGTTTCTTCCAGTAGCAGCAACTGGAATCCATGCATTTCCACTGAATTATTACAAATTCTAATATTCTATAGTCTCCTGCTCAACATGACATTAGCTGTTATGTTTATTGATAACAAACTCAACTAGCCTACTGATCAACTCGTTTTCACTACTAGCCTAACTATAAAATACAAGTCTATACCCAACGTTTTTGTTCTAAGACATTTATTTCAAACATAATTTCAAGACACAAATTGGATACGTCAGTTACCTTGGTGCCTACATCCCAGAGAGCAGGCTACCACACCTCAGAGTGATGGGCCTATAGCGTTCTTACGCGTTCAGTGTGGGGTATAAACAAGCTGAGAATTTAGGCCATCCTTAAAAATATTTTTGTTTGCAGTAACGGCCAAAAAAAAATAAAAATGGGTCGGTAGGTAGGTCAATATTTTTTTTTATTTCAAGATTCAAAGTAAAAAAAAAAGTAAAATTTTTGGTTATGGTGATTACGTAGGAATGAATTTACACAAATGTGCATATCGACGTAACTGACTGGTCTTCAACCCGTGCCTTCAGGCGCATCGATTGCAAACCTCATTCTGATGCAGGTTATATAGACCAGCCTTTCTCAAACTTCTTTGACCTGAGGCCCGGTCATGGCAGACTTTGGGTCATAAGGCTCATCTACATGTACCCAGAAAGAAGGCTACAATAGCTCTTGGCCACGCTATATTGAAATTTGACTATACAATACTCAATGCTATACAGTGTATTATACAGTCTCTGCTCTGTTTCTAAGGAAGTTCCAAAACGCCGTTCTATTAAGTTTCGTTCAATAAATAAATAGCCTTCCAACAGGTTGAAGCGGAGCTTTGATACCAACGCTATCGATTAGTTTCAGTTTCTCTCACAAGAGACGCCAAGATTGAATGAATGCTCATACCACCACTTAATTGTAGGGCTCCATGTTTAATGACATCGATAGCAGAAACGCTTGTTTTCTTTTTTCGTCGATCCGCGGTTTCTTGATCAACTGGCGCAGCAAATTATCAGATGAAGCACCGGGCCTAATTTCACTCCACGACTCCAAGGACCAGCAGTCTCCATGTTATGGACCCATATTTTGAGAAATGCTGAATAGACCACAACCAATTTCAATACTCCGACACGGTCACCGTTAGACTAGGGGAGAAGGGATGAGAAAAGATCTGGCCACAGTTCTTCCAGAACTTCTCGTGCCAAGTAAAAAGCCGTTATCAGTTTGTGTGAATGAAACGGCGTTAGGCCATAGTGTGACATGCGAAAACCAATGGTGTAGAGATGACACCACAGGTTTTTTTTTTTAAGTGAGCCACGTTTGCATGTAGGCAATTTATATTCCCAATACTTGGGCCTACTAAAAGAAATATTATTTTATTGCATTTGTATTGGTTGTTTAGAGTAAAAAAAAACAATCGGTCGGTATTAACGCAAGTTTACAACCGGCAAGTCGGTCGGACTAAAAGGGGAAAAAATAAATATTTGGGTCGGTTCTAAATTGACAGGGTCGGTCGGGTTACGGCAAACGAAAATATTTTTAAGGATGGCCTTAGCGGTGTCACGTCTGCCTGTCACAGACAGCTCTTTGACGCTTGGGATAATGTGGTACTTTTAAATGAGACGACACAACTAATATATATTATATACACAGAAGAGAGAAGCCCACAGATACACACTGAAAGGAAAAGTTAGTTTCATCCTCAAATTTTTACTAAACATGTACAACCAAGAAGCTGCTATTTCATTAAAGTTAAACATGTACATTTCAATGTAAAAGTTCACATCTGTATGAAAACCCTCTACAAACCTTGTTGAATAAAAAGCCTTCAGACTCACAACCTCCTCTTGGAGAGCCATTATCGCCACCTCTTCTGTAGGTGGTTGTCAGTTCTTGGTCATCTCCCACAGCTCACACTCATAGAGAGCTCTACCAGCCTTCTCTGAAACCTGCAAGTGAACAGAATATACAGCATGAATGAGAGTGGCGTTGGTAAAGGGTATACTCGTGTAATATGTAATGTCCTGGGATATTCCCACTCATGAAGTGTCTCCCATCCGAGACCGCTATCTGAGACTGTAGGGAAGCTGTACCAACCATCATAGAAAGATATGTTTGGAAAGGGATATTTTCAGTTCACTTTGTGTCCCCAGTAGCTTGAAGCTAATTTCTTGTCATTCAAAAGATCAAAACTACTCAAACAAATGTATAAATTCTCAGAAACAAAAGGTTATGTTCTGCATTCGAAAATAGACCTTTAACAAAAAAGTTATATTGATAAGTAAACATTAATTTTTGATTACCTTTGGTCTATGTGATGATGAAGCATCAACATTTGTCAGTGAAGCATACTATGGGTTGGGCTTGGGTCGCCTTGGTCTCGGTCTTCTGGTCCATCCTCCGTGTCCTTGATGTATCTTTCGAAAGTGTTGCCTCTAAAATGTAAAAAAAAGGGGTGTCAGTGCTCAAATGCACTACATGACCATACATGGTCCTTTTCAATACAATTCAACTTTTACATTTCCATAATTTAGCATGGGTGTGAATGGTTTTGCAAGAATGTCAGTGCACAAAGCATGACAAAGTAGTTTGATAGTGCACAAAAACAAAACCCATTACTTGCAATACCATTTCCATGAAATTAAGCACAGCTCTTGTGTTCAATTTCTACACGTCCACTCTAATACTCTCCAGCACATAACGTTACCACATTACATCCTATCTAAAAAAAAAATGCTAATGTTAGCTCTAAGTGTTGTCCATGATGCAACAATAGCAGCTAGCTAGCTAAACCACAGTGCATAGAATGTCTATACCTTAGGCTAGTAATGTTAACCGTTACATTTTCTGTCTTGCATGACAAATCCTAAGTTGGCTTATATGCCTATCAATCTACATGCCAGAGGAAAATATACTACCAAATATGGCCGGGAGACAGGTTAAATTGGTATTTCACTGTCATTACAAGTCGTTTTCATTAATTGTCCAAACGTTTCTGTCAATTTATTTTTCAAACCCCTTTCAGGTGTAAAAAAATAAAGCTAGCGCTGGCTAATTTATGCTAACGTTAATGTTGCAGAAAGTAGCAAAGGTTCGCTTCCAGCTTCAACCAATAATACCATTTTAATTCGGACATTAACTTCTGCAAATGTTATATGAAAGCAATTTAGCACACAATGAAGATCTACTTACCAGCAATTTGGACCACCATGGCCTCGAAAACCGGCCAACTACCTCTTGGCTGCCTTTCTCCCCTCCACCACATAGTTTCTAGCAAGATGTTGTCCCATAACGTAACAGAGCCGTTGAAAAAGTCTTCCTCATTAACGTTAGGTTTACTAATGCAGTCAGTCGGCAAAATGCTGGTTTTGCCCTCATACTCTCCGCCAATCCACTTAACCAGAGCAAACGTTTTACATTTGGACTAGTAACAGCTATTAGTTATGCTTATGTAGTGAAAAAGCTGCAAACATTTTAACCGTTATTCCAACGACCTTAGAGTACGTTGGTAGTGACGTATTTTGAAGTTGAAGGTAGCCTTTTTGTAAACCCCAACCATCACTGCCTGTGTGCAAATAAGTTAATTGAATATATTCACCATTATATGTTTATGTAAGAGATCCACGTATGTTACATTGCTGGGTCCCACATATACTTGCATATATACATTCTTGTACTATATATGTATTAAATATATTGTAGCCATCTATTTAAATATAAGCTGGATGTAGCTGCATATATGTGAATATATTTTTTCCCTTGATTTTTCTGTATGGGCAGGCCATTTTTTAAAAGTAAATGTTCCAATCAATGATCTAGGCAGCACATTTTCTTCTCCTTCATTTTACATTCTAATGGTTACTGACTAGAACGGCTCTGGGTCAAAGATCATACAGAATCGATTAATCTGCGTTATTTTTTTTTATCAGTTATATTTTCTCAAATTAATTAATCGAAATTCATCAGTTATTTTGACAGCCCTAATTTTTTTACATTTTATAAATGCTTTGTTAATATGCTGTTGGAACAAATAGTAGTTGATTATAAAGTCAACTTTCTGTTGCAATTTTCTGTGTTCTGGACTGGTAACTTGTTAAGCCAACATGTTCTAACGTTCCATAAATATTAACTTGCAAACACATACATAGTGGAGAGTTGATTTGGTTTATACCAGACAATTTAGGTATAGGCCTAACTAGGCTATTTGATCACATAGTCTACGTTTGGATCATAGGCATGATGATTCCTTCATGGCTTCATAAAATATCAACATCCCATTTTGCTTTTAGAGTATTCTACCATTGGCCCAAATAGTGTGAAATAAATCTTAAATAAATACATAAAAGTAGAATTGCACATAGCAAGAAGCTGGTCTGAGGGCAGATCTGGCGTTGTGCTCATCTCAGTTTCGACCATTTTTATCAAAAACATTTTTGAAAACAATTAATGGTATTATCTTAATATTCTGGCAAGTTTATGGTCGAAAGTGACAGCTTAGTAAATTCCACGCAATATGGCAAAGCACAGCGTTCGCTGCATAGAAAAACTCAATAGCCTATTAGTGCTTTCTGTGTAGCCCTACGTCCAGCCCTGAGTATTGGCCTGGTTGCTAGCTTCTTCAAACTTTGCAAACTCAGCTGGGTGGTGTTACAGTTGCAGCGGGCGAGTGCATTTGACCGGCATAAAATCGGATGTCTAAGACATGGTCATGGCCGATCACGTGAAAATCGGCCAATTCCGGTCACCAGCCAATCTATCGGTGCATCTCTAATTATGGGTTTGTGTTCACAATTTGGTCCCCCTCACTTTCAAAATATCTCCTGCGCCCCTGGTAAAATCCCTATCCCCAGAGTGTCAAACCAAGCTCGCACTGATGCATTATCACTTTTCAAATTGCTGTTTTCTGACATGATGAGCACAGCTATTCCCCGGTGCTTCTGTCTGTCTGAATATCATATTGAGGTCTTTAGCCTAGCATCTTAATGCTGTACTCACAGCATGGTGAATTACAACGATGACAAAATGCTGTTCATGTTTATGAGTTCATAAGCCTAGTTATTTATTGAAGGACTTACATGTCACGTTTTATATTTTATTATGATCACTCGCATTACCATGTGGTTACTGTGTAGGTAATGTTACGATTTAACTTACAAGCCCACTATGAGTAAGACTGGAGAGATGTTAGAAAACTTTCAAACTTTTTTTATTCTCCCTGCGACGCATTACTAGGTAACTCACTAGCTCAGATCAGTGAAGAATGGCTACTACCGAAAACGTTGGGGAGAAAACTCAAACAAATTAACGCTAGCTGTGCCATTTAAACGTGTTTACCTGCTAAGCAGCAGCGTAGCCACATAACAGATTCCCTGACAGGTGTAATAGAAAGAAACAAAATTCCAGTGTATATTTCACGTCTTATCAAAGACTGGCGGCTGTTAAGAGTGACTGTTGACAAATAAAGCCAAGACGTCCGTGGATTTTAACCGCAGGCTGTGAGGTTAACAGCATAACTCTCAAAAATAATTTCTTGCCTGAAATTGCACTGTGCCTATTTACAAGGGCATTGTTCCCACCTCTTCTGGGGCCTACCATCAAATATTGGACCTCCTATAGAAAGCTGAGAACCTCTAGTTTAGGAAACAGTCAAAATAAATGTGTGATGTACTCACAAAGAGTTACAGAGGCTAGAATATAGTTTTTTTTTTTCTTTCTGCCCACATTTCAGCCCTCCAGGTCTCTTGATATCCCTTAGAAACACAACTGAGCCCTAGCAACAGGTCTTGTGAAGTTGTGTGCAAAAGTAGATCAATATAGAGTGTTGAGTGGAGAGAAAATATGAGTGCTTTAGACTATTATTTGCCAAGGTATGCCCATGCGTTTTGTAAAATGCCAATGGATACTCCCCATAGGACTTTTTGTTATCCAAAATGCATACTGACAATCAAATGCTTACTGCACATGAACCCCTTTGTGTAGAAGCATAATCCTGGTCTCAAATGAAAGGTAACACTTTGAGGTTTCATGCTTGTATTTGGATTATACTTCAGGGGTTCTGATATGGAATGACTACACTAAATATGGAATGATTACAAAAATGTCTCTGTTTTTGCATTTACTTTGTTGGTTCAATGAGTGTGTATAAGATATCCAATATTAGTTGTACAGATTTATAGGCTAACACAACATGAAGATTCAATTTCTATGGATTCTTGTGAATAGTTCAGTACCCAATATGTTGCATCTACTTATTGTGCTGCAGCTACACTGCAGCCAGAAGTCAGGGTAGCACCAAAAGCGGAAGGGGGGCATTTTGGATCAAATTTAATTGAGACATAATAGGATTAATCTAAGAATGTAAAGCACTATACAGATTGTACATGAAAAAAGTTGTCATTTTTGGATTCCCAAGAGTCAAAGTTTTGAAATGGTGTATAACATTACTATGCTACATAGCAATATGGTGCATACAATTGATTTAGAATGTTGGGGGGGAGGTGGGTAACCGTCCCGCCGGCGGGCACTGAAAGTTATGTGGTTTTAAATGCTAGTCTCTTTTACGGAGGAAGCCCATGCTAAAACAAAACTGTAGTCACAAATTTGATCGTGTTGGTATGTATGTGTTGTAGTATGTGATTCCTATAATAAATGTAAATTTTTATTACACTAATAGGAATCACATAGGCCTACTACAACACATATGTATACTGCCACCTACCGTATGGGAGTTCGTGAGAATTTGTTAATGTTATTGTGATTCCCAATTTGCGGTTGTGGCTTTCGATTTGCGATTGTGTTTTGCACCTCGGGGCCACCGAAGATTCATGTCAGCCAGCAGGAATTAAACATTTAACAACATGTTAAATTATATGTATTTTGATATATGTCACACCTGACTATAAGTCACAGGACCAGCCAAACTATGAAAAACAGTGTGACTTATAGTCTGGAAAATACGGTAATCAGTTCTTCTGCCTCTTGGTGTAATTTCGTTGTGAATTTGGAAAAAACAATAAAACTAATTAACAAACTGCAAATGTAAGTTTAAAATGGAGGTCTGATTTTAGCTGCCTTACATTTCAAGCCCACATTATTGAATTTGACAGATTATGTTCATCATGCACATGACCTCTTGACTATAGAGATTTATGTGCAGGCCTTTTTAAGAAAGCCAAGTAATTTTCTTGAAAATAGCAGGAAGATTGGCAACAGATATAATCTAGAAACTAAGTGATAAACAACTATATTCAGATAATTCTGTTATGTATTGTGTATGAGTCAGGGATTTCCAAGTTTCGTGTATTCATCGAAGATGGTCTTGCCTTGTGGATTTACTATGATGCAGTTCATTCATTTGTTGGATTGCTCAGTCTTTGCTGGTCAGAACACTCAAATGAAAAGACACTAGGTTAAGCAAGCGAGAGAGAGCGCATGTGAGTGGTATTCCATGGAGCGTGATCCCTGCCCTGTTGAGGAGGGTTGCCTGTTTAACCCCTGGCCTCTCAAGGTGATGATACGTGGGGCAACTTCTTGAGCAATGTTGCTGGGCAACCACATAACCAGTTCCATTTATTTTGATTGGATAATCATAACTTGCTTACTGATGATCAAAGTTCTCCAGAAAAGAAACTGTTGCACAATATCAATGAGAACATGCCAGAACCACAATAATGAGGAACATTGCCCAGCAACATTGCTCAAAAAGTTGCCCCATTTATCATCAGCTTCAGAGTTGGCAGGTTAGGCGATGACCTGTGGATGTTGTGTGTCTGCAGTTGGCATCGTGTGCTGGTCAAGGGGGTGTTGACCAATGGGCTGGTGTCTCTGTATGAGCTGGACTACGGCAAGCACGAGCTGGTGAGCAGCAGTCAGCTCCGACCGCTCATCAATGAGTTCAGACAGCTGCCTTTCCAGGCTATCACTGCTGAGCTGTCAGGTAGGAACAGCACAGATGCTTCTGTGGTCATCAAGGCTTTGGACATTTTGAGAATTAATGTAGTTAATGGATGCTCAGTTTTATTATGTGATTTATAAAGGATAAATTCAAGACCACAATAGCAACTTGATTTATTTAACATGTTGCCAGCATGTTCCAATATATATTTAGTTGAAGAGAACTTTTAGCTTCGCCTTTCTGTTGGTCACTCTTTGTTTTTATTTGTGTTTTGTCCTTATTTTTTGCTTTCCTGCCTACTTGTCCTGGTGTCAGGTGTGACCCAGAGTCCGTGGTCTGAGGAGGCTGCCATGGTGTTCCGTAACCATGTGGAGAAGAGGCCGCTGGTGGCCCGGGTGGAAGCCGTGCAGGATGCTGCCTGCCCCTGGGACAGGAAGATAACCGTCTACCTCGTAGACACGTCACAGGACCATAGGGACATCTGGGTGCACAACCTCATGACGGAGTTCCTGGATGAGCTCAGCAAAGCTGCATAAACCCTTAACCCCTGGAAGGCAGTGGCCAGGAACACTGCTACCATGAGGGCAACATGCATTATATGCACACCATTATGTTCAGATGTTGATGTTACAATTCTGTTGGTTTGTGATTCTTTGTTTGCCTGAAGTTTGGAACAGGTCATCATTTTGCGCAAAATTAACTTCAACTTTATTATTCTTTTTCTTTGTGTGTGTGTTTACTAAGTGAAGGAACTTGGTTCCATAAAATATTTGATTTTGGGGTTTATATTTTTGTATCAAAACAGTAATTATTAAGTTGTTTAATAATGTGTGTCCTTATTTTTTAGCACTTTGTTTGCTCTCGTTTTGTCTGTATTTCACTTTCGCAATGTTGAGTTAGTGGTGAGAGATGATACCTGTTGACCATATCTGTTTTTAGTACAATATTCCATGTTGCCCTCTTTGGTATTATTATAACATCCGTACTATCTGTATTAAATGCCAAACCAACATATGCTGCAGAAATGTCATTCTTGTGTCGAGTTTTAAGGTGTAGCCTAGGTTGAATGTTAATGTTTTCTTTCTATCCAGAAGTCTTCAGATTTGCTAGTTATCCCCAACGTAGAGTAGCCTATCGTGAGTACGTATGAGATGGTGACATCACTTGACTGACGCGAGTACGAGGGGCAGTACACTTCTTCTCAGGGGTACTTTGTCGTTGTAGATACAACTTCCCGACTTGCCTGCCGCTGTATGGGACACTGTCAACTTGAGGGAAATCCTCTTTGTCGATAACGTTCTGACTGTGAATGTTTAGTACTTTTGCGTATTCTCTCAGTAGAACGGTTTCATTTGTGTGTCTAGAAAACCACTTGTTTGTTACATGAAGCGCTACATTTGTGTGACCTGCCGGCAACGAAAAGGAACCATATCTGGTCAAACTATTCAGCTGTCACTAAGCGGGACCCGCTATCTATAAATAGCCTGGAACAAGCAGCGGCGGTGGTAAGTGACTCCAATATAACCTTTGTTCGGCGGCAAACAGCGATATATTATTTGTTTCATAGTGATTTTGGACAAATAACGCCAGCGTTAAAGTTTACGCATAGAAACCTTAGAAGTAAAATTAACTTTTTGACTGAACTTTTACAGCCTAGATCAGGTTCTTAGTTTATATGTTAGACAGTTTGTTGCCGTTGAATCGCACTCACTGGTCGTAACTCAGTTTTAAATGGTAGTCTCAAGTACTGGATATCCTATGCCTTCACCTGGAGTAGTCATACAACATAAATTGCAGCTCAATTTGGAAGGCATATGCATTCATAGGCCAGTGGGTGAAGTATTCTCTGCCACCTTTACTTTCTGAAATATAGGGGTTCTGACTGAGCTTGCCATTTTAAAATGTAGGCTAAGTTTGAAGTGAAAAGTAAATAGGAATATAGCTCAATGCTCAACAGTGGTCTTGAATGCATTCTGTAGATTTTCAATATTTCCTAAACTACTAATTTGACTAATTAATGCAGCAGTTTGGCTTAATGTATGGCATTAGGCTCTCCTTGCATTGCATGGAGGGTAGCTCCCTCCCCATAAACTCACTCACTGTCTCTTATCTATTTCTAAAAAAGCCAGACAAACAAACCTTAATTTCAAAATAGAAAATAAAATGTGTGTGTGTAATGGGGTGTGAGTTCAGCAGGGACATATAGAATTACCAGTAAGTAAACACTAGTCCTACTGCCTGAAAGATGTATAAGACCTACTGTAACTTGCATTCATAATTCACATGTTGCAAGCATTAGACTTGCATAACTTCACAGCAAAGTTCCACGAACATCAAAACTTGTCTGTCAAACAGATTCAGACGTGTGATCCAAAACTGTGTGGGATCTCGGCGCTGCTCTCGGAACTCCCCAGGTTTCCCCCTCCCCTACTCAAGCTGGTCTGGGCAGTCTGCTGCCGGTGTTGTGCCAGAGGGTAGTCATTGGTTTTGTGCCCCTAACTGGCTCTACACTGCTAGAAGCATGGCCCTGCAGAAACAGATGGAGAAGTACCGGGATGTGGACGAGGATGAGCTGCTGCAGAAGCTGTCTGAGGAGGAGCTGCAGAGGCTGGAGGATGAGCTGGAGGAGCTGGACCCTGATGTGAGTACTAGCAGGGCCTCGGCTGGCCACCCAGCAGCTTGGAGCTCAGAGCTTTGCCCTCTTGTGCTTTCCCCCTGTGTCTCTTGCACTCTCTCACACACACTTATAGCATGCCTTGAGTGGACTAGGGGAAATGATATGCTTTGTAGTTGATGTAATTTATTTTTTACTTGTAACATTGCTATTCTATGTATTTTCTTTAATGCAAGGTTTTCAATTTGAGTGTTCACTTTCTTGGCTTGTGTGATGTTTTAGATTAAGTTTGGCATTGCAAGTAAACTGGTCCTCTTGTCCTAGATCATTAACACCACGACACTTAGCCATGGTCTTATGGTTTGCTCTTTAGCCACGAGCAGCACTGCCAAATGACAGACCATGAAGTGTGAAACAAATGCAAACTGTTTTAAAGTGGACTTGTGACTCCTCCACTGTTTGGGCTCTCATTTCTCAAAGGTTAATCTGGCAGGGATCTGCTTTCCCCAGTGCTGTGCACTGAGTGTCTGTTTTGGTTTGTGCGGGGGTGGGAAGTGACTAGGAAGTGATGAGGAGTAGAAGCCTAGTGTTAAAAGTTTTGTCAGCAGTGTACCAGCAGACCCAGCCCGCCACTTGCCTGTTTTCCATGCACACTGCACTGCTTCATGCCAGACCTTCACCCAAACTGAAACATGAACGTCATATATGTATGAATTTCTATTACTTTAAGTTAGTTGTTGTTGTTTTTATTCTATTTGTTATACAGTATTTAGTTCTTTTATGCTGTGCAGTGGCCTACTGATAAGTCTTTTTTAAACTTCACATGAGGTCTGTCAGTGGACCGTGTTAATGGCATGGACTGTGTTACTGGCATGTCTTTATCATCTGCTGTAAACCTCGGTCATATGTCTGACTTTATCTGACTGTGCACTCTGACGGTATTCTTAGGAGCACTTATAGACTCCACTGGTGATATGGAGTTGACTGGAGACCTGTTTATTTTTAGCTTGCTTTACATCTCTCCTCTTCCATGTCTTTTTAAGTTTGTGGGGATGGGCTTTTATTTGGGGAATTACAGATATTTGACTAATGCCTCTATCAGAGTGTTTTAAACTAACTGGATTAGATTAGAACTGTAACTGATAGTTTGTAACAGTTTTGGTCACTGGATTAAGCTGATATTGTTTGTCACCAGAATGCTTTGCTGCCTGCCGGCTACAGACAAAAGGACCAGACCAAGAAAGCTCCTACTGGAACCTTCCAGAGAGATGACTTACTGGCTCACTTAGAGAAGCAGGCCAAAGAGCACCCAGACAAGGAGGACCTGGTTCCCTTCACAGGAGAAAAGAGAGGTGAGCCTACTGTACATGAAAGCAATCACACTTACTGTATGTGCATTGCAAATCCAATGCATGACCCTAACTCTCACTGGTGACGGAGAGCACCACGCTTTCATACTGGAGTGAGTCATCCTGAAACGAACGTCTGCATCCCATCTCTGAACAGTAATGTCAGATATAAGAGCCGTCCAGCCTCCTCCTCTGCTCACCTTCACGTTTCTTACCTGCTGGCCATCCCTCCCTTGTCATGGCCAGTCGTGCTGATCTGCGTCCTCCATTGTCTCCCTCCCTCCTTGACCTTCCCACTGCCCGCCCTTCTCTATGTGCGCTCCATGACCTCACTCTCTCCGCCCACCTCTCTGTGGTCATCTGCATAATCCACAGCTATGAGAGTGGGACTGCATGACGCTGTTTGCTGGATGCCACAGATGTCTGTCTGTAACACTAGACGGCCTTCAGTCCATTTGTCCTGCAGGGCTGGACCTCTGTGGGGACCCCCCCTCCAAAAAAAAAACCCCACCTGTGGGCCCTGCCAACTGACCAAACACCACCACTGCCCTCACATGGCCCACAAGCTCCACACTGGACCAGGCTGGTCTAATGGGTGGACATTGTAGGCCGTCTGGCCATTTCACACCATTTCTAGGCAATAATTGAGTGTTTCACAGTGCTAAGGAGTATGCGTTGATGCATGATGACACTGATATGTGATTGAGCAGCCCAAACACAATGTTAGACGGATCATGTTGTTTAGTCGAGACTGATTTGTATGCCTCTATGCTCTTGAACATTCCACTACATTATTATATTTGACTTATTTGCTCTTTTTAAACAAAAGCATCAGGATGTGCTGACAGGCCTTAATTATGAAATATTATGAGTTAATTTAAATAAGAAGTTAAGTTCTGTGAATGTGCCTGAATGAAATCTGTCTATGTTGTGCATCCCTTAGGGAAAGCCTGGGTGCCTAAGAAGAAGGTGGTAGACCCCATCCTTGAGAACGTGACACTGGAACCAGAGCTGGAAGAAGCCTTAGCAAACGCCAGTGATGCTGAGCTGTGCGACATAGCTGGTAGGAAGAGTAAATCATTATAAAGAGTCCTGGTGTGCACAAGATGTAATGGCTATATATCCTGATGACCAATCTTTCCACCATGATCCCTTTTCATCCTAACTGTATGCCCCCTGTGTGTGTATATATGTCCATGTGTTCCGTGTGTGTGTGTGGGGTGTGTATGTGTTTACCTTTTCAGTGCTCCTTTCCTTCTCATGTGCCCTTCATCCTTCCATCATCTCCACTCTTTCCATCTCCATCCTGTCCATCCCTCTCCGTCTCCCAGGCGGTCACCAGGCCGCGTCTAACCCACAGAGGACCCTCCGCCCTTCCACTGCAGTAATTAACATCTCCTCTAAAGTGCATAAAGGCACATAGTGGCGTTGGTGCTTGTGGAAGGTCCTAGGATTTGGTTTTGATGAGCACAAGATGACAAGGGGTCTGCGCCTGAAATTGTAGCAATATCAGTGTTTGGCCTACATTTGTATTAGTCTTATGTTAACATTTGACAAAAAAAAATGCTAAGTGTGTACTACTGAAAATGGCAGCTTGAGCAGTGTTTATAATATTATTAGTAGTCATGTTGCCGTAATATTATTAATTAAAAGTCTCCTTAAGACTAACATAGTTTCTTATGATCCAGGGCAATCTCCAGTCTTCCTGTGCTCCTTGACAAACATTGGCAGAGCGGTAACTCTTCAATTGAAGTCTGTCTTTGGTGTTAGATATGGACACGTTACGCTTCCCTCTGACATAATGCGTATCAAATATTGCCATGCTTCTCGGCCTGCATGTTGGAGTGTGCCCTGATGTTCTCCTGGCTGCGTGTCTTCTTGGCTAACGAGTATTTGTTTCCTGACTATGACTCACTGAAAAGTGAAAACACGGATACCAAAAAGGGTAAAATGGAAGAGAGGAGACTAAAAAAAGCTTTGTGTTTCAAATTGTTGGCGAGGTGGTTCTTAAACCCTCAGTGTCCAGTTGTACTGTATACTTTCAATGCCTCTCTGTGTGGCTGGCTTTTCATTGAGTCTCGAACATTTAAATGAAACTACATAGCCCCATAACTTTGGAGTTATAAATCCAACAGTTTACTCTCTGTGCTGAACACTGCCACACTGCTCCTTTGAAAATGGACTTTGTTACGGCAAGTCATGATTAAGAATGTTTACCTTCTTGCAATGTGAAGTACTACATTTGTTGCTCACTGTTTTGATGAGTTACCAGGAGAAGGAACACGTAGTTCTGATTGCCTTCAACTTGATGTAATGCTGTTGCCATGGTTGTTTGCTTTGCATGTTGGTCTCTGGAAGCAACCTCTACAGTGTTCAAAAGGCACTGTAAAAACTGCTTATCTAACCTAGTGTTATTAGTCTTAAGATCAAAAGAGACTTACCTAGCACTTTCTCGTAAAATCATTTGACTTAGTTTAATAAGAGTTTGATTTAAGACATCTTCTCCAGAAAACAAGCATATTTGGCTGCCAGTGCGTTAAGCAACATCAAATTTGGCTGCTAGTACATTAAGACGCCTTAAAATAAGTCAAATTCCTATTAAATTAAGTCAAAATGATCTTACGAGAGAGCGTTAAGTAAGTGTATTTATACTAAAAACAATACCATCTAGATTTTTTTTATCTTAATATAAGATTAGTAACACTTACATTTTATTTTTTGCAGTGTTAACCAAAACGGATGAAATCCAGCTATGATTTTTGCCTGTAAAAAAGATAGGATCCCACCACAGTGCAACACTGGCATAGAAAGCAGAAAGACTAGAGGAACTGTGGTGCTATAGATATGATTCCAAAAGCAGAAAGACTAGAGGAACTGTGGTGCTATAGATATGATTCCAAAAGCAGAAAGACTAGAGGAACTGTTTGTTTCTATAGATATGATTCCAAAAGCAGAAAGACTAGAGGAACTGTTTGGTGCTATAAATAGTCCTCAGGAACGTCCTTAACTCACTTTTGGGTAATTGAGGAGATTGATAGTCATACTATTTATCCCCCGGGGAGAGGAAATACTCTTTTCTGAATGGTGGGTAGGGGAGCCATTAATTCTGTATATTGGGACACCATACACTACAAATATACACCTAATATATGGAGGAACCGCCTCCACCTTAATCCATTAATTCCGTACATCAGGGCACCTCGGTGGCTGTTATCCCTCACACGACAGCCTGGACTTATTGTGTTATCATTAGAAATAAGATATGTAGTTTGTAAATATGACACAATCCTGCAATGAACCGTGTTTTTGTTAGCATTTATCTTTTCCACTTTCTAAATGTTGAATACAGATTGAGATGCTTATCTGTGTATGCTAACCTTGTGGTGACTGATCAGCAAGTTTGCACTGTCTGTGGCCAGATGATTTGTCTACATGCTTATGGCTGCTTTGATCTAGGTTTGCTTTATTGAATGTGTTGGGAAATGACATACTGTATGAGTACCTTCTGCCAACTTTTTAGAACAACATTTACTTCAAGACTGTTTTCCCACATCCTAGTTACTGGCTTTCCCTTTCCGCGTTTTTTCTTTTGCCCTCATTTTGTTTTCTACGGCGCTCAGGAGGCGTCATTGGCAGATATTTGTATAAATCGTGCGCTCATTTGTCTAAAGTGTGTGTGCACAATGTAGTGTATTGTGTGCCTGTTCTACTACATGGTGCTCTCGCTTTATTAGATTGTGCTCTCATTTTATTAGATTGTGTGCTCAATTATAAAACAATAGTAAATAGTAGTTCTGGATATACACCAAAAACTATCTTGCAATGACACCTCCAGGGTTCTGTTGTCGTCTTCTATTCCTTATTCCTTTTATTCTTGTAATTGTACTTTCTGTCTCTCTTTCTTTCTTTCTTTCTTTCTTTCTTTCTTTCTTTCTTTCTTTCTTTCTCTTCCTCTCTCTTTCTTTCTTTCTTTCTTTCTTTCTTTCTTTCTTTCTCTCTCTCTCTCTCTCTCTCTCTCTCTCTCTCTCTCTCTCTCTCTCTTTCTCTCTCTTCTCTCTCTCTTTCTTTTCTTTCTTTCTTTCTTTCTTTCTCTCTCTCTTTCTCTTTCTCTCTTAATCAGTGCCTGGTTGTGCTCTCCCTAATGAGTCTGTTTTTATCCCTTCCTCTCCCTCTTATCTTTTACTTCTTTTCTTCCCGCAGCCATTTTGGGAATGCACACTCTGATGAGTAACCAGCAGTACTACGAGGCCTTGGCTAGCAGCACCATTGTCAACAAACAGGGTCTAAACAGTAAGTTACGCACAAATAATCTCAGACAATCTGGTACCAATGGTCAGCCAATCATGAATAGATCATAACGTAAATCAGAGCAAATCACAAACAAAGGCTCAATGGTTTGTTCCTCTGGGCCCATCACCATTAGCGTGTCACAAACAGGTCTTAAACAATCACAGATTACTCCAGTCCCTCTTAGCAATTACAAGACCAGAGCTCGTCCAAATTCCTTGGTTAAGAGAGATTGTGCTGCATATGACCCGCTGTGCATAGCAAACCCACTGCCTAGAGAAAGATCTGACCCCTAATGGCTTAGAGCTGTTATATCTGGCCATGTTAGGGACATGGGAAATGAGCGCCATAAATTCACATGCTGCGTTTATGAGCATTGTAGGCATACAAAGGCATTGGCTGTCCTGTGTACATTCGTTGTAATAAATGACACCCTTTGTAGTGTCAGCCTTTGAATTGTATCACACCCCTTGCTATTAAACAAGACAAAGATTATGTGCATGGGGGAGACAGAACTGGAGCAAGTCAGTCTGGAAAAATGAACTCCAGGGAACAACAGTTTTTCCCTGCAGTTGAAATTCTGTTTCAGTCTAAGTGTGTCTAAGTGTGTGTGTGTGTGTGTGTGTGTTACAGGTGTTATCCAATGTACCCAGTATAAACCAGTGCCTGATGAGCAGCCTAATGACACTAATGTAGAAGAAACCCTTCAGAGAATCCAGAGCAATGACCCTGACCTGCTAGAAGTCAACCTGAACAACATCAAGGTGCTTTACCACATAATTACAGTCTTTGTCAATGCAGATACAGTTAATCCCTCGAATGACTGAAGTTTGTCTGGCTCTTTTGTGGAGTGTCTTTCTCAGATGACCAAAGCTTTAGCAATGTTCAGCACAGAGCCTCTCTGTGGCAGTCCAAGCCCAGATTACCACACTCCACAGTTGGTTATACTTTGAATAGAAAATGTGTTAAATCTGTAAGATGCAGTCACCATTACATACATTATGCAGGGTTTCCCGCAGGAAATGTGTGTCAAGGTGGTAGGTCGGGGGTCTGGTATCGGTTGCCGTCTGAGCATGGGGTGGGGTGGGAGGGTGTGCACGTTGGCGTCTTGTTTGTGCGATACACTACAGACTCTGTACATTTACCATTTATTATATAACACTACATATTAAATAAATAACCAGCTTCCCAAAATAACAGTTAACAAAGGAATAACAATGCAAATGTGATCAGTCGCTACTTATGGCAGAGCTGACAATAGCATCGTTACAAGCCATCCTCCTTGGCTTTAAAAAGATCATTTTAAGGGCCCTTTGGTAATTGGTAAACAAATTGAAGCAACAACTTGATCATTGGACAATCCTACCACAAAACCTTTCCATAGGCCTGCAACGTTTATGACATAAAAAGTGGAATATGAACGCATTTCATCCAGGCTTGTGCAAAATTCCAGAATTGAACTGAAACTGGCTCTTAAATTTCAATTCAATTCTTTAATTTCTCTTGCATTTCAATTGAGCTAGCAAACAGGGAGCAGAATTGTAATTCGAATTGTGCACAACCCTGATTTCATCACACCTGACAATTAAACGGAGCTGTGGATGTTCGCGATTTGACTGATTCTTGCGAGCGAGGAGCGAGATATTTGCACCGCTCAGCTCCGCTCACTAGCTCTGATTCGGAGGCATATCACATGTAAAGATTATAAAATCTGATTATTTTTTCGATTCATGACACGCTTTCTTGTTTTTTTTTAATGCGCTTCTGGAGAAGGGGATTACGTTGGTCACGGTTTGGAATGAAAGACAACAGGACAGAGTAACACGTTTTTTTTTTGACGACATGGTTAAGACGGCAGGCTTGTTTTGCCAAGGCGGCCGCCTTGACTGCAAAGTGCTGCGGGAAACCCTGACATTGGCTTACTTTGTCTTCCACTTGACATTAGTTTTTGACTTCTGATCTTTAGTTGTTAACAATGACTCTAATCAGTACTAAAATGTATTTGTTGTACATTGTAAAATAGTACTATGACTCTCTCTGTTAGTGTCCAGTGTTAAGTGGCTGTGCTCACCTGTCTGTTTGACTTTAGAACATTCCTGTGCCGGTACTGAAGGCGTATGCAGAGGCACTGGCTGAGAACACCGTGGTGGA
Organism: Alosa alosa; assembly: GCF_017589495.1. NCBI lineage: Eukaryota > Metazoa > Chordata > Actinopteri > Clupeiformes > Clupeidae > Alosa > Alosa alosa. Next base: position 6,636,256 of record NC_063189.1, read on the forward strand.
ACGCTTCAGCATTGTGGGAACTAGGAGTAATGATCCTGTGGCCCATGTAAGTCCTCATCAGTCAGGATTACATGTTCATCCATCAGTCTGGGTTGAGACAGGAACTAAAAAAATGTTTTCAGGTTTAGATTTGATTTGATTTGACTGATTCATTTCATGTCCATTCAGTCAATTTCATATTCATTCAATTCATCATTCAGTTCGTTCAGTTCATTTTTTGCCCACATGGAGTTGAATGATCAAAACATGACTGCATTCAATTTTGGTGTGGATGTAGAATGTGTACACAGAATACATGTATTGGATGTACAGTAGCATGCATGTTGGAGTACAGAGACCTAGAGACGCAGACGTACTGTAATGGATGTCTCACTGGTCGCTGGTCCTCAGGCCTTGGCAGACATGCTGAAGGCGAACACCACACTGAAGAGTCTGAATGTGGAGTCCAACTTCATCACCGGTGCGGGCATCATGGCTCTCGTGGTATCTCTGCAGTCCAACTCGACATTACAGGAGCTCAAGATCGACAACCAGGTGCTGGTGCCCAAATGGAAATCATCCATCGTGTCACAAACTCAAGTGAACTAGTTATGTGTTGAACCGAGAAGTGAAAACGAGCTCTTTTGTTCTGCAGAGTCAGCCGTTGGGCAATAAGGTGGAGATGGAGATCGCCAGCATGCTGGAGAAGAACACCACACTCTTGAAGTTTGGCTACCACTTCACCCAGCAGGGGCCCCGACTCAGAGGATCTAATGCGATGATGAACAACAACGATCTGGGTTAGCACCATACTCACACCTCCATCAACACATCTCTCTCCCCCACAGACACACACACACACACACTAAGAATATGATCATAATCTGTTTATTTTCCTGCTACCATTGATGTGTGAGAACTGATGAAGGTGTGTGTGCACGTCTGTGTGTGTGTCTGTGTGTGTGTGTGCGTGCGTGTGTGTTCATGCACAAGTGGGTTTGTGCGTGGGAAAAGTGAGCCTGTGTCATGCCAGTTGTCTGTCAGTGGATATGTTTGTATGTGTAAGAGAGAGTGTGTGTGGTATTTGACTGCTGCTGTTGTATTGCAGCGCGAGTCATCCGCTCAGACTCAGATGGCTCCTTTACCCTAACCCTGTCAGTGCCAGAGCTGGAGAGAGCCTTTGGTAAAACATTCAAGTCCAAGAGCAAGGAAAGAGCAGAGTTTCCATTCAAACATTCCTCTCAGTGCTCTCTGTTTCTCCTCCTCCTGCTCTGTGAGCCAAGCTTCTCTTGCCGAGTCTGAGCTTCTCTTGTCATTTCTGTTTGGGGTTCCTCACTGGGCCAGGGGCTTCACACAGATGTTCTCTCCGTGTGTTCATGTGATGCCTGTGCTTGTCTGGTTACTGTGGGCTGTTTAAAAGTGCTTGCTGTGGAGAACAGCGGGCCCTGTCTTCTCGCATGTGACTCCCTATCAGGCTGCTCATTCACAGCGTGGGACTCCTGTCTGACTGGAATGGGTCATTCAGTCTTAGCCATGATGATGTGCCTCTTTTGCTGCTCATGGAAAACGCTGATCATATATCAGTTGGTTGCATGTTTAGGCTACAAACAATATTCGCCTTTATGCTTTTTATGCTCTATCTTTTTACCAAAATTTGATTAATTTTACCATCCATTTTCAGTATAAATGGTGTAAGTTAGCAATTATCAAGAGCTACAGAATGAATTGCATAGCTTCACTGAAAGCATCATAAAACATTATAAACTGCATGTATGAATATTTGTGGCATAAATAATCACAAGCCTCCCGATATAAAATACAGAAAAATATTTGCAATATTATCTATAGTAAATGTAGTCTGTCTATATATATATATATTTATATTTATATATATATATATATATATATATATATATATATATATATATATATATATATATATACACACATACACACACACACACACACACATACATACATAGCTCTTACAGTTGTCTTTCTCGTCATTGCAGTAAGAAAGAAAAGGCTTGAAGAAGGCCCCATCTTCCCCAGATGTCGGACGAACGTGTAACATCACTGCCCTCAGATGGGACCCCCAGTCAGCCAACACCCCCAGCAGCACCCCTTCCTTCTAGGATCCCGACCCTCTGATTGGTCCAGCACCCCTTCCTTCTAGGATCCAGACCCTCTGATTGGCTCATAGTAGTCTCTTATTTGCTGTCGTCATGTTTGAGGTTGTGTCCCAGATGAATAGTTTCTATTGGGATGCTTTTTCTGTGTTATACCGAGTTGGCATGGCCTTTCCTGTGTGTTTTTCTAATATACAGGATTTACTGAGGGCTGATTTGCTATCTACAAGTGTTTGTCACATCTTCAATCCAATGTCTTAACTAACTCTCTCTGAATCAAATGCATTGCATTTAGGTTTTTGTGTAGAGACTCTATGGTAAATCCGGTGTGGTAAATCTTCCCTGTCTTTACGTAGCCCTGCTTGAGCTCCACCATGCTGATTACAATCATTACACTCATCAGCAAAGGTCAAATCTTCAAGTGGGTTTCCCCCCCAAGATTGCTCCTCATTAAACCTCCGCTGCAGTCATAGGGGTTGAGTTGGGGAGAGCCGGTCCCGAGTCCGGCCCGCTTCCCGGCAGCAGAGAGCCTGTCTGTCCTCTGAGCGTCCTCCACAGCCCCACTTTTAACAGCAGCGAGATTTTAACACAACGAGCAGAGATCAGAGACTCCGACATGACCATTTCAGGCAGCGTGTGTGAATCAACTTCATTGGGATATTGTGTGTACCTAACTGGTGTGTTGACAGCACTTCAGTCTTTGACTTCCTGTGTATCTGTAGGCATGTTGAAGTGATATTGCTCTGGGTGTTGATTGGTGTAAAAGGGGGAAAGGTTAGCTGTAGATTAAAGTGTGGATCTTGATGCATTTGTATAATTGCAACCATTTATATTATAACACCTGTATTGTAATTGAGACATTGGTCAGTTGTTGAGTTATTTCATTTTGTTTTATTTTGCACTAAAAAAGCAAAGGGAATTGTTTTGACACTGACAGATGGTTTATCTTTGCACTGTATTTATTTATCTATTTATTTCGGAACACAGATCAATGGCCAGATAGCCCCAATGAATGCTTCTCATCAGATAACTTTGGTGTGTGCATTGTGGTAGGGCTGTCCCATGCCGAGACAGTTGATGTCCAATGTGAACTGAGGGCCCTGTCTGTATATTTACACCATGTCTTCTTATTTTTACTCTTCCTCCCAGAACAGTTCCGTTTTCAAAAAGAACATCAAAAAATCAGATGGTCAATATGAATCATTCGATCGCTGAATCATTCAGTGGTTTTACAGGAAGGCAAGAGGCTCCTTGAGAGAACTAGGTCAGGCCGGAGGCCAAGTTGTGCTTTTAGGCCGCCCACGTTTCCCAGAGGACTGTGTAGCTGGGCGCCCTATATGGAGAGGGGCCGGAGCTCTGGTGCAGCTCCAGTCAAGAGCATAAGTAGTGGACTTCAGGGACGCCAGCATTCCCTCTGTCAAAGCCAAGAGCTCCCAGTAGATGCACCAGTTTTTAATCTTTGATTTTGTTGAAAAAGGAATAAAGTTTCAATTTTTGCATGTTTAAGGTGGTGAGTCTTGTGTCATGCTGAGACTTGTCTGGTAACTTCACAAGGTTTAAGCAGGCAAAGTCTCTGGACTTTGTGATGTGATTAATGGCAAATACAACAAGAGAGATCTGCTGTGTCCATTGTGCTAAGGGTGACCATAACCTCACCTACAGGTTCAGAGAGTAGGCTAACTCCTGTCCTCATAAGTAAATTACTCTGGGCTGTCAGTTCTACCAATATACCATTTATTATTTTTCCCATCAGGACAGAGAGTGCATTTGAGATATAAAAACTACTGTTAACATTTACCAAAGAAAACACTTCCTCCAGTTTTAGGAAATAAGAAAATATTTGTATCTCATACAGGTTCCTCATTTATGGTTGAGTTGTAGTTCTACTACTTGCTGGAGTCAAACATACTTTTAAAAAATGACATTTTTTTTGTGTTATTCCACCTCACACAAAATGCATAGGCTCAGATCCTCCGGTTTAGTGTCGGTAAACATTTTATTTTCTTTCGCAAGCCAAGCATACAGCATGATCCTTTTATTGCTCATAACATTCAAATGACCAACCAAAAGATACATTAGTTAGGAACAGTGCGTTATCTTTGTCACTTTTGGTTCATACAAAGTGTTTTGCAAAGAAACAAAGAATAATTGAATCTTTCATCCTGCATGGTGAAATCTAAGTGAAGATCCAGCAGTTTTGCCATCTTGTTCAGCATTTATTACTGATTTTCTTTTATCAATTTCAACTATGTATTTAGACAAATGATTATGGACAAATGAACTGCGTTTAGGCTTGAAGATGTTTGAAATTGGTATTTCTGACTACGAAACTGAAGCTTAAAAAAATCTCAATTCTTGTCATATTACTTATGAGCACATTATTATAGAGTTGCACACAAAATGATGGAAATTATTGCCTTATACAACTGGTATTTTTTTACATGTTCCACAGAAAAAGTGAAGTTTAGGAGCAACGACACATATTCACAATGAAGTTTACAGTACCATGCAGGAACACATTTCCTTTGTTCTTTTCTCAATTTACTTATGAATAAAAAATTAAATTATAGTAGAAAACGGTAGGATTAAATACATGTAGGTATACTTTATGCTTACGCAGCATTTAGACATATTAAGAATAATGCAAAATTCCAGGGTAACATAAGAGTATGATGTTGAGACTTTCCTCAAAGATAAAATATGGCTTTTATTCTGATATTCTTTATTCTTTATGGATATTTTTAAAAACATAACTTAATATTGCAACCTAGAGATTATTTACAAATCTGTCAAGAGGAATGATTAAGATGGGGTACACTGTGTATGTGTGAGTGCACTTCAACTTGGGAAATAAAAGTGCCCTTTCATTTGCAGATTTAAAGTATCTAAAGCTTAATGTCACTATGGTGAAGTGCCCAAGGTAAACCTGACCGCTTAATTTCTGCTTCCACAGTTTGAGCTAGCAGTTTGATTGCTCACTATTTCAGCACAGTGTGATTACTAAGAGTGTTGACTAAGCAGGAATACAGCAGGCCATCAGGCTCTTCCATATTACTACTGGCTCTCAAACTAATAGGATGGCCAAACTGAACGAACAAACAGCAAAATGCCATGCTCAAAAACTTGAGTCATTGTGATGCCTCATCTTGAAGCCGACAATAGCCAGAAGGTTTTGGATAGCATACGGGGACAGAGATAGGTGTGTTTTATATCTCATCACTTTTGCCACTTAAACATGGGAGTGTAGCAAACATGACATCCTACTGCCAAACTGCCGTTCCCACCTGTTCTGCAGTGGGGGATGTGAGGGTGGAGCTGGCAGGATTGCTGATGTGGGGGTGGGGTTGAGGGACGGTACAGGTCAGGTCAGGCGCCACTGATTGGGTCTGGCTACTTCTTGAGCATGTCCTGCAGTGGACCAGGGAGGTACTTCATCACTGTGTCCATGATGCCCTCCTCCTCCTCCTCCTCATCCCCACAGCCTGCAGGCACGGCCTTCTTAGGACGGGTCAGGGAGCCCTCCGACGCCTGCTCCATGGCTGCCTCGGCCTCAGCCTCCACCACCTCACGCTTCTTAAGGCCATACTGCGCATACACACACACACACACAAACAAACAAATTCAGGGTGATGCACAGAGAAGGAAGATATTCTAGTATAAGTATAAGTATATATATACTCTTTTGATCCCGTGAGGGAAATTTGGTCTCTGCATTTATCCCAATCCGTGAATTAGTAAAACACACTCAGCACACAGTGAACACACAGTGAGGTGAAGCACACACTAATCCCGGCGCAGTGAGCTGCCTGCATCAACAGCGGCGCTCGGGGAGCAGTGAGGGGTTAGGTGCCTTGCTCAAAGGCACTTCAGCCGTGCCAACTGGTCGGGGCTCGAACCGGCAACCCTCCGGTTACAAGTCCGAAGTGCTAAACCAGTAGGCCACGGCTGCCCCAAATTCTGATTCTGTTCTGATAAAGATATCATCTTACTGTCATATACTTAAACAACCTGTATGTGTAACCACACATTAATTGATCTTAGTGATTATCAGGCAACATGTTCACAACATGAGATCCTTTTTTAAACAGGTATGTACAATTTCATATCACAACCATTTGTATGGCGGGTTGAGGAAATGGAGTGTTTGTCACCTTGTCTCTGATACCCTGCCGCACTTTCTCCCTCTCGGCCTCCATCTTGTTATACTTGTCCTTCCTCTCCTCCTCCTGTTGCCTCAGAGCCTCCTGTCTCTCCTCTTCCTTCTCCTTCTCAGCTTCAGGGTCTTTCTCCTCCGCCTCCCCGCCCAGCATTTTACCCACATCCTTGCCGGCCCCTTTGCACATTACAAAACAGGGAGTTGGCATATCACATCACACACTGATATACAGTTGCAGTTACAAATACAATCACAATTTCCTGATTAGGTTTACATTTTCCAGAAGTTAAGCAAAAGAGAGCTAGAGTTATCAAAGCTTCAACAGCAAACCTTAACTGTACAACAAATATAAATTACAGTTTGTAAGTTTGTTTTTTGTAGATTTTACGGTTTGTTTTGTTTCTGTAAATAACAGTATTTTGCATTTACTTCTACAACAGCAGTTTGTTGTTATTAGAATATGTTTTATTGTAATTATATGCTCAGCTCACATTACTTTTTTTCATATTCACATGTCCAAAAATGGTAACATTGGTAACAATGATCATTTGAAAAATTTATAGAATTGTTTATTATAAAAAAACATTTGTATTTTGAGTTCATAGAGACAGCTGGCATAACAGTCATGGTTCAGCAGATTATCAGTGTTCTGGCCATGACCTCTCCATGTTTAAAACATCCTCAAACACTCTGTGCATTTGTCATCAGACATACTGCAGTAGAAATGCTTTAGCACTGTATATGAGGAGAAATAGTTTGGCAGCTCTGCACAACAGCTGGGTCTAGGGCTTCATCAGAGTTCAGATACTGCAGAATGTGTATTGGAATGTGTTTTTGGGACAGGATTTGAGTGCGGTAGTGACTGTGTGTACGTGTACCCATGCGTACCAGAGATGTGTGTGTGTGTGTGTGTGTGTGTGTGTGGTAGTGTAATACACACAGGGAGGGAGGGGGAGGGGGATTCCACAGCACTTCCTCTGGTGCTTGAGGGATTCTCTGGTCAGCAAAAAAGCGCATTGCTGCAAAAATCTTAAGCCACTCAGAACCAGCACTCGGCAACAGCATCAATAGTGCCAGTGCTCACTCCAGTGCCACAAGTCACGTAGACTCTATCAGAACACTCCCGTTAAAAAGCCCTGAGACAAGCCGATCCACGGTTAAGTCTGCAGTGACAGATGTGGACATGCAAACTCTCTAGCATAGGCAACATTTTTGCCACTGGAAGAATCTCAAAAGTTACTGTTTCACATACGCTCACCATTTAGATATACAAATTTGTATAAATCATTTCTGTACATTACAGTTTGTGTGCTTGTTTGATTATCTGAAAACACATGGCTACTTCCACAGCCATTTTTGTGCACATCATGCAAGACAACATTACTAATGTAGGACACTCTTTACAGATAACAAAACTATTTTGCAAGGCTATACTTAAACCAAACTGCTTTGTTTGTACGTCCTCTGCCAAAGACAGCACTTAATGTGCTCTTAGATAACATATTACACACTCAAAACCAAATGATCTTAAGTCAGATTGGGAGAGGCAACCCGATTGATCACATCATCCAATAGATCTTACTAAACGTTATACACATCCCATCCATCCATCAAAGCAACCCCCTGCTACCCCTCACCACTGCAGTCTCCTCTTCTTGGGCGGCATGCCAGAAATGACATCAGCTCTTTGACTTTCCATACGCTCAGCACTCCTGCGCTCAGCAGTCAACGCTGGGACGGCCATTAGCTTTATTACTGCGCGCCGTAAATACAGGCTTCTTTCTTCAAAATACACAGTTAACGTGATCTGTGTACTAAGAGAGTGGGGTTTCAAGTCAAGGAGACAGGCTACTTTACGCAGCTCTGTTGCACTCAGGTCGCGGGATATAATAAAAAGCCGTTTTATCAGTCTGCAGTGGGTTCAGAGAAAAATCATGATGCCATTTCCAACATTCTGTTTTTACCTGGTAGCCTAGTTCAAATGCTGAACAATCTGTTGGGCCTTCTTCATAGGCTGCATCTCAATTGACGGCTCACATCAGCAGTAAACTTTTTTGAAACTAGGCTATTTCTAAATGAGACGGTAGGATATACTATTCTATGGGGTTGGGGGTTGGTCCATCATTTCTGAAAACATTTCATGAGTAGGCTCAAAATATAGGCTCCTTCAAAAAGTATTGTAAACCACTTACCTCCTAACGCAGCTTTCATTACAAAATTCATTGTGGTAGATTTAAATCCCCCTTTCACAGAACGGAGAACTTCTCATTCGGGGTGACTTGACCAAGTCACGTTGTAACCAGACCTGTAGATTTGAACGGAAACAGTTGAGGAGTAAAAGGACTTTTGTAGGGCCAACTTTGTTGTGAAATACACATATGTAGGCCCTAGGCTATTTGTGTTATTAGCTAGAAGCACATAAGGACCAAAACGTCAGCTAAACAATTATTCCTAGTTGCTCAGTTGCCATGCATAGTTGCCCAGATCAGCCATTAACTCAAAACGTTACAGCAATTATTATGAGCATACAAGAAGCATCTTCACATTAGACTGTATGCAGTTCTATCAATCTTATCTCCCTTCGTCCCATCCCCTGCGCACACGCACCAAATAAGCATAGGCTGCTGTAGATTATGTAGGCTATGACAGGGTTAACCGTGATTCCCCTAACACCTGGAATGAGCGAGGACATCGTTGCCTCTAACAGATTATCCTATTGTAAAGACGTTTTTCCAGCTCCTACAAATGGTCGATTTCATGTTCCAAGCAATGCTACTTATATAGCCTTTAAAACTTTATATTCTGAAACTACATTGAATCACTGTAGTCAAAGCAGTGTTTCGAATCATGCCACCTCACTGATATGACTCAAGTAGGCTAAATGAAGACGGATTTGTATTCCATAGTTAATCATTTCGTTGAGCGTTACCTCAACTGAACCCCGACGCAATTGTGAAAAGGCTATCCCTACAGAACCAATTTCAGCACCAAATTACCGGTCAGCTCCCTATTCGCAATCCCAACGATTAGCCGACAAAAACTGGTCTCTTCTATGAAGCTCCAGTGAAATTACCTGTCCGTATGAACCGAGCAAGCTTTATCCTCTGGTTTAATTTTCGAGCAACCTTCGCAAAGTGGGTAGTGATGTTTATTTTTTCGCTGTGATAACCATCCCGTTTCCAACGAATAACTATGCCTCTTCCTGCTTGTAGAGTGCAGGGAGTGTTGGAGAGAGGAACTGCAGTCACTGATGGCGATGTTCACTGTGCGCATCACATGGACTTCTTTGCTTTTTCAAACGTCCCAGATCCTGGTGGGGAAATGCGTAGAATTGATCGCCTGAGTGTACAATGTCCATACAATTTCCCCTCAGTTCTCAATTTGTAGATCAATAGTTCAAACGGTAACTTTGTCCTGTCAGATTATCGGCACTATTCTGACCAACACATGCTCCGACACCGAGGGACCGGTGTACGTTCACTCTGCTGTCTGGTGTGACTGACTGCAAGCTGGTTTGCGCAGCGCTCTGGAACAGCTGAGTCAGCGTCAGTAGAGTGCGAGTTGGCTTCAACACTCGACAAGGGAAATTCAGGGTTCTTCAGATGTAGCTTTTTCGACTAGTAAGACTGCGTAGACTACGTCTCATGACCCATTTATTTCCGATCTGATGGTGCCAAAGGGGAATACAACTGTTACCATGCCAACGTTCCCACTACACAGTATCCTACCCACTTAGGACACGAGTGCTGCAAGATTTGTTCAGTCTCGCCTGATAAGTTGAATTGGTTTTGGTTGAGAAGGGGAGGGGTTAGGAGTAAATATTACAAAGTCGGGTCACGCAGTGTGCGTGCAATGCAGCATTTGAAAAACAAAGTGAAGAACAGAATTATGAAATATGCCTTGCTGACTGTAATATATTAAATATATGAAGTTGTGTCTAGAATCCACACAAGCAAGATAGCATAGGGAAGGCACAAATAATGTTGAGGTGTTTGTGTAGACCTATTTGTGTGTGATGCCTGCATGTGTTTTAACAGCCTAATTCCTATTTCTTTACAGCCTACAGCAGTTATCAAATGATTCTTGATAACTTTAGGCCTAGGATTAGCAGATATATGAATATGGCGTGCTACTTCTCTGAAATACTTTATTAAACTTTACACCAGATTCAGAACGTGACGTTTCGAGCCACACAACACGAATGGATCTAGGCTACTCAGTGAATGGATACAGTTTCCTTTGTTCAATATCAGCTGTGATTCTACTCAACATGTCATAGTTCACAGGTTAATATCCCAAATACCCATAGATGGCACATTCTGTCTGTGATTTCAGTTCCCATTATGTCTGCCATGATGTGTCTGTTGTTTCTCCCTATGAGTCCCATTGGGAAGAGTAGCCACATATTACTTCAGCGATAAGACTGGTAGCCTACTGGTCATCGTCTGACATTGACAGACTTGACACTGCCTGTCCATCAACTCTCTCCTCTTCTCAAGGGATCCAAATCTACTGCAATGCGGAAAGGTTCACCCTCGAGAGAGAGAGTGGCCTTGCAGCTATTGTAATGCTAAAAGCCTACCTGATGCTGCGGGGCTCCACTCAACCCTAAGTAATCAAAGTGGATAAAAGGCGGTTGGCGGCTCCGTGGCTGCCAGGCGGCTCCTACTGAAGCCTGAGATGGATCTCCGTTCCAGGAGACATGTCTGCACGGAGCCGCAGAGCTTTAGCAAACAGGGTCAGGCCTGAGGGACCCTGCTCCACTAGTCAAATGAAAATGTGCACATCAGTTACAGTCAAGACTTAATGACCCTTGAAGAGGAAATGAAACTCAGAGCAAAGTCAGAGCAAATTATTCTGTAATGGGGTCAGTTATTAATGAGGAATTGTAACGAGACAGAGAGAATGGATTGGCTGGCAAATGAGAAGGCACAGACTGAAAGTGCCTCTACCTGCACATGTACAGTATATGTACTGATCTGGGGAATCAGAGATGGTGAGGTGTAGAACAGATGACCAATTCATCTCTAGTACTACATGACCAGGGTTTTATTTGGACTTCAACAGTATCAGAGAGAAAGTATACTTAAGTAGATGTATTCCAATGATATGGGGCTTAAAGATTTGTCATGGCAAAAAAGTAATTGAGTTAATAATATTTATGCTCATTAATCACTTTCTCAGTGCCTTTAAAGAAAGTTCTTTGTATCAGATTCCATCCAATATGAGAAGGATTGCATGCTGCACAGCTCAGCATTATGGCTTATTTGATGATGCCAGTGTAAGGACAGATTGTGCCAGTGTGCTGTAGACTGGGCCAGTACACAAAGGCTGGACTCAGCCCAACTGATTCCACCCACTCCACACCAGCTACCGCCCAGCAACTGAACCCTATAACCTCTCCCCTGCCCATCCACAGCACCCATTTGTCACCCTGCCCACGGTGAGACTTTTTGGCAGCTTATTCGAGGTGCTCTCTCTCTCTCTCTTTCTTTCTGTCTCTCTCTTTCTCTGTCTCTCTCTTTCTCTCTCTCTCTCTCTGCTGATGTCGGTGCATTTGGCCTCTACCTTGTGCCATCCACCCAAGCCTTTTAAAATGCTGCAGGACATGACTCTGCCTGTCCCTCCACATCTGTTGACAGTCTCTCTCTAGGTTTCCTCCCCCTTAGCTTCAGAAGAGCCTGGCCTACTTGCTTTCTCCATCTTTATCTATCAGCATCTGGCCTTTCACTTTCCCTATTGCCCTGTCATCCTCTCTGTGTCCTTATAGATTATTACTGGGTCTCTGGTGTTCTGCCTCAACCCCCACTTCCCATTAGTTTACGCTTTGCATCAATACCATGCTGCTGGGATGTGCATATTGCACTAAAATGTTTATACAATACTCTCTCTCACTCTCTCTGTCTGTCTGTCTGTCTATTACATTTGGTGTATTTTTATCTTTGAAAAGAAGAAGCAGTTGTCGGTTCAGTTCTTTTGAAATCTCTGGAGTTCTGCTTTGCGTTGAAAGAAAAGTCAGCTGCCTTCTCTACCCGTTCACCTGAATCAGTCACAATTCTGTCAGACGAATTACAATGACACACACTTGTCATAAGTCTTGAGGTTCGTTGAAATCATCGGGCACATCATTAATCTCTGCTTCATGATGGATGTTTGGAACAAATGGATGATTTTTATCTATTTAGGCTATATGTTTGTGTCTGGGGGAGATTTAGCCTACATTTTATCACTACCTCTGCAGTTTCTTTTGCATTAAACAATAACACTTTCATCATGATCATGATCATCATCATCATCATCATTAACATCAGCGTTTCCCTATTGCCCAGGACACAGGTCACTCCAACAGCTACACAATCATTACTGAATGAGCTGAGTTCTAGTTTCTGTTTATCAACAGAAAGATATAAGGTAACAACGTTTGTTGTTAATAAATTAGAGAGAGAGAGAGAGAGAGAGAGAGAGAGAGAGAGAGAGAGAGAGAGGCATCACAATCCATTACAAAGTTGCCGATGTCAGCAGATAGCAGGGTGTGGGCAGCAGGGCTATTACTCTAAAGTGATCTACCACCAGTCGTTATATCATGAGTTGTGTTCATGATGAACATTTGAAATTACACACAGAAGCTTTAGATCAAGCTTTCACAAGGGGTAAGCTGTGAACTGAAAGATCACAAATGTTGTGATACAGTGTCTGAATTTTACCCAGTAAGGATGATCAAGCCACTCACCCAAATGTTGTTAATCCTCTACTATCAATTTATTTACTGTCTTCAAAGCACAAAGCATCTTAATTAATTATCTCTATCATGACGTTGTATAGGTGCACTGCCTGTCAGATGGATAGATCACAGAAAAGACATGGCAGTATGTTATATACATAGCCTAGGCTATATTATGAAAACATGCCGAAAGCCTACGCCCATCCTCTCTCTCTTGAGCACCTTATTGAGAAAGAAATGGCTAAACATTTCACATCGGATAGACAGATAAATACTTTCCTTTACTTCAACTGCCGGGTTGGAGGTGTGCCGACAAACTCTCCAAGCCTTTCACGTTTCGCTGCGTCACTGACAGCAACGCAGCAAAACGCACTCTCCTCACCACTGTCTCTCTCAGAAGCGTCCACCGCATTTCCCCAAGCCGAGCACCGGCAGACGACGTGCACTTATGCAACCCAGCTCGCGCTCTTAGAAATGGCTCCGCAATGCAGCACACTGCACTGCTGCAACTGCATTTGGCACGAGCTGTGTTTTTTTCAGCAAACGAGACAGCTCAATGCGGAAAGAAGTCTTGCACCGAGCTGAGCAGTGTGTGTAGGTCACTCTGGCATGCGTTTTGAACTTGTCTGATATTCACTGTTGTGACTGCAGCTGATAAATTCATCTATCACGATTTTGAACATATTAGTAGCTTAGGTTATTACTGACATAAGTAGTATAAAAAACCTATATATTCCATACAATTTCGAGGAAACATTTACACATCATATATATATATATATATATATATATATATTCTGTAGGCTTGCTATGCTACGGGTGCTTTAGGGTGACAGACACGAACTTAATATTAAAAGGAACCGTCGTCGTGCAGAGGGTATCTTGGTTGCCTTTTCTCGCCTCCAGTTTAACCTCCAATCCATTCGGTGGCACTAGGCTACTAATTTTATGAGAAGATGCTGATGTTTGTCAAGCATCAAATCCCAGTTGCCCAACACCTTTGTGTTCTACAGTCAGACATCTCTGGTTACAAGTCGGCGTTAGATGCAGATTATGCACGTTACAACTTGGATTTGACCACGATACCTGATAACCGCGGATGGGGATGACTCTGTATTTCTGTCTCATAGTTATAGTGACTGTGCTCTGCACTTCTGAAAGCGATGCTGTCCATCAGCTTGGTGGAGGTAGGTATACTCTCTTAAGGACTAACACTCACACGTCAGACATAGACAGCAAACTGCCCAAAGTAAATGTTCTACGAGGGTAACCTTGTTGATAGCCTACGTGTCATGAAAAATATGCAATGTTTTTAAGAATATGCGAGCCACAATCCGGACTGGCAGCATTCGTTTGGGGCTACGCGGGACTCTCACACCACAAATGCCACGGATGTAACTTACGATCTCTTCTCGTGTGCTGTGACTGTAATCTTCTATGGGAGGAACCTCGTTCCGGTTAAGAGAATTGGGAGTGGAGATGGTAGGTCATATCGTTATTTTGGGTTTGAACGGCTAGGTTTTGAATAACCCCAAGTAGAGCACATGGATAACTTTTTAACATTTGCTTGATTTCAGTCAATGCCACTGGAATGCCAATAGTGACAACAGGCAGTCTGAGCCTGGGACTCCTCTTGTGGGCCTCCTTCAACATGCTTATAGGCTGGGCCAGCACCAGGTGTGTCTGTGTGTACCAGCCCGTCTGCCCACTTAGATACTGTCTTGCCCACTGCCTGGCTGTCCGTCTGTAAAGGTAAACCGTTGTCTCTCCAACCCCCACACACACACAAACACACACACTGAAATATAAGGCCCTGAAAGAGATTGGAAGAAATGTTGCATATGAGGGGCTTTATGCTTTCATTCTGGCTAAATGTCAGACATTGTTGTCCTCATCAAAGAGGCCCTGTATCAAAAATGTGTTTAACAGGACTGCTGATCAAATTGCAGTGATGTCAACGACCTGTTCTGTCAGATTAGTAAATGTAGCCTGCTCTTTTTGTTCCATGAAAGGCTGCTAAAACACCGAAGACATTTTGCCAGTGTCAATGGAGACGGGAGCTTCCTTCAGCAGGCTAGGCTCTATTCCTGATTAGTAACATAGATTCTCCCACTAGCAAAATTAGATGTTGATGTGTTAAGGAACAGCAGGCTTTTCATGTCATGATATATCTAGATTCTTCAGTCTAGCATAATTAGAGTGGTTTATGTTTCCCCAATTACAAGAGGGATGTAAAATATCTTAAATATTCTGAATGCAATATTTATTCAATTTGTAAATTGTTTCCTCAGTTAAATTATATGTGGAATGGTTGTTCTATTTTTCCACATTATGACACAAATAATTACTGCTTCGTTAAAGTTATAGGTGACCAACTTTTTTTTTTTCAAATGAGGGAACCCCCCAATGGTGAATGTTATGCTCTTTGTATGTTCTTTTCAAAAAATAAGGTTCCACTGAACTGATGTGTAGATTCCAATTTCACAAATATGTTTTCTCCAATGTATTGAAGCTAAGATTTAAATAAAGTAATTATGTTTTAAATGTTTGTGTGTTCTTATGTCCTCATGGTAAATCAGATACACCTCAGTCACTTGTCTGGTGAGGTTGGATTACAAGGCAAGGAAAGCAGAAAATATTTTTAAATTACAGATCAACATTTTCTACCATTCTTCCATGATTAAGTAAAACAAATAAAAAAACAAAGATTAAGTAAAAAATAAACAACAAACTTTGCATTGGGTGTCACTGCAATGTCATGTTTCACTATTTACCGGTAACTTAAAATGAGTGGCTGGGTGTTTTTGTGTGTGTGTGTGCATGTGTTTGGTGTTATTTTGCAGTATGTTCCTGGAAATAGACTGTAGGAAAATCAAAGATGATCAGTCGCCTATGGCTGCGGATGGCTTCTGGGATGTGTTGCCATGGATATTGGCTCTCTGTGGCAGAGAGTGCAAGTCTTGTGGGTGTGCTTCCCCCCCCCCAGAGCACTGGGGCGTGATCAATCTGGAGTTCCCAGAGGAGAAACGCCTCTAAGGAGGATAAGCCAACCACTAATGGAACAATTGAAGATTCATGTGTTGTGCAGTTCTCTTTGAATTGTGTCAACATTTTCCAGGTGTTGATATATCTTGTTGTTCCAGGTCTTCAGAAGTTTTCTGGCGAACCATGGGAACAATGATGCTTTCCCTTCTCATTAGTCACCTCTGATCATGTCATTGTGTGTGTCATTCTTTTATTTAAGGTCATTAAATCCATTAAATTCAGATGTCTTTCTCTGTCCAGCACTGTTGATCAAAGGTAAACGAGTAGACTACTTTATTTGCACTCAATTGTCTCATTTCGATTTCTCAGTACTTCTGGCCTTTTGTTTGAGCCACCTAATCAGTGAAAAGTGTCATTGCTAGTTCTGCCCACTGTAATTATAAGGAGAACAGCTGCTGTAGCAGAATGAGTTCTTTGATAGCTATTGTGTCAGGATTAATAAGCTTAAAAAATAAAGAGAGAAACAAAACCGTTTTTGTTTCTGTAGGCCTATTATATGTATTATACGGACTCAATATAGCACATTGGGCAGCCAATTGATTTGCAGTTATATCTGTCTCTAATGTAGTGTTAATTTTGTCACCTATTTTTAATTTAGTCTTAGTCTTAGTCTTGTGATGAAATGTCCTTTTTAGTCTTTGTCATATTTAGTCATTCAAATATCATTTTTTTGTTAGTCAAATTTTAATTCTACTAAAAGTCTCGTCATTTTAGTCTAGTTTTAGTCAAAAGAAAACTAAAGGTATCTTAGTCTTAGTCAGTTTTAGTCAACACATTTTAGTCTTTTTTTATAACAAATTATTTCTGATTACCATTTGAGTCAAATAGTGTTTCACACATCTCAATTTTTCCAACAATATTGTGTGTCCACAGGGCTACTCGTCTGTTATAATTACTCATTCTGATTTTTGTCAGTCAGTATGTTTACATGCACAGGTAAGTCGAGCTACAGTTATAGCTCGGCTGGGATTTGACCATAGACAGTAAAAGATTTGACTGGACCACTGTCATATTAAGTAGACCAGTGTTTCTCAAAGTGTGGTCCAGGAATCACTGGTGGTCCATAAGCTATCCCAAGTGGTCCATGAGCAGACGTGGTAAAATATAATATAGATGAGTTGTTTGCAATATTGAACCAACTTGTATGTAAAAACAGTTCTGCAACACTGTCTATGTAAGATATGCCAGTTTAAATCATACAGTATGAATCCACACAATAAGCAAAGTGCAAAGACAATAAGCAAGGTGGTTCAGTGAGTAGGCCTATAGTGTAGACTAATTATAGGCTACTGTTGAAGTAGGTCTAATCATTTTTTTTTTTTTAGGGGGTTAGTTAAGTGGTCCTGAAACTGAAAAAGTTTGAGAAACACTGTCGAGACCAAAGTATTAATGTTTTACTCCTTAAGCTAGATGGCGATATCTCAAACACAACACATATTCCCCAAACAGACTCTCCATCTTAGCCATAGCTAACTTGCTAGCGAACTTTCCATATTAGCTTACTTGCTAGCAAACTTTACATCATCAGTCTAACTAGTTAAATAGTTGACATTACATGATGAACATTTTTGTATGGACATTCTGGTGGATGTTCATTTGTATGAGAGAAGCTTCAACTTCTGGGTATGTAGCATTGTGGCATAAAGCTTAGGTAGTTAGTTGGCTAACTCTGGCAGAAATCTCCAGTGTTCTTGTTCCATGTAATTTCGTGTTGCAGCCACAGGGTTGTAGCAACAGCACGTAGACTAGCCTACAGGAAAGCTGTTGCGTATGAACTCATTCGGAATATTTTGAAAACGTAACAGCTAGATATTCTGTCTTCTCATTTTGTAGACAAAAATGAAGAGAGATTTTATCTTAGTTCTTATTTCATGCAAAACATTTTAGTCTTGTCTTTTTTCGTCAACAATAATTCATCTTAAGATAGTCTTAGTCAGTTACTTTACTGCCGTCTCGTCATCGTCTCGTCTTAGTCATGAAAAAAAAGGTTGTTGACAAACATATTTCCTCTCGTCTCGTCTGACGAAATTAACACTACCCTAATGAAATAATCTGTCCCTAAATATATGCTGTTTTAATGGGTTTGATAAGATAGTATCTAACCATTAGTGTTTTGAGGCCAAGGGACCACTGTGGGAATATGTTTTAAGTTGTGGGTTGTGATAAATTGAAGGAAGGGCATTTTTTAGGAGGTAGGTTGTAACTGTTTACACACGTTTTCAAAACTCTATCAAAACGCCACACACAAAATCCACAATTGCTCATGCAAAATGCCTCAAATCTCTGCAAAATGACACACAGCATTCAAAATGTCGTAAACACATCTTTAAAGAAAACATTCGCCTCACATTATAAACACTTTTGTCATAATATGACATTTTGGATGCATCATGTACACACTGTAGCTCAAAACCCTAAAGCTCTTCTGTCTTCAATAGGCTTTATATGTGTACAAGAGTGAATGTTATGGTATCTACAAAGAGAAGTTGAAATACACAGTAAAAATACAAGCAAAAATAGTGATTTTTCCCAAACAATTTGCTGTTGCAAATACAGTATTTTACAGCCAACAAGAAAAAAGCGAAGCAAAATACAATGACCACCAGATGTACATGGAGTTCTGAAAACACTAATTTTGCCTAAGACGGAAATGACTGACTACTATCAAATTGCTTTGCTTTTTCCAAAGAAGTGTGTACTGTATGTGTGTCTGTGTGTGTGTGTGTGTCTGTGTGTGTGTTTGTGGGGTGAGTATGTATTCATAGGCCTATAGACCGTTTCAACTGCAGAAACAAGTAATTTTCCCTTTCAAAGTATCTGCAATGGTTCTGAATATTTCAACCGGAAATCTTCTAGGAGCAGATTGAAAGGGTCTATACCTATAGAGAGTATATCTATTCATAGGCCTATACTAAGGCAATGATTGGATGGTGTTCAGTAAATTAATGAGTGTTTACACATGTAAAGAGAGAGAGGGAAGCACTGGTGATTTAGTGTGGTATTTTGATGGGTTGTGTTTGAAAAACAAAATCAGGTTACTTCCAGTTATATTTTTGTGTGTTAGGTAGAAAATTGTGTGTGGTGTTTTGCAAAATGTGTTTTAGTAAATTGAAAACTGAGTTTGATTTGCGCCACCTAGTTGAAAATGAAAAAAAAAAAACGAGGCATTGTAATTGCAGATATCTTTGGCTGACATGTTCAAAACTGCACGGAATTTGAAGTGTATCATTATGACTCCCTCTGAATGCATGGCAAGTTTCATGGAATTCCGTTCATGGGGGACCATACAAAAAATGAATATATGTGTACATTTAGTGACTACACTACGCATGCACACATACACACACACTCATGAATACACGCAAACACACACATCAAGATTCATGCACACACACACACACACACACACACACACACACACACACATAAACGCACACACACACTCACGAAACAAACTAAAATACACACACAGAGAAGCACACATACACAAAAGCAAACACACACATGCACACACTCATTTGCATACACAAAAGTTGCAAGAGTAGGGGATGGAGTTAGGATGGAGTAGGAGATGGAGACAAATTGACAAGTGATTTATTTTTGAATAATATGCAGGACTGATTACTGGTCATAATTTGCTCCGCTTTGCGGTGCATCTATATCAATTTATCTGGCCATAGTGCCAATTCTGACCTATTAGCCTATCAGATCAGGGGACACCAAAGACATTGTGATGTTCCCACAGTGATCAGTCAACTAATTTGGGTTCAGAGGCAATTGTTCTTAGGTGAAGTATAAAAGCTTAGTAGGCTACTTAGCAAAGGGTAGGCCTTTAGAAGGTAAAGCCTGGAATAAATGTTTGTCGGTAAGTGCACAATGCATGCGAGCCCAGAAGAGGGCGCCCCTGATTCAATGTGTGGAGGCAGAGTCTCCGCTAACGCACGTCTATCATATGACCACGACATATCAAGCAATGGACGCCCTAAGGCCAGCGAGATTAGCCAGCATGCTCCGGAATCACAGGAACTAGAAGACAAGCTGCCTCTGAGTTTGTGTTTTAGTGTGTTTTGGGGCATCATGGCTCCAACGCTCCTGCAGAAACTCTTCAGTAAAAAAGTCGGTAGGCCTACGTGCACTGATAGCGCCGGTAGACAGGAGCAACGGTAAGAGGTTTTTCAGAATTATTACAGTAGGCATAACGCCCCTGGTGTGACTGTTACCGTGGTGATGGATGATGTCAGACTACAGGAGATGTCGCCGGGATGTGACTGCACATCGTGGAGCGTAACATAGTAGCCTACTCAGGTGTTAGGCTGCACCTCTGATTGCGTGTCAAATAACCTACCCAACTCAAAGCTTTTCTATGACGAACTGTTCTGCCGTGCACACAGCTGGTCGCCAGAAGAAGGATCATTGTGGAGCACAATGTGATGCAAATTCGATAGCCTACTGTAAATTGCCAGAAGAATATATATTA
Source organism: Alosa alosa (assembly GCF_017589495.1). Lineage (NCBI taxonomy): Eukaryota > Metazoa > Chordata > Actinopteri > Clupeiformes > Clupeidae > Alosa > Alosa alosa. Next base: position 6,656,763 of record NC_063189.1, read on the forward strand.
TTTTGCCATGTTTGGCTACAAATAGCCTACGACACTGACAATGTGTGGGTCGGACCAGATCACATGCGTATTAGCCGGTTTGGCAATGGCCATCATCAGTTCGAACCGGATTACGGACTGGGTGACTACCTATGGTGACTACGCGAGCAATAGCCCAGCTAGTCTAGTCAGTCTCGTGGATGAGTGGTCTGGATCTGTTTAATATTGCACGTTCAAGCGAAACGAGTGCGCGTCTTACTGCACGTTCTCCTCTCGAATCAATTATTTTACTGTCGAGCCATTACGTAACAGCCGTATTCAACACACTACATTGTCGGACAGTTGAGAATAGTCAACTGGTCAACAGTAGTTGCTTCTCGCAATAAATTATTTTGGCTTAGTTATTTCAGATAGATAACGTTGTTTTAGCCTACTTCGTACAGCCTACATGATTGCGCTCTGTGTTTTGCTAAAAGAGTGAATATATGATAGTGAAAGTGGTCGCATTCTGACCACATTGTCATCTAAAGGTATTTACTGAAATGAAAGTGTCAGTAAACGTGCCAGGCTAGCAGATGTCAAACTCCTCCCCGTCACCGCTAAAACAATCACATATATCACAGGGATCAATCAGCTTGGGCACGTTGCCCACTACAGTAGCATAGGCTACCCAACACAATCGTATTTAACACCTTCCGTCATGCCTTGGTAGCCTAATGATTCACAAGGTCTACAGTAGTTACTGTTGCAGTGAGCTTGAGGTAAATCCTTCAGAAGTCCCTTACTTCCATGTTCAATGGACCCAGTAGGCTACATTGGACTCAGTATCTATGGCATTTCGGTATTGAAATAAGAATGTTACATTATTACTGAATTATTGCGTGTGTCAGAGCTGTTGCCAGTGGTATGCTGAGGTGAGCAACTTTGGCTACTGAGAGTGTCCTATGACAGACAGATCACATGATTGTGTGTGTGTGTGTGTGTGTGTGTGTGTGTGTTGGGAGGACTGAAAGAGAGGGTGTGTGATAGTCATGTGAGTTTGTGTGATGTGAGACCGGCTGTCACTGTCATCAGGTCAAATACCCGCCCTCCTGCATGCGCCCCCCTCGTCCAGACAAGCTGTAGAAAAGTCTGTGTCTTTGGAACTAGAGACATTTATGTGTGCAGTGTGTTGAATACATTTGCTGGCATGTCGTTGTGGACAGTTAAGTCAGTCTATTGACAATGAAGATCAAATATAGCAGGAGATGTGGCACAATGTGTGGTCACTATCCGGTGGAGTTGTCACCCAGCAGGTACAGAATTTGTGTGTGTGTGTGTGTTTATAGAAGCCTAATGTCTGTTTAGTGCTTATGCTAACTTCTGGAGTGGATGAGAGGAGAGTAGGTAAGATAACAGTAGTTAGTATGATGTGCTAATCCTGTTAGCCTGATCCTCTCCACTCCTCTCCTGTGCTGTTTGTTGGGGATTGTGTGTGGCAATTATGTGTTTTTGCCTTGCCAGGTTAGCAGTCAGTGCCACAGCAGTTGTGGTGTTTCAACCTCTTTTGAGCACCTTTGTACAGAGCAGCTCATAAATGGACTGACACACACTGATTGTCAGCCCACTGCATCCAAATGGAAGTGTATTTTAGAGACCCATCATTAGGGAGGCACTTATTTACTTGCCATTAAAGCCTCAGAAGCTATGGGCAAGTCCTCAACCCTAAGGCTGAGTGAGTGAGTGAGTGAGTGAGTGAGTGAGTGAGTGAGTGAGTGAGTGAGTGAGTGAGTGAGTGAGTCATGCGTTTTGGAAGCTCACTCAGAGCAGAGCTAGTAAAAAATACTCCCTAATTGATGCAGGCTTCTTCGTTGCCAAAGTATGATCATGTGACCGTCTCTTTCTTTTCTTTCTCTCTTTCTCTCTCTCTCTCTCTCTCTCTCTCTCTCACACACACACACACACACACACACACACACACACACACACACACTCTGATTAGAGGCAGAGTGTCTGGAGGATGCTGGACTGTATTGTCTACAGATTTCACATAAGCCTAACTGTTGTGTGAGTGCTTGGGTGTGTGTCTGTGTCTTGTGTGCACTTTTTGTCTGTTATAGTGTCAACTCTGGACATGTGTGTATGAGAGTGTGTAGTGGCAGTACCAGTCCAAGCAAGCTCTTACAATAGCTCTCGCTCTCTC